>NW_028274818.1:67310606-67613636 GCF_037043125.1 Eumetopias jubatus | reverse complement strand
TATACGGACCACATCTTCTTTATCCATTCATCTGTTGAAGGGCATCTCGGCTCTTACCACAGTTTGGCTATTGCAGACATTGCTGCTATGAACATTGGGGTGCATATGGCCCTTCTTTTCACTACATCTGTGTCTTTGGGGTAAATACCCAGTAGTGCAATTGCTGGGTCATAGGATATAGCTCTATTTTTAAATTTTTGAGGAACCTCCACACTGTTTTCCAAAGTGGCTGTACCAACTTTCATTTCCACCCACAGTGTAAGAAGGTTCCCCTTTCTCCACAACCTCTCCAACATTTGTTGTTTCTTGCCTTGTCCATTTTTGCCATTCTAACTGGCGTAAGGTGGTATCTCAGTGTGGTTTTGATGTGAATTTCTCTGATGGCTAATGATGATGAACATTTTTTCATGTGTCTGTTAGCCATTTGTATGTCTTCTTCAGAGAAGTGTCTTTTCATATCTTCTGCCCACTTTTTGACTTCATTATTTGTTTTTTGGGTGTTGAGTTTGAGAAGTTCTTTCTAGATCTTGGATACCAGCCCTTTATCTGTAGTGTCATTTGCAAATGTCTTCTCCCATTCTGTGGGTTGCCTCTCTGTTCTGTTGGCTGTTTCCTTTGCTGTGCAGAAGCTTTTTATCTTGATGAAGTCCCAAAAGTTCATTTTTGCTTTTGTTTCACTAGCTTTTGGAGCTGTATCTTGAAAGAAGTTGCTGTGGCCGATGTCAAAGAGGTTACTGCCTATGTTCTCCTCTAGCATTTTGATGGATTCCTGTCTCACATTGAGGTCTTTCATCCACTTTGAGTTTATCTTTGTGAATGGTGTTAGAGAATGGTCGAGTTTCATTCTTCTGCATATGGCTGTCCAATTTTCCCAGCACCATTTATTGAAGAGACTTTTTTCCACTGCATGTTTTTTCCTGCTTTGTCAAAGATTATTTGACGATAGAGTTGAGGGTCCATATCTGGGTTCTCTATTCTGTTCCATTGGTCTATATGTCTGTTTTTGTGCCAGTACCATGCTGTCTTGGTGATCACAGCTTTGTAATATAGCTTGAAATCGGGCAACGTGATGCCCCCAGCTTTGTTTGTCTTTTTCAACATTTCCTTGGCAATTCGGGGTCTCTTCTGATTCCATACAAATTTTAGGATTGTGTGTTCCAGCACTTTGAAAAATGTCATTGGAATTTTGATCAGGATGGTGTTGAAGGTATAGATTGCTCTGGGTAGCATAGACATTTTAACAATGTTTATTCTTCCGATCCATGAGCATGGAATATTTTTCCATCTTTTTGTGTCTTCTTCAATTTCTTTCATGAGTGTTCTGTAGTTCCTAGAGTATAGATCCTTTACCTCTTTGGTTAGGTTTATTCCGAGGTATCTTATGGTTTTTGGTGCTATTGTAAATGGAATCGTTTCTCTAATTTCTCTTTCTACAGTTGCGTTGTTAGTGTATAAGAAAGCAAGTGATTTCTGTGCATTGATTTTGTATCCTGCCACATTACTGAATTGCTCTATGAGTTCTAGTAATTTAGGGGTGGAGTCTTTTGGGTTTTCCACATAAAGTATCATGTTGTCTGCGAAAAGAAAGACTTTGACTTCTTCTTTGCCAATTTGAATACCTTTTATTTCTTTTTGTTGTCTGATTGCTGTTGCTAGGACTTCTAGTACTATGTTGAACAATAGTGGCGAGAGTGGGCATCCTTGACGTGTTCCCAATCTTAAGGGAAAGGCTCTCAACTTTTCCCCATTGAGGATACTATTGACTGTGGGTTTTTCATAGATGGATTTTATGAACTTGAGGAATGTTCCCTCTGTCCCTATACTCTGAAGAGTTTTAATCAGGAAAGGATGTTGTATTTTGTCAAATGCTTTTTCTGCATCAATTGAGAGGACCTATATGGTTCTTCTCACTCCTCTTATTAATGTGTTCTATCACATTGTTTGATTTGTGAACGTTGAACCACCCTTGCATCCCGGGGATAAATCCCACTTGGTCGTGGTGGATGATCCTTTTAATGTATTGTTGGATCCTATTAGCTAGGATTTTGTTGAGGATTTTGGAATCCATATTCATCAGGGATATTGGTCTGAAATTTTCCTTTTTGATGGGGTCTTTGCCTGGTTTGGGGATTAAGGTAATGCTGGCCTCATAGAATGAGTTTGGAAGTTTTCCTTCTGTTTCTATTTTTTGAAACAGCTTCATTAGAATAGGTATAATTTTTCTTTGAATGTTTGGTAGAATTCCCCAGGGAATCCATCAGGCCCTGGACTCTTGTGTTTTGGGAGGTTTTTGATCACTGCTTCAATCTCTTTACTGGTTATTGGTCTATTCAGGTTGTCAATTTCTTCCTGTTTTAGTCTTGGCAGCTTATAGGTTTCGAGGAAGGCCTCCATTTCATCCAGATTGCTCAGCTTATTGGCATATAGTTGTTGATGATAATTTCTAATAATTGTTTCTATTTCCTTGGTGTTAGTCATGATCTCTCCCCTTTCATTCATAATTGTATTAATTTGGGTCCTTTCTCTTTTCTTTTGGATAAGTCTGGCCAGTGGTTTATTGATCTTATTAATTCTTTCAAAGAACCAACTTCTAGTTTCGTTGACCTGATCTACTGTGTTTCTGGTTTCTAATTCATTGATTTCTGCTCTAATTTTAATTATTTCTCTTTTAATGCATGGCTTAGGCATCGTTTGTTACTTTTTCTCTAGTTCTTTAAGGTGTAGAGTTAGTTGGTGAGTTCAGGATTTTTCTATTTTTTTGAGTGAGGCTTGGATGGCTAGGTATTTTCCCCTTAGGACAGCCTTTGCAGTATCCATAGGTTTTCGACCGATGTGTTTTCGTTCTCATTGATTTCCATGAATTAAGTTCTTCTTTGATTTCCTGGTGGACCCAGACATTCTTGAGCAGAGTGGTCTTTAGCTTCCAAACGTTTGAATTTCTGCCAAATTTTTTCTTGTGATTGAGTTCCAGTTTTAAAGCATTGTGGTCTGAGAATATGCAGGGAATAATCTCAATCTTTTGGTAGCGGTTGAGACCTGATTTGTGACCCAGTATGTGGTGTATTCTGGAGAAAGTTCCATGTGCGCTCGAGAAGAATGAGTATTCTGTTGTTTTAGGGTGGAATGTTCTATAAATATCTATGAGGTCCATCTGGTCCAGTGTATCATTCAAAGCTCTTGTTTCCTTGTTGATTTTCTGCTTAGATGATCTGTCCATTGCTGAGAGTGGAGTATTGAGGTCTCCTACAATTAATGTATTCTTATCAGTATGACTATTTTGGTTAACAGTTGGCTTATGTAGATGGCTGCTCCCATGTTGGGGGCATAGATATTTACAATTGTTAGATCTTTTTGTTGGATAGACCCTTTCAGAATGATATAGTGTCCTTCTGTGTCTCTAACTACAGACTTTATTTTTTTTTTTTTAAAGATTTTATTTATTTGACAGAGAGAGACACAGCGAGACAGGGAACACAAGCAGGGGGAGTGGGAGAGGGAGAAGCAGGCTTCCCACCCAGCAGGGAGCCCGATGTGGGGCTCGATCCCAGGACCCTGGGATCAGGACCTGAGCCAAAGGCAGACGCTGAAGACGTTGTTTTTATAGATTGTCCCTGTAAATTTCTGTTGTATATTACTCTTGGGGTCTTTCTCCTTTTATAGAACCCCCCCTTAATATTTCTTGCAGGGCCGGCTTAGTAGTCACATTTTCTTTCAGTTTCTGCCGGTCTTGGAAGCTCTGCATCTCTCCATCCATTCTAAATGACAGCCTTGCCAGATAAAGTATTCTTGGCTGCATGTTCTTCTCGTTTAGTACCCTGAATATGTCTTGCCAGGCCCTTCTGGCTTGCCAGGTCTCTGTGGATAGGTCTGACGTTATTCTGATGTTCCTCCCTCTGTACGTAAGGAATCTCTTCCCCTAACTGCCCTTAAGATGGTTTCCTTGGTTCTAAGATTTGCAAGTTTTACTATTACATGCCGGGGTGTTGGCCTGTTTTCCTTGATCTTGGGAGGGGGTCCTCTCTGCCTCTAGGACGTGAATGTTTGTTTCATTCCCCAGATTAGGGAAGTTCTCAGCTACGATTTGCTCAAATACATCTTCTAGTCCTCTCTCTCTCTCTCCACTCCCTCTGGGATTCCAATTATTCTGACATTGGAACGCTTCATGGTGTCACTTATTTCTCTGATTCTATTTTCATGGATTCTGAGTTGTTTTTCCCTGTCCTCTTCTTTTCGCTTTTTATCTATTATATTGTCTTCCAGGTCACTTATTTGTTCTTCTGCCTCAGTTATCCTAGCTGTTAGATTATCTAGATTGGATTGGATCTCATTGATAGCATTTTTAAGTGCTGCGAATTCAGCTTTCATTTCTGACCTTAGAGACTCTATGTTGCCATTAACTGATTTCTCCATTGTAGCCGTTGTCTTCACAATTGCTAGTCTGAATTCCATCTCCAACATCTTGGTTATATCTGCATCCATTTGTAAATCTGCGGCATAAGTCATAATCTCTGAGTCTTTTCTATTTTGGGGGCTCCTCCTCCTAGTCATTCTGTTGATGGGTGGTTGAGGGAATGTATAGAGTCCAAATTATTGACCAGAACCCAAGCAAGATGCACCTGTTTTCTTGGGACCTTAGGGTTGCTGGCCTCTTGTTTTCCCAACCTGTCTTCTGGGGAAGGGGCCTGCCACGCTGTTGCTCAGGCAACCCTGTTCGGGTGGAGTTGCCCGGCCCCCCTGTGGCGGGGGATGGGCTCAGCGGGAATCAGTTTTGGGGGCTTTTGTTCTCTGGCGGCTTTCTGGTCTCTTTTGCGAGTCAGAGCAGAAGAGACCGTTTCTAACACTCTGCCTCAGAGCAGAGAGACCGCAGTCTGTTCTTCAGTGAGTTCTCCAGACCACACCGTCTCCGTTTCTGTCTGTGCTGCTATAAACTGCAGGGTCCTGGTTTGTGTGTCCCTCTGCAGCGCCCCCAGTCCTTCCTCCAGGTCGGGGCACATCTCTGCCCTTTGTGCTTCTAAAACCACCAGCCTCTCCCAGTTCGCATGCATGACCCCGCCGCTCCGGGTTTCCCCCCAGAGGGCTGCCCTAAAGTCCTTTCCCCGCTACCAGTCTGTGAGTCTGTGCTCGTCCCCAGCATGCGAGGCTGTCGCTCACTGGCCGTGTGGGATCCCCACAGACAGGCTTCCTCCTGCTGCCGTTTATCCTCTGATATCTGCCTGTAGAATCAGGGCTCCCCGCTTCATACCTCGAAACCAACCACCTGCAATATTCTGTTTGTAGAGATCCAGATCTTCTTACATCTCAGGCTGGTTTTGTGGGTGCTCAGAGTGGTCTGGTAGATATCCAGCTCAATTTCCTAGTTGAAATAGGGTCCCCTACTCCTCCGCCATCTTTCTTTCCACCCCGGGCTGCCAAGACGTTCATTAACTGATGAATGGATAAAGAAAATGTATAGAATGAAATATCACACAGCCATAAAAAATGAAGGAAGTCCTGCCAATTGCTACAACACGGATGGACCTTGATGGCATTATCCTAAATGAAGTAGGTCAGACACTGTGCGACCTCACTTATATGTGAAACCCAAAAACACTGAATTCATAGAAACAGAGAGGTGATTGGGGGTTGCCAGAGGCTAGGGGCAGGGGATGTGGATAATGGATGAAGGAGGTCAAAGGTACCAAATTCCAGTTATAAGATAAATACGTTCTGGGGATGTAATGGATAGTGTGGCAACCATAGTTAACAATACTTAATTGTATATTTGAAGGATGCTAGGACAGTAGATCTTAAATGATGTCATCACAAGAACAATAAATTCATAACTATGTGAATGATAGATGTTACCTAAATCTGTTGTGATCATTTCACAGTATGTGCATATATCAAATCATTATGTTGTACACCTTAAACTAACCCTAAGGTCTGGGTCAATATCTCCATAAATCTGGGGAAAAAGAATACATACTCTAAAGCTACAACTGGGTTGCAAGTTTTACTCATAGCCTTATAGAGGAGAAAACTTAACAGTTAGCCATACAATTCTCAGTGTTCCTAAGATAAATACCACAATAGCATCTTTCTGAGTTACCCTCATAGTCAGGATCCTGGTTATAATGAACAATGTCTGAGCCACATCTTTATTGAAAACCGTAATACACTTCTTGGGGATGATTCTTGTATAAATCCTCTGTTTGTGTGGTGCCCACATCACAGCAAAGCAGCAGGACCCCATGACACCGTTTTCCTCACAGGAAAAGTGCTCTCATGCTGGTAGGATTCGGAGTTCTAATATTTCATGTCTAACATCGTCACTGATGAACTGTCCATAGTGCTTTTCATTTTGTTTTAACATTTTTGTTTTTTTAATCAACATCCCAGTTAATCTTTGTTATGTTTCTACATGTGAAAACTAAAACTAATTTTGCCCAAATAATATGCACACTTACAATATTGTTTTCAGGCATTTGCAGTATAAATGGAATGACAAAGAGAAGTTGTGCTATGTGTCTCAAGGAGACGCCAGCTTCACGTATGGCTACGAGTACCTGGGCTGCACTCCCCGGTTGGTTATTACGCCCCTTACTAACAGGTGCTGGCTCACCCTCACCGGAGCGCTGCTCCTGAATCTTGGAGGCTGTCCCACGGGCCCCGCCGGCACGGGCAAAACGGAGAGTGTCAAAGATCTAGCCAAAGTAAGTGCTTTCGGTAGCCAAAAATACTGGTTGTTCTGGTCACGCAAACCTTAACAGTATCTTAAATTTACACCATTCCTGCTATTAAGATGTTCATAACATTTAACAAACACCTTACCACATTTGTTAAGTTGTGTAATTCATCCATTCACTAAAAATGTCTGCTGTGTGCTGGGACGTGGGACCTCTGCAGGCCAAGTATACTTCTGTTTTCTTGGGATTCGACTGTGCTAACTGATGAGTGAACGGCAGCATTGTGCCCTTCAGTTATGGGTGATTTTGAGCTGCACACAGACTTCAGCCTGGTTGTGTGTGTGTGTGTGTGTGTGTGTGAGAGAGAGAGAGAGAGAGAGAGACAGACAGACAGACAGACACAGGGAGAGACAAGTAACTGATGAAAGTGGAGGATATAGTTGGATGTCCTGGAATGATGTCATTGAAATGCTTTTTTCTTAGATTTTATTCATTGATGTGTTTTAAAAACATGACTCTAGCATTCCATGCACTAATCAACCTAACTAATAGTGTATGTGCATTTATACTCTACTAAGTTTTGTGAATTTCTAAATTTGGTATGTAATTCATCTGGAGATTGCAGTTTTCTCAAAAGACTAAAGACATTTTATTACTCTGGAAGTTTTAGTGTTAGTATTTTGTGTCATAATTCAAGAGATCTTTTAAAATAATTTCTTTGTTTCTCAGTCCTTAGGCAAACATTGTGTGGTCTTCAACTGTTTTGAGGATTTGGATTATAAGGTAAAGCTTATTCATATACATGCAAGAAAAAAATCTTGTGCACATAAACGAAACAATTCATTAAGGATTGAAAGAACAAGAAAAATATTTCCCTTAGAGAGACATTAAGTATTAACAGAACTGTAAATGCTATTAATTCTTCTAAATTAATAGAATAGAAACTTAGAATGTAATAGAAACTTAAAACACTAGGCAATTTGCTTTTATGCAACTGAATTACTTCTTAAGACAGTGGTTTTCAAACTTTTTGACAGGGGGATTTTTCCAAACAAAATCTGATATGGAACATGAATTTATTAAAAAAATTAAGAGTACTGCTCTATTAATCTAAGTTTATTTTATAATTTCTAACCCTATACTTTTATTTACTGAAAAGGTAATCATTAAGAACAATGAGGCTCTTACAATTACCACAAAAATTTGAGTCAGGGTTTGTATTGATGATTACAATTTTATGTCAGCCTTACTTTGTTTTGGTGGCATATTACCAAAGACACAACTCATAACATTCTGAAATATTTATTGAAATGTCCTGTACCTCTGTGCTGGTCACAGATTTACTTAAAGTTTCAAAACACTCCCATTTATTTTGTTGTGCATGTTAAGTCAAACCATTTACCTTCTATTACGGTCATTGTATTGGCAGCTTAAAAGCACCTGTGAGATCCTGCATTTGCAGTTTGAGCTCAGTTAGCACATTAAAAATACCAATAAACATAAATCAGCTGTTTGCATGAGTATTGTTAAGACATAGGGTCCCTAGTTTCCTCCCTGGGACTGCCCTCTGGTGGGGTGAGCAGGGCTGGGAGCAGCAGAGTGGGAGCCAAGAAACCTGCTAATCAAAATAAATTATCTTTTAATGCAATACTTTTTTAGAATCAAAATTAATGCCAGAAACCCCATGATAAATGAAATATCAAAATGTTCAGGAAAGACACAACCTGATTCCCGCAGCCAGTGGGAAGAACCGGCCTCTGTGTCTTGGGCCCAAGGGGCTCTGGTGTGTGCTCCCCACTCCGCCCTGAGAGCAGACATTCCCTCACCCATATTCATCCACATGTGTTCTGTTGGGCCTACAGTGTTCCGCTGGTTTCAGCTGCCAGCACATAGGCATCACTAGGTTCCCCACACTGGGGGCCAGACCGCGCTGCCCTGCATCAGCCAGGGGCGCTCCGTGGTCGTGCCCAGTGTGCTGGGGGAGGGGGGCGGGGAGGGCGTGCACTCACCTCCGGGAAACTGCGGAGCGGCGCGGAGCCTGGGCCTACAGAAAGCTTTCACCCGCGTATAATTGTTTTCAAGATAATGGGAAAATTCTTCTTTGGACTGGTGCAGTCGGGAGCATGGTGCTGTTTGGATGAGTTCGATCGGATTGACGTGCAGGTCCTATCAGTGATTGCGTCGCAGATCCTCACAATCAAGGCCGCAAAAGACAGCTATTCTGTCAGGTACAGGGTGGATGTGTCTGGTCACTTAATGTTCGATATTTCTTCTCCAAGAAGGGCTTGGGTGTTGTTTTCTTCCTAAACATAGACCAAAAGGAATGACATCTTGGATGTCCCCTTTGCTGGGCAAGTACCAGGCAAACATATGTAACTAGCCTTCGTGCCAGCCTGGGTTACCCAGGCTCCCGTCCAGCCTTGGAGTGGTCTCTGGGCCGCCAGGACAGGTCACAGATCTATCCAGTTACTTTCACTTCGGGGTTTAAATTCCCTTAGTACCTTTCCATGTTATGATGTTGCACTTGAAGAAACCGAAGTATTTTTCTTTAATTCTACAGCTTTTTAAAATACAAATTATACTGGCCACATACCTGAAGCCTCTCTTATCCCATTACTCTGAATTAATACTTTTCTGTTTTAAAAAATCCTGTAAAAATAATATTTGTATGTTAGGATTACTAACATTTACTAATCTAAGCAAAATTTCTTTCTCTTCAGAAAAATTCAGGAACTCACATGATTTACTTTATGGGCATAATTGAATTTGTGGCTTTAAAATTTCTATTACAATCTAATATTTCTTTTTTTTTTTATTTTATTTTTTTAAGTAATCTCTACACCCAGCGTGGGGCTCAAACTCACAACCCCGAGGTCAAGAGCCACACACTCCTCTGACTGAGCCAGCTGGGCGCCACCCCCACCCATATTTCTAATTCAGGCTAATGGACGCTCACTTCTGGTTTTACTCTCAAGGGTTTTTTTCCCACCATTAGAGTCAGCGTCACAAGGCCTCACACATCTGTGGGTGTAAGTGCGGGTCACAGGAGGCCACACGTCACCGGTTCTCAAACACACCTCACTGTCTGCCAGGCTTTCCTCTGTTCTGTCCAGGGAGTCCTCAGCTTCTGTTCCCAGTGTTCTTTCTTTCCAGCTTCGACCACCCTCACTGGGATCACCTGCCCGTAAGGTCACCAGAGCATTTCTCTCCATGGTCCCTATCTCTGGTGCTGACAACAGGACCCTAATCTCCAGGCCAAAGTTCTACTTCACAGCGGTCCCAAAATTATTTGATTGGGGAATTGGGGGCGGGCTGCATTGTGTGCTAACACAAGAACTCTGTGTCATGGCCACTCTTTGCTCTGTGGTGTCACCCAGGGACAACTCTGTGTCCAAGGGTCTCCTCGGATTCTTTTCCCTGTTCAGTCAGGTCATTCAGGTGGTTGCCTTCTGGCCTCAGGCCCCACAAACTCTTTAGACATGATCAAATAAATCTGAAGCCCCAGAGCGCCTGGGTGACATAGTCGATTAAGCATCCTACCCTTGGTTTTGGCTTAAGTCTTGATCGCAGGGGGGTTGTGAGTCTGTTTGGGATCCTGTCTCCCTCTCCCTCTGCCCTTCCCATCCGTGCTTTCTCTCCCCCTCTCTCTCAAATAAATAAATCTTCAAAAAAAAAACCTGAACCCCAGCAGGGCTCACAACTTTGGCTCAAGATGACCCTCTTCTTTCCCCTTTTAAAATTATTTTTTTCCCAGCATGTGCTGTTTGGATTTAAGTGTAACACAGCCTTAGGAACGTTCCCAAACTCGCTTATTGTTTTAACATACATTGACTTAGAGAAAACAGTTCTCTTAGTAATGAATACTATAATGGACAGGGGAGGAAAATTTTTCCTTTACCTGTCTAGGTTCTTTTGGCTGGTCTATTAATTAAATTGGCATAAGATAAATTAACAGGAGAAAAGGTTAATTGCATACATACATAAGCCTCACACAGACATGAGAGGTTCAGAGACAGGCAATTAAGGTTTGTATGCCATCCTGAGCTAAGGAGAAGGGGGAAGGGGTCTGGGGCTACAAAGGGAAAAAAGAGAAGTCACAGGGAACTGGAAAGGGTAAATGTTTGGTGAACAAATATTTGTCGTACCCTGCAGAGACAGCGGGACAGAGAGGAATTTGAATGAATAGGCCTGCTGAGCTCCCCACAACTTACCACACCCGGCCCATATTCTCTGTAGTTGTCTCTGGTGAGAGCTGTCTTTCTGGACCCGTCCCTCTGTCTAAACTCTTAGAAACAGTTAAAGGGGGGAGGTAGAAAGCTCTTTCTGAGTCTTTTGGACCTTCATTGTCTTCAGCTAAAAATAATGCACATAATGAAGTGGCACATTTTGGGGGGTGCTCATTCTCAACCCCTTCCAATGTCTTACAGGTTTGTACTGGAAGGAAAAGAAATTCGTATCAACATGTCTTGTGCAGTATTTGTCACCATGAACCCTGGGTAAGCATCAGTTCATCTAAGTTAGGAATGGAGGCAGTCAAAGTCGTTTTCTGAGGTCTTAGCCATGATTCAGTTGTCTGACATTGTAATGTACCATTCACCGCCACCACCTGACTCCCTCCTCTGCCCGCACACTTATAAACAGCTACAGCTCCGTACTCATCCACATGGGTGGTCTCACATTAAGTTTCTGACTGAGGGACGTTTTCACTTCAGGAATAGCCAGAGAGAAAGGAAAAGGGTCAGCTACTGGTCACAAAGGAGACAGACAAAAAAGCGGAGAGTAGCAGAAGGAAGGGAACTTGGTGGTTACAAGGAGTGGAGGCCGGGCAGGCTCAGTAAACACCTGTTGAGGGAACGTGGTGATGGTCGGGGCTGGAGCAACCTGATGTGAGGTGCACTGTGGGAGGAGGCACAGGAAGAAAAGTCGGTAGAGGGGGAAGCTCCTGAGATGAAAAGTACAATAGAAACCGTCTTATATGCTTGTTTTCAAATAAAGGTCAGGTAGGAAGCGAACAGGATTATTCTGGGGAAAACGATATTGTGTGGTTCCTCATCAGAAAAACTGAAAACTGAAAAACTGCTTTTCTGTTGTTGTCGTTTCTTTGTGTTTCTTACCCTCTTAAGGTACAAAGGTCGAGTAGAACTCCCAGATAACTTAAAGTCTCTGTTTCGCCCTGTGGCAATGATGGCCCCCCATTATCAAATGATTATTGAAATTATGCTGTTTTCACTTGGTTTCAAATCTGCAAAATCACTCTCTGGAAAGCTGGTTAGCGTTTATGAATTAGCTAGCAAGCAGCTCTCACAACAGGTAACGATCTGCTTCTTTCAACATAAAGATGATTATAGAAAATTCTATAATAAGACTTTTCTGGTATTGGACCAGGGAGGGATGACCTGGGGAAATAATGGAGCGAGAATCCCATCAGCGCTTTAAGGTGGCGAGCCAATGTGGATGTGAGGTGATGTGTAAAATCAGTAGGGTTGCAAGCCTTACATCAGGGACCTGGAGAGAATGATGGAGAATCTGCTGTGTTAAATCGTGGACTACTTCCTCCATACGAGGAAGTTAGCCTCTATAGCAGCGACTCTCACACTTTTTTGTGCTTTGAGATAATTGGGGGGATTTGTTAAAACACACATCACTGGACCTTACCACCAACCTTCTGATTGTCTGGGGTGGCCCTTGAGAATTTGCATTTCTAACCGGTTCTCAACAGTTCCTGATGTTGCTGATCTGAGTACCATGCTTTGAAAATGACTGTTCTGGGATATGCTGGCTTAATGAGTATTTTTTTATGACTCAGCATGGTTTGGAAACCAGCCACACTAAGTGTTCTTCTTTATCATATTCTTTCAGTTCCTCTCTCCATTTCAGAGAAAATTTAATTTAGATACTAATAGTTTTTAACAGCTTTAATAATTTGTGACTCTCTCTTTTAAGAAGGAGACTTAGGGGCACCAGTTTGGCGGGGGAAGTGAGGGCCTTGGAAGCTGAATGCAGGCTTTCTTGAGTTACATCATGGTCTCTCTCCACAGGGAACAGATTAGGGATTTAACTGCATAGGATATGCATTTATTTCCAAGTCATCCCATTCTTCCTTCAGAAACTTAATAACTCAGATATTTTAATGCTTTATAGGATCATTATGATTTTGGCTTGAGGTCTCTGAAGACAGTTTTAATAATGGCTGGAAAGAAGAAACAGATGTTTAAATGGTGAGTTGAATTTTGAATTGTTAAGTCAAAGGGAGTTATACAACACAGGGAAAATAATTGGTAAAAGTCTAAGTAACGATGACAAGATAAAACAGGGAGCTCCCAGAATGTCACAGTGAAATATGGTAGAGGTGTTTAAGAACGTGAAAGAAGAGGAAGAAAAAAATGCACAAAATCCTTGGGTACCTTTCCCCCAAAGAACCTAGTCTTAAAAAAAAAATGTATCTTACCTTATATAATAAAAGATACACAGTAATAAAAGCCCTCATTTAAAAGAGCAGTAATTTAGGGGCGTCTGGCTGGCTCAGTCGGTTAAGCACCTGCCTTTAGCTCAGGTCATGATCTCAGGGTCCTAGGATCAAGCCCCGTATTGCGCTCCCTGCTCAGTGGGGAGTCTGCAAAAAAAAAAAAAAAGCAGTAATTTAATGAGAAATCATAAAACCTATATGAATATACCTGTATGAGAAATGTGTAAAACCCATATGAAGAAAACATTTGTGGTTTTTTTTTAAGATTTTATTTATTCATTTGAGACACAGAGATACAGAGAGAGAAAGCATGAGCAGGAAGAGAGGCAGAGGGAGAAGCAGGCTCCTCTCTGAGCCAAGAGCCCGATGTGGGGCTCTATCCCATGACCCTGGGATCATGACCTGAGCTGAAGGCAGACGCTTAACCATCTGAGCCACCCAGGCGCCCCTGAAGAAAACATTTGTAAAGGACACAAATGAAAATAGGAATAAATGAAATAATATATCATGAACTTAATATCATAACATCTTAAAGATTTAAAGACCCTAAATGTTCATTTACGAATGGAAACACACCCCAGTGAATATACCAAAGGTTTCATTTGTTTATTTTTGGGCAAAAGCAGATTCTAAGGTTCACATAAAAAGGGGTATCTCAGTGGTGCAGTCAGTTAAGCGTCCGACTCTTGTTATCAGCTCAGGTCATGGAATCAGGGTCGTGACATCGAGCCCCACATCAGGCTGGACGCCCAGCAGGGAGTCTGCTTGGAGGTTCTCTCCCTCTGCCCTTCCCCCCACTCGCACTTGGCATGTGCACACGTACTCTCTCACAAATAAATAAAATCTTTTAAAAAAAGAAAGATAAACAATTAAAACCTATTATAGAGCTTCATTGGTTAAACACTGTGGTGCTGGCTTCTGAACAGAGAGGAGCAAGCCATCAGGACAGAACAGAAGCCCAGAGACAGGACTGCACACGCTGGGCATGTAGTCTGTTGTCAGTTGTGAGGCAAGAACAGACTAACAGACTTTTCAGTGATTGCCTGCCATTGGGAAAACTAAATTGCCATGTGCGTGAAGATGCAGTTGGAACCATGGCCACTGTTATTTACCTGGATAACAGGATCAAAAAAGGACTAAAAACATAAAAGTATTTGAAGAAACAAAATGTCCTTTATATGCTTGGACTATAGAGAACCTTTAAAACTAAGGCTCAAAAATCTAGAAGCTATAAAGGAAAAGAGTGATAATGGTCAAAAAACACTGTTTGTGAGGTCAGGAGCCAAAGGATGAGCCGGGAAGAAGCATATTTGCAGCTTGGCGCAGGGAGTGAGCTCATCCTCATAACACGTGAGGACTGCCTAGAAAACACGGGGAACAAATGGTATGGAAAATGGGTAAAGGACAGTTCTCAGAAAAAGAAACATAAAAGTTTTTAAATGTATGAAAATATACTCAATCCCACTCTTAATCAGAGAAATGCACATTAAAAATTGAAATGTTGTCTCTCATCAGATGGGCAAAAATATGAAAGTTGGACGGGACTTTGTTGGTGAAACTATAGGGAAACAGGCATTTGTTTTCATTATTGCTAAGGGGCGGACCTACTTGTGTGGGTTTCATTTGGGACTGTATTCATGTATTACCTATTAAAAATTAAATGAGAAAAACATGAATATGTTGTAAAAGGACATGTCAATGCCATTTACATGAATGCAGTAAATGTTGTAGATTGTTTGTGGTACCTAGGTACAGCACCAAGCACAGAACATAGTGTGGGAGGGGAAGAGTCAGGGATCAGGCTGTAGCTCCACTGTAGTATGTTCTTTCCTAAAAATAAAGGAACTGAGTCATGTATTGCAAAATGGCCTAAGATTGATGGCAGGTAAATGGGTACCTGTTAGGGACTGCTTTGTAATTGGGAAGAGTTAGAGACGGGAGTAGCAGGACTCAGCTTCCTGACGTCCTCCGGTCCTCCAGTCTTTCTTACGAGAGACCCGTTCCAGTGAGGGAGTCCCTGATCCATGTTCTTCCCGTCACAGGGAAGCCTCCGTTCTCCCGGGCGCCTGGACTGCGGCTCCCGTGTCCCGCGTGCTGTCAGTCTGCTGCCACAGGGAGCGGCTGTCTTCTGTCTGTGCTTACACAGCTGTGACAGCCCACCTCCCTGGTCCCCCCAAAGCAGAGTAGATGATGTGATTGTGCGAAGTTGACTGTATTATGAACAGGATTGGGGAATTTTTATCAGAGTAAAGCACAGCAAGCATTTAAAAATAGACTTTTGCTTTTTAAAAATCCCCTGGCCCTCCCTGACACCAAAACCTCTCATTGGTCCTCTTGTCTGGCCTTTTCCCTTCCGTCCCTTCATGTCCCCCTGCTCCAGCCCGTTCTCCCTCGGGCTCCTGGCTTTGCCTCCGGGTCCGGAGGAGGGACACCACAAATGTCCCTCATTTCCGGATGCTTTCTCCCGCCTTTTCTGTCTAGAGCGCATTGGCGGATTCAAGCTCTAACTCCCAAAGAGTTCTGAGGTGCTTACATTTAAAAAAATAATCAAGGACCGTGTATTTGCTTTGTAGGTTTGCCATAACCAATCACTACGAACTTGATGTCTTTAAACACCAGAAAGATGTTTCCTCCAAGTACCTGAGGCCAGCAGTCTGAAATCAAGGTTGTGGGCAGGGCTGTTGTCCATGCAGGGGCCTTGCGGGAGAGTCCGTCCTGGGCTCTGCCAGCACCCAGGGGCTTATGGGCGCATCACGCTGGGGTCTGCTCCGTCTTCCCACCGTCTGCGTGTCTCTCTGCCTTGCTCTCGGTAGGAGCACGTGACTGCATTTAAATCTGGATCATCTGGGATAAACTCAGTCATGTCTGTTGCTATATGGGATAATATTCTCAGGTTCCAGGGATTAGCAGGTGAATTTATCTCTGTGGGACATTTTTGTCTGCCTCCCGCAGGCAGCTTCTCTGTCGGTCCCAGAGAGGAGGTTTCCCTACCTCCCCTTTGGTTTAGAAAAGAAACTGCCCAGGAGCTGGAATCCTAGGATGTCCTTGGTAGAAAAGATTTGCTTTGTCAACAGCTGGAGAATTAATATCTCTTCAGGTAAACACTTAACTTACCATAGTAAGCCCATAAAGTGAGTCTTAACTAATTCCAAGAATGGGTAGGTATCATGAAGACAATCAAAATGGGTAAATAATAATAATAATAATAAGGTTTAATAACTATCCTTTTCTTGAATTTTAGTTGACGTTAGTCTAGAGATTTCATTTTTTACTCTTAAATGACAACAGATATTCCCCATGATAATCTCAGATGCCATCCCCCAAATTATTCTTCTGTAGAACTTTAGTCGTCTTATTTTTATATCTAATACCAAAGTATCATAACAATATAATTATATATATGCTGTGATCGCTCCCAGATATAGTGGTCATTTCTTTCTTTCTTTTTTTTTTTTTTAATTTATTTTCCTTGAATGTAAAGCAAGCTCTGTCTTGGGAAAAAATGACCTCGCTGACACCCAGCAGCTGTCTGACTTTGGTCATGTTGAGTATTACTCTCCCTCCCTCTTAAGTGGTTGAAAGATTCTTCCTAATGAATTCTTTGATTAAAGAACTAAGCAGAGTGGCCGGTAAAAAGTGCTCACTAAACGTTAACTATTAGCTGTTTTTATTAAGGATCAAAGACCTAAGAATCATCTCTGTCCTGATGAAGAGTTTGGGACATTGTCCACAGGAGGACGGGAGGGCCACTCCCACCCAGAGAACGTTTCTTCCTTGGCGTCTCTGCAGTCCAATCATAGGGCATGCAGTTCTTTCTCCTGGTTGCATGTTTAATGTGTACAATATGTACTGAAGTGTTCAATAGGCAAAATATTGTTATTATGGGGCAGTATATATGTGATGACTTCTTACATCTGGGGGCTTTCGTGACAACAACCAGAAACCTTAAGCTGTCTTGAATGGCAGAGGGAATTCACTGTTTGTCTCCCTCAGAAACTCCAGAGGCGGGCAGGGGAGGATTGCTCTGACGAGGGTTTCAGGTTTATTTGTCTTTACGGGACCACTTCCATGGCGTAACTTTGACCACGGTTGCCAGCTGCATAGCCCGCAAGCCTGCTTTCCTGGCTTTCCTAGGGATTTTGAATAAATCGCTGTTATTTTTAATTTGATATTAGCTTGAATTCGTTCTGTTATTTACAGAATCAGTGACTGGGGAGTGGACAGTTCAAGACCAGCCCGGGCCCGTCTCTGGATCCGGGGACCACATTCACCTCACGCACGCCGCAGAGCTGCTTTGCAGGGAGGGAGGGGAGGAGGGGCTGTTGGGATAGCCCCCTCTACAAAGGGATAGTAACGGCCTTCAGTGTCAGCGAAGCATACTTGCTAACTTTATCTTTCTTTTCTTCTTCCATTAAAGTAACACCAATGACCATCTTTCTGAAACGGATGAGACTCCGATCATTATTGAGGCTTTAAGAGAAGCTAGTTTGCCAAAATTTCTCCCCGAAGACGTCCCACGTTTTGAAAAGATTATAGGAGATATTTTTCCTGGAGTGGCAGTTTCAACAGCAAGTCAGGTTGCCTTGGAGGTAATAAGACTTTTGAAAACCATCACAAATGATTTAGAGGTGGAGTGTTAATAAGATATGAAATGACGTAAGTAAAAAAATATTACAGCTCTTCCGGAAACACTCTACTTATGTTCTAATTGGAGGAATAAACATATCCGGAGATGTATTTCCCCTTGGGAAAAAAACAGTGTTGCAGCCTCTGTCAAGGAAGGCTGCTACTTACGTTGTTCCCCGGTTTTCTTGTCTTTCCAATGGGAATGATAATGTTTCCTCTTCCTACTTTAAAGGGGTACTTTAAGGATCAAATTAGATCAGAATTATGAAAAAGGACGTTACAACGTGAACTTTTGTGGTCATAAAAATGACGTATTGTGACTGGAGAGCCCCCTATTTCCTCTTACATCTGCCACCTTGCGGTCACCGCCACTGTCCAGGTGGGGTGTCGACCTCTCTCCTGCTGCCCCCGCACACAGAGCCCACAGAGCCCCCAGCAGACGAACCCAGAGTCAGGTCCCCTGACACGGGTCACACTGCCTTTCGAAGTCTGGCCATGTTGGGCTACTTTGCCGTGTGTCCTTTTACCTCCCGCAGCTTTTTCCACCCTGAACCTCTCTCTGCTTTCTGGCTTTTCCTGGGCCCTTATCAGCCATCAGGCCATCAAACCCAGGCCTTCCTTTCTCTGGGGCCCTGCCCAATTTTTTGAAATGCTGTTTTTTAAGTTTATTTTAAAATATATGGTTTATGTAGCTTATAGGTTTTTTTTTTTAAAGATTTTATTTATTTATTTGAGAGAGAGAGTGAGAGAGAGAGAGCACATGACGGGGGGAGAGGGTCAGAGGGAGAAGCAGACTCCTTGCCTATCTGGGAGCCCGATGCGGGACTCGATCCTGGGACTCCAGGATCATGACCTGAGCCAAAGGCAGTTGCTTAACCAACTAAGCCACCCAGGCGCCCTGTAGCTTGTAGTTTAAACAGCTTCATAATTATTTCTTCTTTAAATATAGGTATAAGCTATGTGCACAGCCTCATACCTAGCAGGCACAGAACACATATTATTTTGAAGCACACATGAAGCGATTAGCGAAGGATCATTCATTAGGTTCTGTAGGAAAGTTTGCGAAAATTTCCCTTGCAAACCACCCGGACCAGGTCTTTTATGACACGATAGTTCGTTCATGGTTCTGGTCTAGTTAGATTTCAGTAGGCTCAATTCCGTTGAACTAGAGAGTATTCTCATTGCATTCACATGTTAAAATGGTCTGTGTGGATTTGAACAAACCACTGTCTCACAGCCCTTGCAGCTTCCTATTTCCGATGTTACTCTCCCAGGCAGGTCTTATTGTCTTAGCTTGGGTTTTCTTCACTACATAGATGACCTAGAAGTATATTTAATTGTTTTCTTCAAAACACAGCTTTTTATATATTTAATACATCTTTTTGATTCCTAATCTTTTAATATCCATATTAATATTTTTAAATACCTTCCTTTATTCCTCTGTTTTGTTTTCCCTCCAGCTGTCTAAGTAAGATGAATAGTTTATTTTTTATTAATGTAAGTTTATAAAACAAGGGGCATCCACGTGGTTCAGTTGGTTAAGCATCTGGCTCTTGGTCACAGCTCAGGTCTTGATCGAAGGGTTGTGGTGCAATCCCCATGTTGGGCTCCATGCCGGGTGTGGCACCTACTTAAAAAACAAAAAACAACAAAAGAAAACTGTATAACTTCATCCAAGCACTGCTTTAGATGTATAGGCTATAAGTTTAGGTAGATAGGGTTTTCCTAAGCATTTTTTCTCAGAAATTTGATAGGATAGTTAGTACTTCCTTTCTTTCCCTAAGACAGAAGTTTTCATGCTTTTAATTTCCAGGTAAAGGATCTTTTTATTTTCTGATTTTGTTACCAATTTCTGGTCTTACTGAATTATGATCAGAGAATATTATCTTTGTTATTTTTCCTTAAGAATTTAATTTAGACTTTTTTATGGCCTAATATATAAGTAGTTTTTGCGAATAGTCCCTATGCACATGAGAAGAAGGTATCTTCTCATGGACCACAAATATAAGACAGAGTTCAGTTTATCTGCATTTGTTATGACTGTTCAATTAGCATTTGTTAAGAGCAGCACAGGGGGGGACACCTGGGTGGCTCAGTTGGTTAAGCGACTGCCTTCGGCTCAGGTCATGATCCTGGAGTCCCGGGATCGAGTCCCACATCGGGCTCCCTGCTCAGCGGGGAGTCTGCTTCTCCCTCTGACCCTCTTCCCTCTCGTGTTCTCTCTCTCTCATTCTCTCTCTCTCAAATAAATAAATAAAATCTTTAAAAAAAAAAAAAAAAGAGCAGCACAGGGGACCTGCTGGTGAGCTACGGTTCAACAGAGACACTGAAATAGAGACACTTGTTACTCACAGGCCGTGGAGGAAGTACAGGCCTCCAGAGCCACATGGGGAGGATGAGGCCGGGTGCAGGCAGAGAGGCCGGCCCCGGGGCACACGCCTTCATCAGGGTCCATGGCCGGACTGCTTTTGGGGTTCCCAGGCTAAGGCTGGATTGGTCAGTTCAAACCAAGCAGAGCGGGATTTTGGTAAGTTCCCCATGGGTGCCATCTAAGGAGTGTGTAAGGGGAAGGCCCCGGGAGGGTTACATCCTACCAGCAGCGTGTATCTGCTCACAGCTTCGCGGGCCACCGTTGGGGCCTGCGCTGGTGTGAGGGACTGGTGTCATATCCCCGCAGGCTGTTCTGTGGGACAGAGCGGATGCAGAGGCAGCAGTATCCTGAAGCAATTTAGCTAAGCCCTCGACCCATTGTTCTCTCTGTTATCAGTGGTGTTGCACATCCCATAGACAGACTTGCACTTGTTTACTTGTTTTCTTTGGACTCAGAAGTGCATTCATGTCTCCTATTAACACATTCCTGTTCACTCTTAGAATCTCTGCTTCCTAGTAGTCATTACCATGTTGTTGGACACATGAGTATCAATCACAAATCATTGTATGAGTTGCACCCTTCAATACGTAGTGCTTTTGTTTTCTTGTCTACATTTATTTGGCTTGAATTCCACTTTGTTTGTTAAGACGGTTACCCCATGTTTTGTTTGCCTGGTACAGTTTTGGACTTGTTTTTTTTTTTTTCCAAACTTTATAAATTCCACAAAGTGAAGTGGTTTTTAAATTTTGTTTTGTTCTAGATTTTTATGCAGGTTAGTATTTTTATTCTAAGGGTAACTTTATAAATCTTTATAATAATATCCCTGGTTTTCCACTTATTTGGATATTATCTGTTAGTCCCTAATATGAACAATGATGTATGTCTTCTTTTCTCCTTTATGCATTTCTGTTCATTGCTGGCCTTATATAGTTTGAAGATATTAGTGGTATATATATTTATATCTTCTTAGTCTTCTTAAAGTCCACATGTGAGTGAAACTGTATGGTATTTGTCTTTCTCTGACTGACTTATTTCACTTAGCAGTATACTCTCTAGATCCATCCATGTTGTTGCAAATGGTAAGCTTTCAGTCTTTTTTTATGGCTGAGTAATATTCCATTTTGTGTGTGTGTGTGTGTGTGTGTGTGTGTGTGTGTATCTCACATCTTCTTTAATTTATTCACCCATCAGTGGGCATTTGGGCTGTTTCCATACCTTGACTGTTGTAAATAATGCTGGAGTAAACGTAAGAGTGCATATTTCTTTTCAAATTACTGTTTGCATTTCTTTAGGTAAATACCCAATAGTGAAATTACTGGATCATATAGTAATTGTTTTTATTTTTTTTGAGGACCGTCCATACTGTTGTCCACAGTGGCTACACTAGTTTTCATTTCCATCAAAAGTGCACAAGGGTCCCTTTTTCTCCACATCATCACCAACACTTGTCGTTTCCTGTGGGTTTTGATTTTTTGGGGGGGCATTCTTTAATTTTTTTTAAATTTTGATTCCATTATGGTTAATATACAGTGTTATATTACTTTTAGGTATACAACGTAACAATTCAACAATTCCATATATTGAACGCATTCTTATTCCTCTCCCTCTCACATTTTAGGTATATGGTGGCATACTTTACATCCTTTTATTTTGTGAATCTCTTGACTGAGTTTTATAGATACACTTATTTTTACCTCTTTTGTGCTTCCTACTTTTCTTACTCCTGCTTATGGTCTTTCCTTTCCACTCAAAGAATATCCTTTAACATTTCTTGGAGGGCTGGTTTAGTGTCATTAATTCCTTTAACTTTTGTTTGTCTGGGAAATTCTGTCTCTCCTTCTGTTCTGAATGAAAGCCTTCCTGGATAGAGTATTCTTGGCTGTAGATTGTTTCCTTTTAGCAGTTGGAATCTATCATGCCACTTTCTTCTGGCCTGCAGAGGTTCTGCTGAAGAATCCACTAATAGCCGTATGGGGTTTCTCTTGTATGTACCTGCTTTCCTTTCTCTTGCTGCTTTTAAAATTCTCTCTTTATCACTACTTTTGGCCGTCTTATTTACTTTGTGTCTTGGTGCAGACCTCTTTGGGTTGGTTGTGTTGGGGGCTCTCTGTGCCTCCTGGATCTGGTTTTCTCTTTCCTTCCCCAGATTCAGGAAGTTTTCAGCTATTATTTCTTCAGACAAATCTGCCCCCTTTTTCTCGCTCTTCTCCTTCTGGGATCCCTATCATGAGACTGTTATTATGCTTGACAGTGTCGCTGAGTTCCCTGGGTCTATTCCCATTTTGCATCATTTTTTTCTCTCACTGCTCAGCTTGATTACGTTCCATTACTCTGTCCTCCAGGTGGCTGATCCATTCTTCTACTTCCTCTTGTTTGCAGTTTATTCCAGGTGGTTTATTTTTAATTTCATTTAGTGAGTTCATTATCTCTAATTGGTTCTTTTTTGTTTCTGATCTCTTTGTGGAGCATCTCAAAAAGTGGAGGTCCTCCTCTTTTTTCTCAAGTCCAGCATGTATCTTTATGATCACTACTTCTAATTCTCTATCAGGTGTATTATCTCCATTTCACTTAGGTCTCTTGCTAAGATTTTGTTCTCTTCTTTCATTTAGAACATATGCCTCTGACCCCTCGTTTTGTCTAATTCTTTGTGTCTATTTCTCTGTCTTAGGAAAGTCAGCTCCCTCTCCTCTTCTTGATGGTAGTGGCTTTATGAAGAATTGGTTCTGCAGTGCCCTGTAGTGCAGTGTCCCCTGTTCCCCAGAACCTGGAGCTTCAGGGGTGTCTCCTTTGTGTGTTGCCTGTGCCCTATTGTGGCTGCGCTGCATTGCCTTTGGTCTAGTCACCTGCAGTGGCTCTCTTTACCCCTGTGGGCAGGGTTTGGTCCTTGTGTTGTTAGTGGGCCAGTGTAGGGCTTGAGTTGGGCCAGACCAGGCATTTGCCAGAGCTGTGGTGGCACCAAAGTTCAGGGCACTTTCCCTGTGTTGTCCCCTGAGAAGCTTTCCTTGGTGGGTGGGGCCAGAGTCCAGCTGGTGTGTGTGGTTATCTTCCCCTCTCCCTGAGGCAGGAGTGACTTTGGAGTGGTGCTGGCCCCTGTCTGGGCTGTTTGCACACTGCCACGCCTCTGGCACCACTGGGAATGGGCTTCTGCCCAGGGCACATTGGAGGGGGCAGGTGTGCCGGAGAACGTGGAGGGCTGGGATGTGCAGAGTTAGCCAGGTTTGTTGGGTCTGTTCCGGGCGGGGACCTGGAGCTGGAGCCTGGAGCTGGAGCCGAGCAGCTGTTAGTGAGCCAGGTAGAGAGTGTTCCCATGGCACTGGTTCCTGCAGGTATCCATGTGTCTAGGCTGGGGGTGAGGGAGGGAAATGGTGTCCACCAGCTCCTTTGTTCTTGGAGAAGTCTCCTGAGATCCCTGCTGCTCTAGCATACATTCTGGGATTAGTAAATAAACCTCCTCCTCGTGTACCCCAGGTGTTTTTCAAACTGCTTCTTCTGTACTCATGTCAGAGGGGCTGCTGGTTCTGCTGTCTGTTGAAGGACAAGGGACTCAGCTTCCTGTCTGCAACTGCTGATTTTTAAAGTTCCAGGTGGTAAGACCCACTGATTGTAAGAACTCACAAAGTTAAGCCCCTCTGGTTTCCAAAGCCAGTGTTACAGGGATTCTTCTTCCTGGTACAGGTCCCCAGGCCTGGGGTTCCTGGGCTGGGGTCTGCTCCTCTTCCATGCCTGCACCCATGGGTCCCTCCCTCCTTCGGACAGTGTCACAGGTCCATTTGGTTCCCAGCTGTGTCTCTGCCCATCCTACCCTCTTCAGTGTGGACTCTTGTCTACATTTAGCTGTGGAGAGTCTGTCCTGCCAGTCTTTGGGGGATTTTCTGGGTCATTGACCCTGATGTGAGTGTTATCTAATTGTATCCAGGGGATGATGTGAGCCCAAGAACCTCCTGCTCCACCATCTTCCTTGCAAGTCTCTCTGGAAGCTTTGAAAACTTTCATTTTGTCTTTGATATTCTAAATCTCACTTTAAATTCTCTAGTTGTGTGTTTTCTTATTCTGTTAGCTGTTTTAATATGGAGCCATTTATTTTTAGTTCTCTATGTTGACAGGAAGGGGACTTCAGCTGTGAGATTCTTTGTTCCACATAGTTCAGTGAGTTGGATTTTTCCAGACCAAGAAATTGTAGGTCCAAACTATTTTCATAGCACTTATGTGCATTTTAGGTTTTGTAGATTTTTCTGTATTCTTACTTTAATGAAGATGCAGTTTGAGATCTCTGGTCGCCTGTCTTGTGGGGTCTTGTGCGTGCGGCATCCAGGAGACAGATGGCAGGTGGCCGCACCGAAGCTAGTGCCGACATTTTGCATATTTATACTTACATTTTGAGGATTTTCACTCTGCTAAAAAAAGGGAAGGAAGATGGGAGTTGACAAGTTTTGCTTTCTTTGTCTTATATAAACATCTTTCCATCTCTCCCCAGCGGGGCTACGCATTCCTTCCTCTCCTTTAACATTTTCCAAGTCCCAGCTGAAACAGCATTGCTGTCACAGGAACGTTTCGAGGTGCGCATGGGTGGTTTGAACCTTTAACCTTCTTATATACTCATCTCTTCATCAGTTTTACAAGCATCCGTTTATTCTGCTACTTTCCCTTCGTATAGTTTTTACATTGATAAATATGCAGGCTATCAACTGTTAAATAAGTAAATAAACTGTTAACAAAATGTTGCCAAATACTAATATATGGCTCAAGAAATGGTACAAAGTTCATAATTTATAGGTTTAATATTAAATTTGGAATAATCCAGTCTTTTATTTAATGGTATATTTTTGATGGTTTACACAGTGACCAGTCACATAGAGCATATCCATATAGGAATATATGTTATTAAATAAATATATTGTAGGTGTGCTGTTTACACTTCTTGTTCATTTGAGATACAAGAATCTGAATTGCATGCAATAGACAATTGGAATCTATCCAACTTATTCCCATTTCTGTCTCTAACAATATCTACGGTGTGGGGGTGGGGGTGTAATTAACTCAGGGCAACCATAGGATTAACAGAATTACCGAAACCATATCCTGGAACAAATGATGTATAGTTTGCCATGCAGTCGACTCTACAGAACATCACTGACAACCATAAATCCTTTACAGTAGGAATATGATTTTATTTCAAAACCTTCCGAAGTAAGGAATTGTGAAAATCTTTAACCAGGAGGGATGACCTGTCTGAATAGCTCTTCTTTTGATTGTCCCACTTCGGCTGATCCTCTGTGTACCCCATGCTATCCCTAGTCCACTCCTGTGGACTGTTGGCTTACGTCCAGCTTGTTATTGTCTGTGACAGAGAATTCCTAGCCCGCGCATCTAAAACTGCTCCACGTTCAGGCCTTAAGGGCGTGTCTCATCACCTCCATTCAAAAGAGGTTGCTCTCATTGCACTACCGGGTATTTACCCCAAAGATACAAATGTGGTGATTCAAAGGGGCACCTGCACCCCGATGTTTATAGCAGCAATGTCCGCAATAGCCAAACTACAGAAAGAGTCCAGATGTCCAATGACAGATGCGTGGATAAAGAAGATGTGGTACACGTATAGACAATGGAATATTATGCAGCCATCAAATGGAATGAAATCTTGCCATTTGCAACGACGTGGATGGAGCTGGAGGGTGTTATGCTATGTGAAATAAGTCAATCAGAGAAAGACAATTATCATATGATCTCACTCATAGGTGGAATTTAAGAAGCAAAACAGAGGAGGTAGAGGAAGGGAGGGAAAAATAAAACAAGATGAAACCAGAGAGAGATAAACCATAAGAAACTCTTAAGTATAGGAAACAAACTGAGGGTTGCTGGAGGGGAGGGGGGGGATGGGGTGGCTGGGTGGTGGGCATGAAGGAGGGCATGTGATGGAATGAGCACTGGGTGTTCTATGCAACTGAAGAATCACTGACCTCTACCCCTGAAACTAATAATACACCATATGTTAATTAATTGAATGTACATAAAATTTAAAAAAATAAAAATAAAAGAGGTTTCTCTCAGCTGATTTCCTACCTCCAGTAGCCTGGCCACAGGAGCTACATTTTCTCCATTTGTACAGTCCTGCTGAGTGTCTGTGTCTCCTTCGGCGGCACCTTTGTCCCATCATGGGAATGCAAGGAATGAGAAATGCAGTAGGAGAGGTCAGTGAGGAAAAAGATAGATCCCACTTTTTTCTGTAGGCACCGTTACCGATAGTATTGACACTGAAATAAACCCCACTTTATTTTTTTTAAGTTTGTTTGTTTGTTTGTTTGTTTGTTTTGAGATAGAGAGAAAGAGAGAGAGCACTGAGCCAGGGGAGAGAGGGAGAGGGAGAAGCAGACTCTCCGCCAAGCAGGGAGCCCGACACGGGGCTCGATCCCAAGATGCTGGGATCATGACCTGAGCTGAAGGCAGATGCTTCACCCACTGAGCCCCCCAGGTGCCCCTAAACCCCACTTTAGAAAGAAACGGGGCTGCCCTTATAATTCCTGCATTAAAATATAAAGTATTTCCGAGCTGCAGCCACTTACTGGATGTTTTTACTATCCTAGAATATTCTTAACAGTGAAACATTAAAATAATTGTTACAAATCTGAAAAACTACCTTAATGTGATTGGAATTACACAAAGATATAGACTCTTTTAAATTTTTAGTGTATGATAAGTAGGCAATGGTACTATGGTAACAATTCTTAAATACATCTTAAAGAATGAATTCTTCTTTTTTTAAAGATTTATTTATTTAAAGAGAGAGCATGAGCTGGGGGAAGGCCCAGAGGGAGAGGGAGAGAGAGAATCTCAAACTGACTCCTTACTGAGGGAGGCGGGGCTCGATCCCAGGACCCTGAGATCGGGACCTGAGCTGAAATCAAGAGTTGAATCCTCAACCGACTGAGCCTCCCAGGAGCCCTAAGAATGAATTCTTAAACTGGGGGAGGGTCTATAAGTTTGCTACCGGGGATCTGTGTACATAACATATTGTGTGTATTATATTTTGGGGGTAAATAGTATCTCAGGTTGGTGAAATTAAGAACTACTGTCTTAAAGTGCAGTATTCAGTACATTGTTAAGAGAGATTTTGTAGGATTATGTATTAAGGGTTTAGTTTGCAATGCACTTTAAATTAATGTATTTATTTTCTTTAGAAAGCAATATTTATTGCAACACAACAGTTGGGCTTACAACAATGGCCAGCTCAGAAAAAGAAAATCATACAGTTTTATAATCAACTTCAGGTAAGTGTGGAATGGCATGTTAGCAGCTCTTTGCTCCTGAATTTTAATAGTTCTGATCAAGGAGAAAACCAGGATAACAATGAAGTGATTGACTTGGTTATTTACCCAGATGTGGTTACTCGACCCTCACTTAACTTTGAACAGATTAGTCTTCTTCCGCTTTGTCCCCTTTCTACGTGATTCTAAACCCTGCACACGTGGTATAAATGTTCCGCCTCACATAGCTGTACCTTCTTTGCATTTTCTGTCCCCATGAATGAACCATTGGAAAAGACGGTGCATTTCCCTGATGATTAGTAAAATTGTACATTCTCGTATCTATTTCTTTGCCATTTGAGTTTCCTACAAATTGCCAGATTATGTAACATACTCATTTCTCATTTGGGTTTTTTGCCTTTTTCTTACCAAGTGTGTGTAGACTTTTCATTATACATTTTAATATCCTATCTCCTTATTGTTTATATGCATTACAGGTAAATTCTCTAAGTCTTAGGTTTTCAGAAATGTTCCTAGTGTTCAGTGGTGCAGGAGACATTGTTAATGCAGTAAAGTCCATTGATCTTGTTTTATGGTTTGTGCTTTTGTGAATTTTTAGAAATCTTTTCTATCCTATTTCATGAAGATATTTTCTATGAATTTTTTTTCTAAAATTTTTTTATATTTGCATTTCCTCCTTTTAAATTGTCTGGAATTTTTTCTTTAAGATGCCAGATATGGATCTGTTTTTCCTCAGATGGATAACCAGTTTTCCCAAGACTTTTCCCCACTGATTTGCTATTTCTCTCACATACCATGTTTCCAATCTAAATTTTTCTTTGTTGATTTCTTCCATATTTTATTATTTTGATCTTTATCTTATGACAACACCAGTCTTAATTGCCATAGCTTTATAATAGGTATCCATATCTGGTAGTACCAATTGTAAGAGAAAAAAAAAAAGCTACCCCTGACCCTCTTAGGGTTCCTGGCTGAGTCTGAAAATCAAATTGACAAAAACAGATTAGCAGGAGAAAAGCATGCACATTTTACTGTATTTGATATTTTTTTTAACAAGGGAGCCTTCACAAGAGAATAGAGAGACCCAAAGAAGTGACCGGAACTGGAGGCTTTATACCTTTTAAATAAAGAAACAATGACTTTGTGCAGAGTTGTCAGGGCAGAGGGGTTTGGGCTGGGGGTGTAGTAGGTGTGAAGAAGTAACTAGGAAGATACGGGCAGTCGAACCAGGTTTGCTCATACAGCCTGTTAGCCCCACATTCCCCATAAGGATGTTTCTGTCCTTCGGGTACGAGGAGGGCACCCTTCACGTGGGACTTTTATGACCTATTTCAGGGAACAAAGGTGAGGTGGGGGAGGTCAGAGTGAGCTTCCTACTTCTGCCGTGGGAAAAGCCTCCCCCAGCTGAATCTGTCTAACACGCCAGGGTCGGGGTGCCTATCTTGTCCTGAGCCCTGCCATAATCCTCCCTCTTTGTTATTTTCCTGATTCTTCGATAATCAGTTGATTGACTGCCAGTAAAATAATAAAAATTAAAATAAAAATTTTAAAAATCCTATTTGGATTTTTATTGGGATAGAATTGAATGAATAGCTGGTGGTGAGAATTTTCATTTTATGATATCACATTTTCCCCTTCATGAATATACTGGGTTGATTTAACAAGTTAGCCTGGTACAGCTTCACAGTGGCAGAAAGCACTAGACTCCTGGGTCAGAAAGGACTGTTTATCACTCAGCAACAGCAGTAGCCATGTCCCCAGGATTTCATTCTCGGAGGATGACACAGGGTCAGGTGATAACCTGCACACATGGTACGTTGTTCCGCAGAAGAACCCCACACTTTGGGACACTGCAGTCTCATGAGGGGATGACCAGCAGACATTCCAGCCTTTGCTCATGAAGGAGACATTATCTTTGTTATTCTGGACAGCAAGTTAACGTTCTCCATCCTGGTCTTCCAAAAACTGTTTGCTATACAAACATCCTTGAAAAGACAGTCCTAAACAAAGCTTTCGATGCCTCCATTCAGAGGCATGTAGAAATGTCAGTGACTATAAAGGATTGTCTCCCCAGAATTCCACCCCTCATTTACACACTGTCTTGGCTTCTGCTGAATTTTCCCATGGCCACTCTGTTGACTACTCTGAATAATCTGACTGCCAGAGGCTGGCACCAAATATATTCAACTTATTTCATACAGCGTTTAGCTAGAGCCTCTAGCACAGTAGGCTGGAGCCAACCTAAATTATTAATGTCAACCATGCCCATCCAGGGTTCTGGGCCCAACCAGCTAAACACATCAGAAGCCATCAGACTGTACCATAGAAAGCCCGATGGAGTTCTCCTGAAGCTGCTATAGTGACTGTTCCCCTTGGTCCAAAGGATTAATCCAGGTAGACCTAGATTCTCAGCTGTATAGATGTTGTCTTGGCCCAGAAGGAGGAACGGACTCGGGCCATTCTTTTACCATAACAACCCTGGACAGTGAGTTGAGACTGATCTGACTGCCTTCCAGGGACCAGTTGATGTTTCCTTAAATGCTGGATTTTTAACATTTTAACCGCCTCTGAGGTGCAAGTTGCATTGTTCTGGGGAAGGAGACAAGTTAGTCCCTGACTTCTACATAAGAAATACAATCCTAAGGGTATACATGGTGCCCTTAGAGTTTCTTAATAGCTGTTGGGTTCCCCAAATCGACTACAGTTCAAGGGGTACAGTTCTCAGTTCAGTTCTAATAATTAGATCTAGTTCTTTTTTTTTTTTTGGAGTGACCACTTGAGAACAAGCAGTCCAGTCTGACCTATTTGCCATATCATGAGCCTGAGGGCATTTGTCTGTTCCAGAAAATGAATGAGCAATGGAATTAGGAGTGGGGAATATATGCAAGACATCTTGGGTGATGGTCAGGTGTTTTGCCTGGGACATGCAGGAGCTGAGACCAGCCCTGCTGCTTCTGATAGATTTCTCTGTAACATTTAGGGGAATAACAGTGACATCACGGTGAGTTCCATTTGGTAGGGTGTGGCAGTCCCAGCAGTCAGTAAGATGAAAGGCTCCTAAAGTTGTTTGGGATACCCCCTTTGCGAGGAAGGAAAGAGAGAAAGTTCTGAAGACGAAAGATCTTCAATAGTCATCCATCCCCCCATATTCCATGGTCTGGATGTTTGCTGTGATTGCATTGCCACAAAATTGGTATGCCCCAGTTCAGCAATTATCCTTATATCCCCAGTCGTTATCCTTATGGCCTAAGACCAGGTCAATCCAAGAGAATCCAGGCAGTTGAACCAGAATTAAATGTGAACCCTCTGGGCCCCATTTTGGAATGTGTACAATCAGGGTGGCTTGGGGTTGTCATTAGGGAACAGAAAGAAACACCATGCTCAGGAATGGTTAGGATGAATCCCAAATTCTCAAAATAGATCTCTGTAATCCCCCATCTCTTTTATGCTAATAATTACCCAGGAGGCAGATGAAAGGAAATGATTCCCTTCTAGGGACGTCCACATTCAATGACCAACCCTCCCTGGTAAGGTGTGTGGACAAAGAAGGGAAGGGGGATGGAGTCAGAAATCTTTGGAATCAGTGTTTGAGAAGGCTGTTCCAACGCTCAATAATACCACATGTGTATGGATGGTAGGGAACGGAGAAGGCCCATAAAATATCTTGACCATCAGCTCATGGTTAAGAGACTCTTGCAATAAAAGGTATACCATTGTCAGACTGCAGATGGTCCAGAAATCCAAATGACATAAATTTCATCTCAAGAAACAATGGCGTGGCTAGAGTTAGCTGATTGGACTGAAACAGGAGTCCCATAGCTTCAAATAGTTAATGTCAGTAAGTCACCACCAATAGCCCCAGGAGAGGGGGCCACAGATCTGATGTAGGACCTGCCAGGAGTATGTGGGGGTCATTCGTGCCCCAGGCAATGTGACTTTTCCCACCATGAGACTGGAGTCTGGAGCGCAGCAGTAGTCCCTGTGTCACAAACACACCGTCCTTTGTGAGTTCTGTGATGGAGAACACGTTGCCACATCCAGTGTGACGTGTGTCCAGACAACGATCATGGTAGTCTGGGAAGGGCAGGCTTGATCAGCAGCTTGATTCTGGGTGCTTGTCGTGGGCCCACGAGTAACTCTGGTAGTTTGCTTAGCAGCCCGGATTTGTTTCCACAGTTCACAACCCCAGAGAGGATTATCTTTAATCTTGTAGTCTGTAATTTCCCAAGGGGCAGACCAAATAGCTAGGCCACTGCCCAAGCCGCAGAGTTCTCACCATGAGCAGACCTGACACGTCTGCTCTTGGATCTTCATAGCTGGCTCTGAGGAGGAACAGCGGGAGCCTTCAGGTCTCAGCTAGGCTGAGCCACGAGTAAACCAGACCAAGGCATTGACGGGATCTTTGTAGAGCAAGGGCTTCACTGAGGCAGCAGCTTTGCTCCAGGAGGGGAAGTAGGGGGTAAGGTTGCTCCCAGAGGGACAGCTGCCCCTCTTTCATGTAAAGCCAGGACACCAGTGTGGCCAGTTAGCTGCATTCTTGAACATCTAATTCCATTTGTCATGCAAGGCTTCTGGACCCCTTCTCACCTTGCCAATGATAGACCAGAGAACCACAAACCTACATGAGGATAAAGAGATTAGAATGGAAATGAAAACTATTTTAGCTTTATCCATATTTGAATTTTAATGTATTTATTTGATACATTATCAAAGATAATCATTTCTTTAATGCTATTACAATAGTCTACAAGAGATGGTGACGGACACTTTTTAAGAGCTTTAGCATCTGACCCTTTCCTCCTTGTCTCAGTCCATTTGGGCTGACATAACAAAATACCATAGATGGGGTGGCTTAAACAACAGACATTTATTTCTCACAGTTCTGGAGCCTGGGAAGTTTAAGATCAAAGTGCTAGCAGATTTGGTTTCTGGTAAGAGTGCTCTTCCTGGCTTGCAGATGGTCACCTTCTCACTGTGTGAGATCTCACATTGGAGAGATGTTGAACTCTGGTCCGTCTCCCTCTTGTAAGGACACGAATCCCATCACAGGTCCACCCTTTTGGCCTCATCTAAACCTAATTACCTATCAAAGGCCTCACCTCCAGTATTATCCCATTGGGTGTCAGCCTCAACATTTGAATTTTAGGGAGACGCAAACATTGGCTCTGTAACACCAATTGTGATTGGGTTGGGCAGAAGAAGATAGGATCGAGCAAATTTTGTAAGAGATGAGGAACTTTGGACAATGGTACTTAGTGGTCTTATTAACTAGATCAGGAAATAAGAGAAGCAACAAGTGGGATAAGAAGGTGTAGATTAGATTATGTTGACTCTGAAAATCACGTGAGACATCCAGATGGAAGTATCTAGTAGACCACTGGAATTTCACTCAGGCACATAGAACCAAAGACTGGAAAAAATAAATGCATTAGGAAGTCATTAGCACTTAGGTCGTAGTTAAAGATATTCAAGTTGATGAGATTGGTAGGGCCGATGTAGAGAGAAGAGAGAGAGACAAGGGTGAATTAGGGAAGACTAACATGGAAATGACGTTCAAAACTCAAAAGAGAAAAGACTAGAGAAGAGGAAAGCTGAGATAAATCGTATTACAGAAGCCAATCTTAGAGAAAAGTACAGAAATAAAGGAGATTTGGAAAAAGATAAACTGTCAAATATCAAGAATTGAAAGTTATCCTTTGAATTTTAAAATTGGGAGATTTCTGTTTATTTTGACATTAATCTAGTCAATGAAAACAGAACCCAGATTATAATAGATTAAACAGTGATTTGAAGGAAGGCTTTGTGAATACAGAGATATGTTACCTTCAGATTTCAGCTTAGCTGAACCATCAGTGAACCAAAATTAAATCATAAATCTGCAATTTTGTTTTAGACGTGTGTTGGTGTGATGTTAGTAGGCCCAACCTGTGGAGGAAAGACAACAGTCAGAAGAGTTTTAGAAAGAGCATTAACACTATCACCAGTTGAAGACTTCCTATCAAGTAAAGAAAGGGAATCTATTTCACAGGTAAATACTAAGTAATATGTTTCTCTATTTCTTCAGATCTTACCTTATACTCAGTAACATTTTATGTCCTATTTACATAAGTAGAGTCTTGTTAAATGTATTGCTAGGAATTTTGTAGTTAGGAATCATTGTAGTAAGTGGGATTTTTTTTTCATTTGAATCTCAAACTAGTAATTACTAGTGTAAAATAAATTTATTAGATTATATATTTATTTTGTATTTAGTCACCTTCATGGACTGGTAATGTTAAATTGTAAGTGTTTTTGTAGGTGATCAATTGAATCGTCCTCGAATGAATATAACTTTGTCTCTTGTAATATTTATATAATTTATATTATTGCATTGATTAACCCTCCAAGACAGTGTTAACTGTAATAATATCTTGTTCCTTACATTATCTGAAATGCAGTTAATATTGCTACATTTAATATGGTATTTGCGGGGTGCCTGGGTGGCTCAGTCAGTTAAGCGTCTGCCTTTGGCTCAAGTCATGATCCCAGGATCCTAGGATTGAGCCCGATGTCAGGCTCCCTCCTCAGCGGGGAGGCAGCTTCTCCCTCTCCCTCTCCCCCTGCTTGTGTTCCCTCTCTGTCAAAATCAATAAATAAAACCTTTAAAAATAATAATAATAATAATACGGTATTTGCTCTTTGTGTATGATAAGTGTTCTTTCATACATTGGGAATTTTCTTCGGTTCTCATTATACTTTGGTTTTGACTTTTGGAATTTATGAAATAACTTTTCAGAATCTATTTTTTATATTTTAATTGGTTAATAAGCTATGTTGATAGATTTGCTAATATTAAATTGTCCTTGAATTCCTAGAATAACTCCGATTTTTCATGGTATATATATATTTTAAATGACTAACATTTTTTTTTCAAATTTTTATTTAAATTCTAGTTAATAGTGTAATAATGCTTTCAGGAGTAGAATTCAGTGATTCATTTACTTACACATAACACCCAGTGCTCATCATGACAAGTGCCCTCCTTAATCCCCATCCCCCATCTAGTCCATCCCTCACCCCCCTCCCTCCATCAGCCCTCAGTCTGTTCTCCCTCATTAAGAATCTCTTATGGTTTGTTTCCCCTCTCTTTCCCCCCTTCCCATATGTTCATCTGTTTTGTTTCTTAAATTCCACATATGAGTGAAATCAGATGGTATTTTTATTCCATATAAGGTTAGATTCCAATAAATAATGTGTCCTTCAGTTATCTTATTTAAAGACTCAGCAGTCTATTCTGAAAGTTTTAGAAAGTCAGGTTTTCAGTTCTGCAGTTTTTTTTCAGCTAGTGTGCAGTTTCTTTCCATTTTTAGTTCTTTCAGTAAGCAAGAAAATTTGTTTTCTGTAGTTCTCAATATATAAGTCTTTTTCCTTCTTGATTAAATTTATTCCAAAGCATTTTATTCTTTGGATGCTATTATAATGGACTTGGAATTTCTTAATTTTTGTTGTTGCTGAAGTGTGTTCATTGCTGCTATATGGAAATGAACTGATTTTTGTGTGTTGATCTTGTATCCTACAAATATGCTGGTTCATATATTAGCTCTAGTAGTTGTTTTGTAGATTCTTTGGGATTTTCTATATATAGAATCATGTCATATTTAAATAGAGATACTTTTACTCCCTCTTTGCAATTTGGATGCTTTTTATTTTATTTCTCACCTAATTACCAGGCTAGGACTTTCAGTACAGTGTTTATAGCAGTGGTGAAAATGGGAAATCTTGCCTTGTGCCTGATTTTAGGGAGAAAGCTTTTCAGCCTTTCACCATTGAGTATGATGTCATCTGTGGGCTTTTCATAAATACCCCTGATTATAGTAAGGAAGTTCCTTTCTAGTTTGTTGAGTGTTTTTATCATGAAAGCGTGTGACATTTTATCAGATGTTTTTTCTGCCTCTCTTTATGTGATCATGCAGTTTGTTTCTTTTGTTGTATTAATATGCTCTATCACACTGATTGATTTTCTTTTGTTGAACCCACCCCTCCATTCCTAAGATAAAGCTCATCTGGTCATGGCGAGTCACCCTTTCAATGTGCTGTTGCAATCAGTTTGCTAACACTTTCTTGAGGACTTTTGCATCTCTATTCATAGAGGACACTGGTGTGTCGTTTTCTTATGGTGTTTTTGGGTGGATTTGGTATCAGGATAATTCCAGCCTCATAGAATGTGTTAGGAAGTATTCCCTCCTTTTCTATTTTTTGCAAGAATTTGAGTAAGATTGGTGTTAATTCATTTTCAGATGTTTGGTAAAACTCATCTACTATCTGATTTTGGACTTTCTTGGAGATTTTGATTACTGATTCAGTCTCTCTGCTTGTTATAGATCTGTTGAGATTTTCTATTTCTTCTTGAGTCAGTTTTGATAATTTTTGTTATTTCTAGGAATTTATCTGTATCCTGTAGATTATATAATTTGGCATACAGTCATTCATAGTGTTTTCTTATAATCCTTTTAATTTCTGCAAGGCTCTAGTAATGTCCATACTTTATTTCTCTTATTATTTATTTGTGTCTTTATTTAATAATTATTTCCTTTTTTATTGAGGTATAATTGACATATAGTATAATGTTTCAGGTGTACAACATAGTTATTTGACATTTATATATATTGTGAAATGATCACCACTAGTCTAGTTACCATGTCACTGTACAGAATTAATATAGTATTGTTGACTATATTCCCCATGCTGTGCATTGCAGCCCCATGACTTATTTATTATATAGCTGGAATTTTGTACTTCTTGATTCCTTTCATGTATTTTGGTCCCCCTCCCAATACCTTTCCCCTCTGGGAACACTAACATACTCTCTGTATCTATGAGTCTTGGGTTTGTTTTGTCTTTTAGATTCCACATATAAGTGAAATCAGGTGGTACTTGTCTTTCTCTCTCTGACTTACTTCCTGAGCATAATCCTAAGATTATTCTTGGCTTGTCTCTCTCTCTCTTTTTTTCCCTTTTCTCATTTGTTTTGTTTCTTAAATTCCACATATGAGTAATGTATAGAATTGTTGAGTCACTATATTGTACACCTGAAACTAATATAACACTGTATGTTAACTACACTGGAACTAAAATAAAAAAAAAAAACAATATTGTCTTCCAATCCATATATGTATATATTTTCTAGATACAAGTCCCTTATCAGAGACTATGATTTACAAACACTTTCTTTCGTTTTGTGGGTTGTCTTTATTTTCTTGATGGTATCCTTTGAAACACAAAAGTTTTTAACCTTGATGATCAAGTTCAATCTACTTTTTCCATGTTGTTACAAATGGAAAGATTTCATTCTTTTTTTAATGATGAGTAGGATTCCATCATATATATATATATATATATATATATATATATATATATATATACACACACGTGTGTGCATGTGCGTGTACACACACCACATCTTCTTTATCCATTCATCCATCAGTGGACATTTAGGTTGCTTCTACGTTTTGGTCATTGTAAATAATATTGAAATGAACATAGGGGTGCATGTAACTTTTCAAATTAGTGTTTTTGTTTTCTTCAAATAGATACCAAATAGTGGAATTGCTAGATCATTAATTGATGATCAGAGATTATTAGGGTCTCTTTCTTTGGAGTGAAAGAACTCTCCTAAAACTCTTTGGTGTTAACAGTGCAAAAATTTAAGTAATTGTACTATAGTTAATGCCTTTAAGAAACCACCCTGGATTTTTTTCAGATTCCAGGAAGAAAAGGAAAAGTAGATATTTGTGTTTTAAATCCAAAGTGTATCACTGTTGGTGAACTATATGGACAACTGGATCCTAATACTATGGAATGGACTGATGGATTATTATCAACAGCAGTTCGAAATTATGTATATTTTAACACTGCAAGGAACTCAAAGAAAGACAGCGATTTCAGACTGAAATCAAGAATCTCGGATGCATCTAATGTAAGTTAATATGGAAGGATTATTTTTATTTGATTATTGTGGATTACTTCATTGTTTAAAGATTGATATTTAAGCATTATTAGATACTTACCAGTATTAAAGTAAATTTAAAAATTATTTTGATCAGTTTTAAAAAAGGAGAAAAATTAGAAGCTATTAAAAAAACAGAAAATGTGACACTGTGCTTTAAAATGCTTGGTAAACAATAAAATAAAATGAAAGATACTGCCTTTTAAAGTAACACAGAGTGGGTTAAGTGTAAGCAGAGGATGATCTAGTGATGCTGTCACCACCGGTATACCTTATAAATGAAGGAGGTATGAAAATACTTCACTGGAAAGGTGAAAAAGGTTTTGATACAAAATTCATCACAAAATCAACATAAATCGCAAACAAAAATTGGAATGTTGTATTCTCATTAGTTATAAGTAGAAATTACTAGTAAATTTCATTAGCCAAAATACATTAACAGAAGAATGGCATTTAGAACCGAACAGATAAGCAAAGATTTTTTTTAAAGTTTTTATTTAAATTCCAGTTAGCTAACATAGAGTGTAATATTAGTTTCAGGTGTACAGTATAGTGATTCAGCAGTTCCATACCTCACCCGGTGCTCATCATGACAGATGCCCTCCTTAGTCCCCTTTCTCTATTTCCCCCGTCCCCCCACCCACCTCCCCTCTGGTGACCACCAGTGTGTTCTCTAGAGGTAAGAGTCATTTCTTGGCTTGTCTCTCTTTCTCTCTCTCTCTCTTTTCTTCCCCCTTTGCCATTTGTTTTGTTTCTTAAATTCCACATATGAGTAATGTATAGAATTGTTGGACCACTATGTTGTACACCTGAAACTAATGTAACACTGTATGTTAACTACACTGGAATTAAAATGAAAAAAAAATATTAAGTCTTCCAATCCATGTGTATTTTTTTTTCTAGATACAAGTCCCTTATCAGAGACTATGATTTACAAACACTTTCTTTCATTTTGTGGGTTGTCTTTATTTTCTTGATGGTATCCTTTGAAACATTAAAGTTTTTAACCTTGATGAAGTTCAATCTATTTTTTCCTTTGTCACTTGTTTCTTCATATCTGAAGAAAACTTTGTATAATCCAAGGTCAAAAGACTTTCTTCTATGCTTTATTCTAAGAGTTTTATAGTTCTCACTTTTATATTTAGGTCTTTGGTCTATTTTGGGTTGATTTTTGTGTTCAGTATAAGGAAGGGATCCCAATTCATTCTTTTGCATCTGAATATCCAGTTGTTCCAGAACTATTTGTTGAAAAGCCTGTTCTTTCCCACGTTGAATTGTCTTGTCACGCTTGTCACGCTTTTCAAAATCAACTGATCATAAATGTAGGATTTATTTCTAGACTCTCAATTCTGTTCCATTCATCTTTGTCTACCCTTATGCAAATGCCACGTTTGATTACTGGAGCTTTGCATTAAGTTTTGAAATAGAAAGCTAAAGTAGTTTTTAAGACCTTGACAAACTGATTCTAAAATGTGTATAGAAGAACCAAGGTCCCTGATACTCCTGAATTAAAGAAACAAGGGGAAGAATCTGGATCTGCCAGATGTCAAGAATTACTATAAAATTGGGGTACAACAGTGTGCTCTCGGTGCGCACTGAACTATTATGTGCCTATGACGTAATGTAAAAATGTGTAGAGAAAACAACAGAATTTTGTAGAGAAATTGATAAATCACATTTAGCGTGAGATTTTATTGCATCTTTCTCAGTAATTGATAGAGAAGGAATATAGTAAAGTGGCCGTAATTAAATTCTTTATACTAATTGTCACCAGTTAGAAATGGAAATAGGAAAAATTCTGCTAACAGTGGCAAAAATCTATAAAAAATATATTGGAATAAATGTAAAAGAAAGGAACTTGTGATTGGGGGGGTAGCAGGGAGGGAGGCAGGAATACCTATACAGTTGGCAAAAATTAAATAAATGAAAGAGATACTGTATTCCTATATGGAAAGACTTCTGTCCTAAAAATGCCAGTCTATACCAAATTATATATAGATGTAATGTCTTTCTAAGCAAAGTCCCACTTTAAAAAAATCGAATTAAATGACTTTAAAGTTCATTAGGAAGTATAAATGTTCCAAGAGTTCAAAAAAATCTGGGCAGAAAACCATGGTGCTTTTGTATTTCTAAAATGCTCTATATTAATTTTAGAACAAATCCATACTGTAATCAAAACAGTGAGGTACAATATAATACAGTGACCATAGCTAATAATACTGTATTGTACATTCGAATGTTGGTAAGAAAATGGGTCTTTAGAGTTCTCACCACAAGAAAAAAATATTTACCTATGTGTGGTGATGGATGTTAACTAGACTTATTGTGGTGATCATTTCACAATCTGTACAAATATTGAATTCATTATATTGCACACCTGAGACTAATGTAATGTTGAGTGTTGAGTATATTTCAGAAAAAGGATAAAACAGATAGTACTTTTCAAAACCTGAATAAAAACCCTGGAACGTACTCACACAGAAATGGAACCAGACAGAGTCCAGAAACATTCAGATATATATAGGAATTTACTATGCTACTGAACTAATATTTCTAATCAGCAGGAAAAGCATTCTTTACTGAATTCACTGTTTATATAGTTTGCTATTTTCTGATGTGAAAACATAGAAAGACCCTTACCTCATTCCCTACCCAGAAATAAAATTCTAGGGGTGCCTGGGTGGCGCAGTTGGTTAAGCATCTGCCTTCGGCTCAGGGCATGATCTCCGGGTCCTGGGATCGAGCCCTGCATTGGGGAGGGGGGGGGGTCCCTGCTCAGCGGGGAGCCTACTTCTCCCTCTCCCTCTGCTCCTTCCCCCTGCTCTTGCTCACTCTTTCTCTCTCTCTGTCAAATAAATTTAAAAAGGAAAGGAGAGGAGAGGAGGAAGGAAGAAAGAAAGTTAAAAAGTTCCAGATGAAGTAACCAACTAAATATAAAAATAAAATTATAAAAACATAATAATATTTAGGGGCATAGTTTTAGAATTAGGAAGACCTTAACTAAAACTGGGAAAACCCAAAAATCATAAACAGAAGATAAAATTATTTGACTCTAAGTATAAGAAAATGTTTTTTTTCAATAGTTGCAACAAACAGCTTCTTATTAAAGCAAGCGAAAGTCTGGAAGAAAATATTTACAGCATCTTATAGGAGTTAGTGTCCCTGCTGTAGATGAGGTGCTGTAAGAAATAGATGCGAATAAGAAAGGATGGAACAGTTCGGGAGATGAGGAAGGCCGTGACTAGGACGTTGATAGAACACATGAAAATTGTGCACATATGAAAGATGCTCAGCCTAAGTATTAGTCAAAAAATAAAAATCGTAACAATGATAGGCGTCACATTTTTTTCTCATCAGGTTTTCACAACATAAGAATATCAATAGCTGAAACATTTGGTGTGAACGAAAGATGTGGAGAAACAAACATTCCTACATCTTCTTGGTGGGAGTATTATTGTCACAAACTAAAAGAGAAATCCAGTAGAATTTATTAAAGACTAAAATCCAGAGAACATTTGACCCGTAATCCCACATTTAAAAAAAGAATCTAGAGAAAGAGATGCGGTAGAGCATAATGACTTAGGTACAGGGCTGAGAAGGGCAGACTTTTGCAATAGAAATAATCATTGGAGATGGCCTTGTCCTGATGAGCCTTGAGTATTAGAAGTGGCTGGCTACCGTCTGTTGGGTTGCAAGGCCTGGGCCGAAGCATGGTGCTCACTCCTGTGTGAGGTCTCTCTGTGGAGCCCACTCTGTGCCCAAGGCATTGCTCTAGTGTTTGGTCGGCTTCCCCTACTCTTGGGGGCAAAGAAAACCAGTGCTGATCAGCTGATGATATGGAACGCAACCCTGTTGAGGAGATAAATAATAAAGTCCCCCAGATAATTAAGACTTTCCCTTTTTTATACTCAAGAGAGCATATTGAGCATATAGTCCATTGGAATTGGAACGCGTGATCAAATTAACATTATTGATTACATATTTTAGGTTTTCCAACTCGATTTCTCTGATGCAGCAGATACTGACGTTAACATACTTAAGGAGGAGGGGAAAGATGTTAACATTCCAGGAAGTCAGGGTAAGTGTTATTATTAGAGTCAATAAAGTGATTGATTAACTGAGAAGACAAACTGAACCAAAGAGCTTCATTTCTATCTTTAAAAACATTTTGATTAATGATATTTTGTTCTTGTCCTATGTATTTTTTCTGAATTTGTTTATTTAGAATTTGGGTACTGTTACCACATCCTATGGTATGTTCATCTACAATTCTGTTATAGAAGCGGTAGGTCTCATATAACCCTTTCAGTTTCTAAAGCAACATTAGTATCTTCCAAGAACCAAGTAGATATTAAAGTTAGAAGTGATATTGTGTGGAAACCTAACTAGTGTCGCCTCTGAAGTGGGACTCGAGACAATGTGCCTATTCCCAGGCCAAGTACTACAACCCAAGCGTACTCCTCTAAAAACAATTGCACACTTGCTGTGTGTCTGCAGGGGATGGACAGCCTGTGCGGGTGGGGGGGGGTTCTGCTCCGGAGGAGGGGGCAGGGTGCTGCTGGAGCCCCACCCCCACCGGTGCTTTCACGGCCCATGGTGACCCTCTAGCCACACATTCATGCTGAAAGAGGCTTCCAGAAGTCCTCCATTGTGGTGTGTCCCTTCTTGGGGTTCGGGTTGGGGAGCATAGTCCTTGAGCACAGCAAGCTCCCTTCCAGGGTTTGAAGACAGGCCCCGAGGCGCCTATGTCAGCCAGTCTGGCCATCCACACCCTGGCTGTCTTCCCTCGTCTGCTGGGCTCTCATGTCCTTCGGGCGGCTCACTATTTTCTACGGCCACAGTGACCCCCACGTTCCTCCCCTAGCTTGACCAGTGGGTTTTCTAGACCTGTGGAGCAGGGCGGTGCCTGTAGCAATGGAAAGAGGAGTCAGCGGGGGCACAATGTGAGCTACCTGAAATCTTTTTGAGTCTTTCCTTGAAGGGCGTCTACTTCCCTTTCCTATTTCCCAGAGGCGGCACATCCGCACAGTGTCCAGATGGAAGGGGAAACTCACCGCATTATTATGGAAAAGAGAAATCCGTGGATCTTCTCTTATCCAGAATCTAAGGGCTGATTATACAATGCAGTAATCTAAGAATATTGAAACAATGTTTCGAGAATTACTAACTATATGCTGTGGATAGTTATTTTTATTTAATAAATATTAGAGACTGCATATAAACATATTCGGTCTAGTGTTTTCTAGGATATCATTTTCCAAACGAAATAGAAAATTTGCAAGATTGTAATAAAAGAAGACTGAGATTATTCTCAGTTACCTTAAAAATATCTTTCTCTGCAGACTATGATTGGCAGTGGATTATTTTAGATGGTCCGGTGGATACGTTCTGGGTAGAAAATCTAAACTCTGTGCTGGATGATACCAGAACATTATGCCTGTCAAACAGTGAGAGAATTGCCCTAACTAATAAAATACGACTGATTTTTGAAGTGGACTGTCTCTCTCAGGCCAGTCCTGCTACTATCAGCCGATGCGCAATGGTCTATATGGTAAGTTTCCAAAAATACATTTCTTAAAGAAAATGTATTGTTAGTCATTATCTACAGCATTTCTGATGATTGTTCTGTCGTTGCCCCTGGACTCAGCAGGGTGATCGCAGTGGTTCAGTTTTGTGTCCCCTGAAGCCTCCTAACCCAGAAGTGAGTATGAGCGTAATTCCGACTGCTCCGTACCTGCAGGGTCCGTGTTCCCCACAGCGGTGAACGAGTGCGGCCCTCGCTAGGCAGTCCAGGCCGCGGGCATGGGTTATTTCTCCAGGAGAGAAATGACTGCCCCGAAGCCTTTTTGCTCATGCTCTCTGACCCTCAGACCTCACGGAACCCAGTACCCTGGTGCGGGGGATGGAAGACACCACAAAGACTAAGTTTCTTCTCTCCAGGACATTAATTACCAGCCATGACTAGCCCTGTGTTTCTGACCCATTTAGCTCACCATGGTGAAGCTATATGCTGTCTTTCCCCTCCCCGTGGACACAGGACCTTAACGCTCCTGCCTCCACGCAATCCCCCAGTTGCTTCTAGTCTTGTAAGACTGTGGTCACAAACCACACATCGTTTCAGAGATGGGTCATTCTTTCTTTTTTTTTTTTTAATTTAAATCCAATTAATTGGCATATAATGTATTATTGGCTTCAGAGGTAGAGGTCAGTGATTCATCAGTGCTCATTCCATCACATGCCCTCCTTCATGCCCATCACCCAGCTACCCCATCCCCCCACCCCCGACTCCTCCAGCAACCCTCGGTTTGTCTCCTATGATGAAAAGTCTCTTATGGTTGAGACAGGTCATTCTTTAAGCTATTTTGATCAGTTGCACTTTAACGAATGATGATTCTGAACCATATTTTGCCGGGGGCAGTGGTGAGGTAAAGAGATGGTAAGAAAGAAGATGGACACTGTGTTTTTCTTTATTTACATAAAATTATCTTGTGCTTTATATTGTTAGGATCCTGTTGATTTGGGATGGGAGCCTTACATGAAGTCATGGCTTTTGAAAACTTCTAAAATTATGAGTCAAACAGGAGTGAGTTGTCTTGAATTCATGATGAAAAATAGTGTTGCAGATGGACTACAGTTTATAAAGAAGTATCAGAAACATCAGCCATTTCCTGTCCAGGGCGTAACGATCGTTATAACTCTGTGCAGAATTCTTGATGCTTTCTTTGACTTCATGGGTAAAAATGGAGGCTTTGGAAAATGTGAGTTTTTCCCCCTTATGTTAGTGGTCTTGTATCCCAGCTCATCGATGCCAATTATATTCATCACCTTCTATTGAGTTTTATAAAAGAAAACAAAGGAAGGAACACTGGGAATTTTAAGTCTGTTTGAACCAACAGCAGACATGCACATGGAACAAACTAGAAACCATTTATAAAGGAGCACATCAATAAAGTAAAGTGATATCATATGTTGAAGTGTCACAAGAAAAATGAGTATAAGGAATCCCAAGAGGGTCTCTATTAGGGAAGAATGCTTTTGATATGTTTTAAAGATTCTTAGAGATAGAAATAGTGGGGAAGATGTGTCCAGAACCCAAGGTGTAAACTCTAATCATGCAAAGGTGTAAATGTGGAAAGTGGCATGAGGTGAGAGCAAAAGATTCAGAAAATAGTATAGCATCATGGGTAAAGGCATAGTCTCTGGACTCAGGATGCCTACCTTCAGACACTGGTTCTTGTCCGGCTCCCAACAAGACGGGTAATTAGTACAGGCTCCCAACTCTGCCTCCAAAACACAGTTTGCGATCCATCAAACTAACAGACATTGTGAGAAATCCCTGAGATGACAAGATGTTTAAGGTCCCTGTTGGGGGAGCAGCAGTCCTGAGCAGAAGAGAGCTGGATACCATGGCTGGGAGAATATTTACGTGGGCCCCTCCCCTTTTCACGGCTCTGAGCGGACCATCGGCCTTCCCTTTGCGGGTCAGCACGCCACAGCCCAGCTAGAGGCAGCAGGAACACAGCGTGTTGGCGGTGACACCTGACTAGGTTAAGGAACAGCTACGAGCATATTTCTTCCCACTGCCAATCCCCTTTGCATCTTAAAGTCTACGTGATTAAGAGAAAGAGGCTGCATTTGAAAAAGAGCAGTGTCACTGTGGATACAAGTTGTTAGCACACAACTTTCCTGCCTGAAGAGTGTCCACTTCCTCTCCAGATGCACAATTCTAAATTCATCAGAAGCATAAGCCAGGGAAGTGGGAGTACTAGAAACAAGGCAAGAAGGAGTTAAGAGGAGGAACATAGTAAATGGTTGAATGCTGACGTGGTTAGCTGGATGACAGCTCAGCCTAAGGGTTCTCCCGGATCACAGCGCACGAGGCGCCAGAGCGAGGAAATACCACGTCTGTGTCTGTGTGCGCTTCAGCGGAACTAACTAGAAGTAGTCATTTACATAATATATGCATGTGTGTATGTTTATGTGTGGGTGAGGGTGTGTATTTAGTTAAAAGATGAATAAAAGTTGAAAGTGCAGCATCCATATAACAGAACCTCCAGAAAGAAATTTTTTAAAATAGATAGAAGGGAGGGAATATTTCAAGAAATAATTACCAAGTTGTTCTAGAATTTGAGAAAATATAAGACCTAAGATTGAATAGGAGCCTGGACTATTAAATAGATTAGGAAAGTAAAAACTCACACCTAGAAGTATTATATTGATATTTTGTCATCCAGTTCTTGGATGCTCTGTTTGTGGGACTTTTTTGTTTGTTCTTTCTTCGTATTTCAGGTTGAATAACTTTTGTTGATTTCTAATCCAAGTCACTGATTCTTTGCCACATGCAGTCCCCTGGATAAGCCCATTGGAAGAATTCTCATCTCTGTCATTGTGATTTCTATTTCTAGCATTTCCATTTGACTCTCTTTTTATAGTGCTCAGTGGTCTGCTGAAATTCTCTGTTCATTTTACGTCAGATGTTTAACAATTTGATTGTAGCTGTTTTAAATTCTCGACACCTGGGCCATGCCTGGATCTGTTCTATTGACTGCTTCGTATCTTGGCAACAGGACTCTTTTTCATGCTTATTTTTGTGTCTCATAATGTTTTGTTGAATGCCAGAGATTGTGGGGAAAGGAAGAGTAGAGACAGGTGTATTGAGTTTATACCTGGAAATGGTTACACCTTTTCTTCTGCCAGATTGTTGAGTTAATAGTGGGGAGAGTTGAGTCTGTCTGGACCAGGACTTGGCTTTATTGGTGCTTATAGTTATCTTCGGTGCGCCACAGACTTCAGAGTCTCTGTGCTCCCCCACGTCCCCTGGAGATAGACGGCTGTTGTTGTTACTTGCTGTAAGGCTCATAGTGGGAGCAGGGATGATTTCTAGGTTCTCCTACTCTAGCCTCATTCTAAGGCGGGCTCTGGGCACCTGAGCCTCAGGCCTGGGGTTTCTCAGCAAAGAAACAATTTGTTGTGATTTAAGACTATCTAAGATTAAAGGGAGATTCTAAGGAATTCCAGAGAGAAACAGCCAAAAGGATTATAAGAACAGTTTAACACAAGATTTCTCAACAGCAATACTGATTAAGGGAAAAAATGACTTATTTTCAAAGCATTGTATATTTAGCTAATTAAACATATTCTCAGTTAGGCAAAGCCTGAAAAAGTTTAACACAAGAGACTTAAGGAGTAAGTACTGCAAGAAATGGATTAAGGAGAATTATATGAGCTACTGAAGTTAGATGTGATTAAATAATTTAGTAAAACTTAATGCAACCAAAGTAAGCAAAGAACACTTCTCAAAAGTATTAACATAAAAATTCAGAACAAAATTTAGACAATTCCAACATAAAGTGGATAGGAAGGGAGGAAGTGGGGCAGTTCAAAGAAAGCTGAGAGAGAATGATTATCTGCATTGTTTGAGGAAAAAAACAGAAGCAAAATCTAAAAAGTGACGGAGAAAAATAAACATAAGTATAATCTTAATGTGTTAGGAGTAAGCCTCAGAGTAATAATAAAATCCACAGAGGGACGCCTGGGTGGCTCAGTCAGCTGGGCATCCGACTCTTTGTTTCAGTTCAGGTCGTGATCTCAGGGTCGTGGGATCGAGCCCCCAGTCAGGCTCCACGTTCAGCAGGGAGTCTGCTGGAGATTCTCTCCCTCTGCGCCCCCACTCACGTTTGTTTTCTCTCTCTCCTTGAAAGTAAATAAATAAATCTTTTTTAAAAATAATAAAATCCATAGCTTTAAATATGCAAAGGAATATTCTTTACAACAGAGGGTAGCAAAGGAAACCAAAAGAAAGAAATTTGAATAACAAAAAAATTGATCCAACTTTAACAATGATTACGATAATAGGAGTTAAACTCCCTAGTTTAAAAGAAACTGATTTCAATTTGTTTTGTAGTTTCTATTTTCTTATTTCGAGTTTTTATTTAAATTCTAGTTAACATATAATGTCGTACTTGTTTCAGGTGTAGAATTGAGTGACTGATCACTTATCACACCCAGTGCTCATCACAACAGGTGCCCTCCTTAATCCCCACCCCCTATCTAGCCCATCCCCCCACTCACCTCCCTCCATCAGCCCTCAGTTTGTTCTCTATAGTCAAGAGTCTTTCATGGTTTGCTTCCCTCTCTCTCTTTCTTGAAACTGATTCAATTTTAAAACAAACAAATAGTAACTTTTTCTCTACAAGTATCATCATTAAATCAAAAGGATACAAATGGAGCTGCCACTTTGGTTAAAGAGTTCGGCAGTTCCTCTAATGTGAAACATAGTTACCATTTGACCCAGCAGTTCCACTCCTAAAAAAGACACCCAAAAGAAATGGAAATGTGTCCATGCAAAAAGTTGGACATAAATGTTTATAGCACCACTATTCATAATAGCCAAAAAGTGGAAACAAGCCAAGTGTCTGTTAAATGGGTAAAGGAAGTGTGGTTTATCCACACAGTGTATATTACTGGGCCATAAAAAGGAATGAAACATTGATTACAGGCACAGTATGGATGAACCTTGAGAACATTATGCTAAGGGAAAGAAGCCAGTCACAAAGAGCATACACTGTATGACTCCATTTCTATGAAGTGTCCGGAATACACACACCTTACGTAAGTTGTGCTGCTAGAGGTTGGGGGAGGGAGGAAATAGGCAGTTCTGCTAATGGCTGCAGAGTTTCTTTTTGGAGCGATGAAAACATTCTAAAATTATAGTGGTATTGTCTGCACAACTCTGATTATACTAAAAGTCACTGAGCTGTGCATTTTTAAAGGGGGAATTCTATATTACATGAATTATATCTCAATCTATTATTTACAAAGATGAACATGGAATGGCTGGGATAAGGGGTCGAAATAAGATACATAATGTAAATAAAAAGAAAACCAATCTGTCAACTTAAAATATCAGCCCAAATTTTATTTTAGCATGAAAATTGTCTTAAGCAATTAAAAGATTAGGACCTATTAAGAACATTTAGAGATATATATTCCAGATTATGATATATACACAGCCACATGGAGGGAGGGGGAGAGAGAGGGGAAATATATAAACAACAGACAGAAGAACTAAGTGTTAAATAAGCAAATCAGTAATCACAGATACTTTAGCAGCCCCTCTTGGGAGGCCTCCCAGGTAAGCATACAGAGAAATTCCTACATCCTGCAGCTGAAGGGAAATGAAAGCTCCAGGCCAGGACTTGTTCATCAGAGTGGCCACGCTTTAAAAATGACCAACCCTGATACTCAGGGTGGAAGCATCTGAGCAGACATCACCCCAAATACTGACCCCCCCCCGCCAGGCTCAATTCTCCAAAGTGTGTGTTACTAATAGGTTCAATGCTGGTGGCTCTGGAGACCAGAGCAGACAGCAGGGGCGACCATTACTGAACTAGTCTCACTGGAGGGCCTAATGGAGCGCTTACCTCCAGAAACCAGAAGAATTCAGCCAAGCAAGGGTGGGGGAGGCAGAGATGATTCTCAGAGTTATTAAGATATTAGTAGAATAAGATACTGAGATAAGTTATTAGTAGATAGTAAGATATTAGTATCTAATATATTAGATCATATTATATATTAGATGTTAGATTAGATATTAGATTGTATTAGATGTTAGATTAGATAGTAGATAATGAGATATAAGATAGTGTCTAAGATATTAGATAGTAATATGTTAGGATAAGTTATCAGTAGAATGTAGCATCCCTAGGGGCAAAATATATGGGCAACCAACTAGGTACCATCAGCTTGTATTATGAGCAGAAGTCCAAGATGAGTGATCAGGAGGTGAGGATAGCTGTCTCAATAATAAGTCAGGATCCCCAGCCCATTTCCAAACCCGAGCCAGCTTTCAGGCCCAGAACTCACTGAATAAAGAGGAGGCTGGGACCTTCTGCAATATCATGGGAAGTATTTCTAAAAATAATTACACTGGTCCTTCTCCAAAGGAGACTGCAGCCATTTACTTGAGTAACTTACACTAGGGAGAGAGGGATACTCAACAGTTTTTAGAACTGTTGGACACAGGGTCTGACTGATACTGATATCCAGAAACCGAAGGCATCTTCATGCTCCCCTTGCATTAGAGTGGGACCTGTGAGGGCCAGGTAATAAAAGGAACAGGGACTCTTGACCAAGGTTCAATTTACTGAACTGGCAATTAAGAATTCCACTGGGAATTAAGAATTTAACTTTTTAATGCTATTGTTTAAGTTTTAAAATCTTAATTTCCATTTGTTTATTGCTGGTACATAGAAAAACAATTGATATTTTATACTGATAAAGACATGAGTATTGTATTTCCAATCAGTGTGCATTTTATTTCTTGTATTTGTCTTATTGTACTGGGTAGGACCTCCAATATAAAGTTTTGAGAGCAGACATATCATTTTTTCTCCCAATCTGAAGGAGAAATCATTCATTTTTCACCATTTCAGTATCATTTTAGCTATAGGTTTCTTTCACAGACGTTCTTTATCATGGATAGTGTTTTTTTTTTTAGTTTTTTCTGCATATATTGAGATTATTAAATATTTTAAATAAAGCATTTTCTAATTTCCTTGCTGATTTATTCTTTGTCCTGTGGTTGTTTGGGAATGTGGAGTTTATTTCCAAATATGTAGGGAGTTCCTAGATGTCTTTTTGTTATTGTTACTAATTTCTAGTTTAATTTTTCCTGTTATAAAATGTACTTTGCATGATTTCAGTGCTTTACTTTTATTGAGACTTGTTTAATAGCCCAGAAGTTATCTATCTAGGCAAATGTTCTTGTGCACTTGAAAACAAGAATATCAACTTAGTCTAGTTGATAGTTTTGCTCAAATTTTCTTTATCTTTTCTGAGTTTCTTGCTCCATATTCTGTCGGTTAATGAAAAAGGAGTATTAAAATCTCCAACTGCAGTTGTGATTTTTCTTTGTATCCCTTCAGTTCTGTAAGTTTTCCCTTTGTGTATGCTGAAGCTGTTATTAGGTGCACACATTTAGACTTGTTATCCCTTCTTGGTGCATTGAATCCTTGGTTAATTGCCCTTTCTCTAAAATCTGCTTTGCCTGATATTAACATAGCCACTTCTGCTTTTTCATCAACATCTGCTACCCCGCGTTCCATCCTTTCACTTCTAACCTGTGCTTTTGCATTTGAAGTGCCTTTCCTGTTGACAGACTATACTTGGTTGTCACTTTGTTATCATCTGATGGTCCCTGGCTTTCAGTTGGAGCATTTGGAGCATTTATTTAATATGTAAGGTTATACATTACATAACATATATGTAAATACAGGAGCACTTTGAGAGACTAACAAAATTTATTCAACAATACAAAAAATAACTAAGCATAACTTCTAAAATAACACATGTAGCCACTGAATGGAAAACTGAGTGGATGGGCTAATACTGACATAGTTTTATCTAATGCTGAAAAGGGAATGAGCAAACCAGGGTATAAAAAAGATGCCACGAAGACAGGGAAATTCTCACATACATTTGTTTGGAGTTCCAGAAAAATCATGAGGAAAAGGCTATATGCAAAAAGTAAATGGGTGAGAATTTTCCAGAACTGGTAAAATAGATGTATTCTCAGTACAGAAGGTGAAACAAATCTCAAGCAAGACAAATAAAATGAAGCACTCACCTACATTTACCGTCATGAAACTACCAAGCACCAAAGACAAGAATACATTTGAAAGGTAGAGAAAAAGGACAGATTACCTACTAAGACATCATAACTAGATTAACAAGAGACTTTTCAACAACAAAAATGGAAGCCAGAAAACAATCTAATGTATAATATAGGCCGAGAAAAAGTAACTATTAATGAAAAACAGTGATGATTTGGACAAGATAAATAACAAAAGTAGCTCAACAGATCAATAAGAATAAACATTTTAGTAAATTCGACTAGTTATCCTTATTTTTTAAAAAAGAGCTTGTTGCCTCACATTATACACCAAAACAAAGTAAGTCTCAGGTAGAGTAAAGTGACTAATTGAAAAAAAATGACACTGGAGAACTTTTAGAAGGAAATATAATAGAATGTGTTCATGATATTGAATCAATGATGGACTTCTAATATACAAAATTTCAGGAAAAGATTGGTATATTTTTCTATAGAAAAATTAAGACTGTGTTTCTCAAGCATCAAAAGTTTGAAAGACAAGCCCCAGATTGTAACACATATAACCAACAAAATATTATTAGCCAGGTGTATAAACTATATGGATTAAAAGCTACATGTATGAACACACATGACGCTCCACATACCTAATGAGTAGAATAAGCAAACTGGTGAAGTACATACAATTGACACCACATATATAGATTTTTAAAATCCTATAAAGTGAAGCTGTATACATTTTAGGGATACATACTACTGAAATGATTTTCATTGCTCATGACAGCAATAAACAACCACTTCAGCCTGGTAGCAATGTCTGCAGGAAACAGCTAGTAGAATGTGATCTGAGAGCTGCAGACACAGGTCTGTGGATGTATCAGGAATGCTTCATAGCTCAACCCACAGGGAGTCTTAAAAAACACTTACTGTTCAGGTTTTATATTTTGTATATACTGTGTGACTATTGCACAATGAGTATTTTTTATGAAATGTACAACTCGTACTATGGAGGTAAAACAGATCAACAAAAACAGTGATCAAAATAATGAAATTTAAGGAAACAGGGAAACAGAAAGCATGTTTAAACACGTCAAATAAAATGACAAACAATACCAAATATGTCACTGATTGCAATGAAGATAAAGATTCTCAAATTTGATTTTTCAACCCTACTATAAAAGACACACTTAAATCGAAATGAAGATCGAAAACAAAGTAATGCGGGGGGCCTGGGTCACTCAGTCGGTGAAGCGTCTGCCTTCAGCTCAGGTCATGATTCCAGGGTCCTGGGATCAAGCCCCATGTCAGGCTCCCTGCTCAGTGGGGAGTTTGCTTCTCCCGCTCCCTTTGCCCCTCCCCCTCCCCCACTCATTCTCTCAAATAAATAAAATCTTTATTAAAGAAAGAGTAATGGAAAAGGTATACAAGAAAACCATTAGCTGTACGTGTACATATGTGTTATATGTACATACTCATCTGTATATGGGTTGGCAATAGTAATAGGAGGCAAAAGGAGTTGTAAGCTAAAAACATTGAAGGGACAAAGGAAGGGCATTTTGTGTTGGTAATTGTAACTATCCAGTAAGAAAGTACACAATTATGAGCATTTATGCAATTAACAACATGGCCTCAAAATACTTAAATCAAAAACTGACAGAATTATAGGAAATTGTCAAATCCACAATCATGGTAAAAAATTTTTTTTGGATGATTTGACATTTACTGTCTAATTTTATTGAGAAATAATGACATCCAACACTGAATAAATTTAAGGCATACAGCATGATGGTTTTATTTACATTTATTGTGAAATGATTACTACACTAGGTTCAGTTAACATCCATCTTTTCATATAGATACAATAACAATAAAAGGAAAAAGAAAAAAATTGCTTTTTTTCATAAAGTTTTATTCTCATGGTTTTCCTTCTTTTACCATTTCAACAGATTTGTTTTCTGTTGTCTTTCAGATTTTAATTGTATTTTCCCAATTTATAAAAAAGGGTTTTTTTTTAAGTCAGAAAAAACAAAACATAAAAGAACCAAAAATATTTTAAAGAAAAGTCATAAAAATTATAACCATCCTCATCAGTTCATTTGGTTCTGTGTAATTAATTGTTGTTGATATTGATCTTTTGGTATCGGTTTTATGAATTTGTAAGTTTTTTGATCAAAGTTCTGTAAGTTCTTAGTCAATTCAGTATCAGAGCCCTGTCCTCAGTAGTCTTTTCTGCAGCTCTCCTGGAACATGAAGCATTAGAGGAAAACAACTGTCTCTAAGTGACAAAAGACTTAAAAACAGCTCTGGTTAAAGATCTGATGAGAGTTCATTATAATGCAATTGACAAGGAGATTTGATTATTTTTGTGGTATCTTAATTTAAAAAATAACTAAAATGATTGATAACATTATACTAAGGCACCAGATTTGTAGAAATTTCATGCAATTTTTAGAATATTACATTAATAATATGCGTCTTTTTATATATAACCTAAAGAAAATTTAGTATCACTTTGAGAATGCTTTCTGTGTAATTTAATATTTCAAATAAGCCTAATTAGTTGAAAAATCTCTCTTTTATAGGGAGAGATAGCAAATCTTTTGAAATGGTCCAGGGACCCTCTTGAAAATCTCAAAGTTATTTCAAAGTCAAAAAGACTTCATTTAGAATTTGATTTGGGGGAAGTTTATCAGAAATTTCACAAAGTTTTAAAATAATTGATCAAAGGGGATCATATCATTGTGAAACAATAGTTAGTTATTAATTTAACCAAACTGACAAAGACTTGAGGCAAATAAAAGAAGTTACATAGTTGTTAAAAAACTTAACTCTTATACTACAGAAGACTCAGTTTTCTTAAGTAATCAAAGACCTGATAAAGACAACATGAATCCCCGTAGATTATTTTGGTAAAACACCAATCATTGTTTTCTAGGCAGATTACTTAAAAGGTAAAGAAAAACCGCATATAAAAAAAAAGAAAAGAAAAGAGAAAAACCTCATATAATCCTATCAAGAACAAATCAATAGTCCCAGAAAACTTTGTCTTTTTAGCAGATGAAAGAAAATTAAATTTTAGTTTCACATAAGCTCATTCTTGATATTAAAGCTTATTTTTCTTTAATCCAATTAAATAGAGATCTTTTATAAATTAATTTTGACAATATTGTCTAGATACAGAAAAATGTTACCCATACATGGCGTATGTCCATTCAGATACATAAACATACGGACAGGCACAAGGAGAGCCCCTATAGCTCCAAGAGTAACATTTATCCATGAATCTGGTACAATAACATAAAACTCACTAGTTTATAAATAACTGTTGAGTCCCAGTTGTGTCTGTGGCATATGGCACAAGGGGCTGGAGGGATAGAGGGGAGGCGGGTACAAACGCCACCTGGTCACAGGGGTCTTCTCACAACTACGAAAATTTCCTATAAACGAAACTTAAAATTCTTAAGAAAATGTTTAACCTTACAGATAATGAAAAGAGCATTTATTTGAAAATGGCATAAAATTTTCATCTAATAAGCAGAGATTTTTGAATGGGGAAAACACATCAATAGCTAGAATGTATTAACATGTAAACTCTCACAGAAGCTATTCAAGGTATGAATTGATTCAGCCTTTCTTGGAGAGCCATCTGGCAATATATGTCAACATCCATGTATTTGCCCTAGAATCTCTTATTCTAGGAACTCATTATAAAGAAATAATCACAGAAGTGTACAGATTTATGCACAAGGAGGTTTATTTTATAGCAGCATTATTTATTATAAAACAGCAAGAACCTGAATTCCATCAATAGGAGAACGACTTCAGAAACCATAGTGCCCCCATGTCACGTTTCAGTGAGAGACACGAAGACACGCTTAAAAAACAGGATGAGAAGCCAACTCTTCTTCAGTTTTGATTTGGGTTTAAATTTTAAAATACTGTATTTAAATATTACATATTTATATAAAGGACCATAGTGAAATGCATCTACATTTAATCATTTGTTAACCTATGTGTAGTAGAATTATAGAATGCTAGGTTCTACAAGAAGCCTATATTATTTTAATATAAAGAAAACAAACATTATAAAAGAGAAAATAAGCTAAAAAGAAGAATGAGTAATTGCTCACTCTCTCTGTTCCTCTGCGGCATGCACGACCTGGACAGAACAGGTGGGTGATGGGGGAGGAGGGACATGGGTACAACCTGCCTAGAGTGCACCTGTTTGATGTTTGTTTTAGTAAATTCATTATTTGAAATTACATAGCTTTCTTTTCTAATCCTTCACTTCATTAGGACCCATTTACTATTTAGTTTAATGTACACCACTTTTGGAGGTAGTTACCTGAATGTCCTAAAGTTTTCATGTTGGAACGATCCAACTTACAAAAAAGTTGCTAGATGAGAATGAAGAAAAAAGTATGTCGATTTATGCTTCAAATAGATTAGAATCACTTCGGACAATTTCAGGTACATTCTCTGCTCCTCTTCTCTTAGAAGGGTAACTCCCACTTTGGTCTGATAAGGTACCTACGTGATAATGCATGAAATAAAGATGTTCTGTGACAATTCACAAACGAAACAATGTTGAAGGTTAAACCTCACTAAGTTACCAGGTAAATTTGGGGTCTGTTATTCACTGTGAAAAAAAAAAACTCTTTCCTTTTAGGCGAAGATTTGAAGGACATTTCAACTGAGGAGAAAAGTTCTTCACATTCAAAAGTTTCTGTCGAATTCAAGAGTATAAAAAAGAGGTCAGTTACCTTCATTCAACAGACAGCTGTTTAAGTACCTACTAAGTGGCAGACCCTCAAGCAAGCTCAGGATTACCTGTCAATAAACCAGGACCTTTGTGATTTATAATATCAGAATTCACTTAAGTTTATCTTACCGCAGCTTAAATAGAGCCCTTGTGTATCTAATGCAAGTTCACCAGATTTTGATGCTAAGTAAACTGGATAATATGAATACATCTGTGCAGACTCTGTACATATTTGAGAAAGGAATAAAACTGGCATGAATTTATTTCATGAATCTGCCATTTATGACCTGAGAAATGTTGAGCCAGTTGCTAAATATTTTTAAGCTTTGATTTTCTCATTTAGAAAACTGGAATAATAATGTGATGTGCTACATGTCTAGAATAGGGCCTGGTACATAGTGAGTGCTCAATAAATTACAGAAATTATTAGCTGTGCACGTCTGCCATTTTGCAAAATGGACAGGAGAGCCACTGTTGAGGCCTTCCTGCATCCCATTACAAGGCCCTGACACATCCGTGTCACATTTTCTTTTAAATGACAGAACATTTGGGGACACCTGGGTGGCTCAGTTGGTTAAGCATCTGCCTTCGGCTCAGGTCATGATCTCAGGGTCCTGGGATCGAGCCCCACATCGGGCTCCCTGCTCAGAGGGAAGCCTGCTTCTCCCTCTCCCACTCCCCCTGCTTGTGTTCCCTCTCTCACTGTCTCTCTCTCTCTCTCTGTCAAATAAATAAAATCTTTGAAAAAAAAAAAATGACAGAACATTTAAATGCGGTTTTTACTCTGTCAAGTCCCCCTTCAATTCCCCCTCTTGTCCGCATCCTACTCAAACCTTCACTGTTTCCTACCTGTCCTGTTGCAAGAGCCTCCCAGTTGGTTTTCCCAGTTCTTCTAGTCCATTCTCAACATGACAGCTATACATTATTGTAAGCTTTTGTTAAATGGTGAGTAGCCATAAAAGAATATTTGTAAAGTATGTGCAAGACACAAACGATATACAAACCCCCTGTGCGCAGCACGCAGCTCTGAAAACACTTGTGGCTGATCTTTGAGGTCCCCCGCGTATCTGTCCAGATCTTCTGCCACCCCGTCATCTGAGGTAACTACCAGCCTGGATTTCGTATTTATCAGTACATTTCCAAACAATGTTATTTTCACCTTTACATGTTTTCAAACTTTAATGCCATCACCGTGTTCTTGGGTGACTTACATTGTTTTGTTCAGTGTTCTATGACTAATTCATTGTGCATGTAGGGACTCTTTACTTCACTGCTGTCTACTAGTCCATTGTATAAACCTGTTGATGGACATATGTGTTGTTTTCAGTTTTTGTTATGACAAATTCTACTGTGACTAATATGCCTGTACTTGCGTCCTGGTATTTATATGCAGATGTTCAATTTTTTTAAGGTTTTTTAAAATTTATTTGAGAGGGAGAGAGAGAGCATGAGCAGTGGGGAGAGGCAGAGGGAGAAGCAGACTCCTCACTGAGCAGGGACCCCAATGCGGGACTCGATCCCAGGACCCTGAGATCATAACCTGAGCTGAAGGCAGAGGGGGCTTCACCGACTGAGCCACCCAGGCGCCCCAGAGATGTTCGATTTTTAAAGAAACATACACTACAATAAATAACAAATTAGAATGTTTCTTTTTTATCAGCATTTCATGCCTTCCCATTACAGTCAGAATGGAAGGACAGAAGCCTTGTAGAGCATGAAAGCCGACCTCTGCACCGACCAGCTTCTTGTCTCAGTTCCTCAAACCAGCCTTGATCCTTTGACCGCCAGGGTGTGGCACATGTGTTCCTTGTGCTGGAAATGTTAATCCTCCTGCATTTTGCCAAATCTCACTCAGTCTTCACGTCCCCGATCACCTGTCACTTCTCCCCGGAGGCCATCCCTGCGTCCCACAGGCTGACGCAGTCCCCTCTACCACCGCTGCGCCCAGCACGTGTGACTGCCTTCCTTGCTCACATCGTGGCTTATCACCCATGTTCTTGTGGAGAGAAGGCGTCACGTTCGCTTTGTGCTGGGGAGCTGATACATAGTAGGAATTCAGTAAACATTTGCTGAATGAATTATCACACGTGACTAGAAATTTTAAAATAGAACGGTACATGTGCATTGGACATTCATGATTGCCAATAAATCCTGAACTATTTTAAGTGCCTTGAAATCAAGCCCAAATCTCTCTCATTCAGTCCATCAGCATCAACGCTGTCATTACAGAGCCTAAGGGTCCACAGACCAGGGTGACTTTGCTGGCAAGACGAGACTCTCCCCAGACTCACAGGGCCTGGCTTTAGCCAGGTAGAACTAGATCAACCTCTAGAACTTGGTTGAGAGGAATACAGAGTGAGGGACTATTCACTTATGTTTTCGTACATAGAGACCAGATCCTCTCCCAAAAGATAGGTAAACTCTCAACTAATAAACTGACCTAATAAATAAAAGTGAATCATTTGTACTAAATAAATGAAATAAAGGTTGACCACAAATCTCTTACACAAATGGTACCTTAAAAATAGTAGCAGTATATAATTTACATGACTTATCAATGAAAATTGTACATTAACCTTAAAACATTTATGTCAACACCTAACTGTATTATAATTTTTAATAATGAAACTTTGACATGATATTGAAATCACTGAACTTCCTTCTAAAAATTTTAACTCTCACCCTTCCACATGTGTCTGCCCCAGAGCTGAAAATACATGGTATCTGGAGAAGAATCCTGATAAATTAAAAATTATGCTTCAAAAGCTCTTCGTGTTCGCATTTACTTGGGCATTTGGAGGAACTTTAAAGCGTGAGGATGAGCATGAAGATGACACAGTACTGTATTCAAGCCACGAGCCTGGTACTCCTGCCAGAGTGACCTACGATTTTGACAACCTTGTGCATGAATTATTTGAAAGCAATCCACATATAGGTAAGTTCTGGGGGAAGCAGTCATAATCATGCTTAATTTAGAATATTAGTTTGGGGGCGTCTGGGTGGCTCAGTCGGCCGCTCAGTCCGACTCTTGATCTCAGCTCAGGTCTTGTCTCAGGGTCATGAGTTCAAGCCCCATGTTGGGCCCCTTGCTGTGTGTGGAGCCTACTTAAAAAAAAAAATACAGATACTTTGTCAGAGCCAATATAAATCTCTGGATAAAATTAAAAATTAAAAAGAGAGAGACACCTGGGTGGGCTCAGTCAGTTAAGGGTCTGACTCTTGATTTTGGGTCAGATCATGATCTCAGGGTTGTGAGATGGATTCTCTCTCTCCCTCTGCCCTCCCCCCCTTAAAAAATTAGTTTGAAACTCTTTATGGTTGGGCTCAAATTAAAAGGCCGATCTTTTAAAATGTGAGATTAAAGGTAAAAGCACATTCCAGTACTCTAACTCCAGCAAAAGGAGACTGAAGTATATTTGATTCCTGGTTGATTCTTGTTTCTAAGGAAGCTTTAACACAAGTAAGACAGAAGAACAAAGATAAAGCCTTGAAACTATGGCTTCAGCCCAGTTGAGCCCGCCAGCCATATAGCTGGATCTGTATTACACATATCATGCACCAGGAACTTCTGTAGATTGTAGCTTCATTTACTTTTTAAAGACTAATATTGTAAAAATTATTTTATGAAGCCTTAGATTTCTTTATTATGTGTGTTTTTTGAGTCAGTTCTAACAAATGTAATCTATTCTAATATTCTGAAATGGTAAGCCTTCCCAATTAGCTGTTACTGATTAAAGGAACTTGGAACAGATGAAGTGATCCTTGGTGCAGGGACCAAAAAGACACAAAATAGTGAACATGAATATATTTAGAACTTTGTTAAATAAAGATGAGAGCTAAAAATATTTACCAAAAGTACAGATTTGACCAGTTTGTGTGATGTTAACTCTTAAAGTATCCTTTTGAAATTATTTGTAGAAGTTCTATTTAAGATATCTTTGATCACAAAGTCTTATGTTATTTCCTATGGAAATTAACTTTTTTGTTGTTGTTATGTTAGTCACCATACAGTACTTCATTAGTTATTGATACAGTGAATCATGGGAAATTAACTTTTTAAAAAGTATTTATTTATTTGAGAGAGAGCACAAGCAGGGAGAGTGGCAGGCAGAGGGAGAGGGAGAAGCAGACTCCTCACCGAGCAGGGAGCCCGATACAGGGCTCGATCCCAGGACCCTGAGATCATGACCTGAGCCAAAGGCAGATGTTTAACTGACTGAGCCACCCAGGTACCCCAGAAATTAACTTTTAATATCAAAGCATTGCATGTTAATTTGTTGTTGAACTTAGTGATTCAACTGGATATTGCTAACTCCTAAGATAAACAAATTGCCTGATTTATTTGTCAAGCAGAAATACCTCAAATTCCATTATTTCTTCTCCCTGTGAACCTAAAGACAAGACAATAAATTATACATCATGTTAGATTGTTTATCTTAAAACGATGAATATGAAGTTTTGTTCTGTCATCTGAAGTACCAATAGAAAAGCTAGTTTGAGACAGGGATGTAGGAATGAAAGGAGAGTCAGGTGGTCACAATCGTAAAAAGTATAAAACCATCAGAATGGAAATGAGAAGAGAAAGAAAGGGAGTCCAGAAACCTCCCACTTGTAGTCATCCTAGTCATCCTATGAACAAAACTGTAAAACACAAAACAATTAATACTAAGAAAGTCTACCAATAAAATCACATATCATTAAATTAATTCATTCTAGATGAAATTATTATAGCCTAACAGAGACTTTAATATAAATGTATTTGGGGTTCTTTTTTGAAAGATAGATAAAGAATTTTTAAATAAATAAGCATATATGAAGCAAAAAAAATATATTGGAAATGAAAATAGAACATATGGCTATGAAAAAGGACCAGATAGAAATTCTGTAGTCATTCAAGTGAAAGAGTCAGTAGACCAGATGAACTCTACCCTTGGGACCATCAAAGAAAGAATTAGTAAACTGAGGGGTGCCTGGGTGGCTCAGTCAGTTAAGCGTCTGCCTTCGGCTCAGATCATGATCCCAGGGTCCTGGGATCGAGTCCTGCATTGGCTCCCTGCTTAGTGAGGAGTCTGCTTCTCCCCTCCCTCTGCCTGCTGCTCCCCCTGCTTGTTCTCTTTCTCTCTCTCTCTCTCAAATAAAATCTTTAAAAAAAAAAAAAATGAAGGTGAGATAAAGACTTTCCCAAATGAACAAAAGCTGAGGGAGCTCATCACCACTAGACCTGCCCTACAAGAAATGCTAAAAGTAGTTCAAACTGAAGTGAAAATGTTAATTAGAAGCAGGAAAACATATGAAATTAGAAAACATGTTGGTAAAAGTAAGTATATAGTCAAACTCAAATGCTCTAATACCGTATTATGGTGGTGTATGAATCACTTAACTCTAGTATAAAAATTAAAACCCAAAAACATTAAAAATTACTATATCCACTTAGATATGTAATGGATTCACAGTATAAAGAGAGAGAAATTGTGACATGGAAACCATACAGTGTGAGTGGAGGGTAAAAGCGTTTTTGCATGTGATTGATACTAACTTGTTACCAGCTTAAAAGATGTTTTATGTAAGTTTCATGGTAACCACAAACCAAAAACCAACAGTAGATACACAAAAGATAAAGAAAAGGAAATTAAAGCATACCACTAGGAAAAATCATCAGTTCACAAAGGAAGAGAGGAAGAAGGAACAGGGAACCACAAAACAGCCAGAAAACAATCAGATGACATTAGCCTTTTTGCTTCTCAAAATTACTTTAAAAGTAAATGGATTAAATTCTGCAATCAAAAGATATAGAGTATATAAATGGATTTTTAAAACTAGAGCTGCCTACAAGAGATTCACTTCTGATTCAAGGACACACAGAAGCTCACATCGCAGGGGCGGGAAAGGATATCCCAGGCAAACGGGAAACGGGAAGAGGGGCGTAGCTGAGCTGTACTTATATTGCACAATATAGCCTTTAAGTCAAAAAGCGTAACAACAGACAAGGTCGTTAAGTGATAATAAAGGAGTCAATTCATCAAGAGGATATAACAACTCTAAGTGTATATGTACCCAACAGCAGAGTACCTAAACTTAGTAAACAAATACTAACAGATGTGAAGAAACAGAGACCAGTCCATTAATAGGGGAATTTAATACCCCACTTTAAACAATGGATAGATTGTTCAGAGAGAAAAATCGATTAGGAAATATTGGAACTGAGCCATACTTTAGAGAAAATGGGCCTACCAGATATATAGAGAGAATTCAATCCAACAGCAGCAGATGACACATTCTTCTCAAGCACAAATGGAATATTCTCCAGCATAGATCATATGTTAGGTCACAAAAGAAGTCTTAACAAATTAACAAGATTGAAAATTATACCAAGTATCTTTTCTGACTGTAGTGGAATGAAGCTAGAAATCAATACCTTGATGAAAACTAGAAAATTAAAAATATGTAGAAATTAAATGACACACTTCTGAAATATCAATAAAAAATTTTTTAAACCTTAAGAGAAACAAAAATGGAAACACAGCATACAGTAACTTATGGGTTTCAATAAAAATTTCTTAGCAGGAATTTTATAGCAATAAATGCCTACATAATGATAAAAGAAAGATCCCAAATAATCTGACTTCACACTTCAAAGAAAAAGGAAAAGAAGAATAAACTAGGCCTAAAGTTAGCATGAGGAAAGAAATAGCAAAGATCAGAGTAGAAATGAATTAAAAGAGACCAGAAAAACAATAGAAAAGATCAATGAAACAAAGGGCAGGTTTTTTTGAAAACATAAACAAAATTGACAAACCTTTACCTAGATTAAGGAAAAAATAAGAGAAGACTCTAATAAAATAAGAAATCAAAGAGACATTGCAATAGACACCATAGAAGTACAAAAGATCATAACACAGTACTATGCACAATTATACAACAACAAATTAGATAGCCCACAATAAGTGGGGACATTCCTAGAAGCATACAACCTGCCAAGGGTGAATCATGAAGAAACAGAAAATCTGAACAGACCTAAACAAGTAATGGGATTGAATAAGTAATCAAAAAAACTTCCCATCAAACACAAGTCCAGGACCAGACAGATGGCTTCACTGGTGAATTCTATCAAACAATGAAGAAGAATTAACACCAGTCCTTCTTAAAATCTTCCAAAAAAAATTGAAGACAAAGGAAAACTTCCAAAGTCACTTTACAAGGCAGCATTACCCTAATGCCAAAACCAGATAATGACACCACAAAAAACAAAACAAAACAAAACAAAACTCTACAAGCCAATATTCCTAATGAATACAGATACAAAAATCTTCCCCCAAAATGAGGAAACTAAACTCAACAGCACATTAAAAGAATTACAAACTATGATCTTGCAGGATTTGGGATGCAAAGATGGTTAAGTTCATGCAAACCAATAAATATGATTCATCACATTAAAAAAAAGGAAAGATTAACAACATTATTTCAATAGATGCAGAAAAGGCATTTGACAAAATCCAACATCATCTCATGATAAAAACACCAAACAAATGTGGTATAGAATTACCATATCTCAACATCAAAAAGGCCATATATAACAAACTCACAGCTAACATCATACTCAATGGTTAAAGAGTGTAAGCTTTCCTCTAAGATCAGACATAAGACAAAGGTTCTCACTACTCCTATTCAACATAATACTGAAAGTTCTAGCCAGAAAAATTAGGCAACAAAAATAAATAACTGTGAAGTAGGTCAACATAATAAATCCTATGAAAAACTCACAGCCAACATCATACTTAATAGTGAAAAAACTGAGAGCTTTTCCCCTAAGGTCAGTAACAAGACAAGGACGTCTACTCTCACCACTCTTATCCAACATAGTACTGGAAGTCCCAGCCATAGCAAACAGAAACTAAAAAGAAATAAAAGGCATCCAGATTGGTAAGGAAGAAGTAAAACTCTCACTATTTGCAGATGACATGATACTAAATATAGAAAACTATAAAGACTCCACTGAAAAACTACTAGAACTGATAAGTGAATTCAGTAGTGTCACAGGATACAAAATCAATGTACAGAAATCTGTTGCATTCCTATACAGTAATAATGAAGCAGCAGAAAATGAAGTTAAGAAGACAATCCCATTTAAAATTGCACCAAAACCAATAAAATATCTAGGAATAAACCTAACTGAAGAGGTAAAAGACTTGTACTCTGAAAACTCTAAAACACTGATGAAAGAAACTGAAGATAACATGAAGAAATGCAAAGACATTCCATGCTCATGGGTTGGAAGAACAGATATTGTTCAGGTGTCTCTACTATCTAAAGCAATCTACAGATTTAATGCAATCCCTATCAAAATATCAATGGCATTTTTCACAGGGCTGGAAAAAACAGTCCTAAAATTTGTATGGAACTGCAAAAGACCTCAAATAGCCAAAGCAGTCTTGAAAAGAAAAACAAAACGGGAAGCATCACAATACCTTACTTCAGATTATATTACAAAGCTGTAGTAAACAAAACAGTATGGTACTGTCATAAAAATAGACACATAGATCAATAGAACAGAATAGAGAGCCCAGAAATAAACCCACAGTTAGGGGTACCTGGGTGGCTCAGTTCGGTGTCTGCCTACAGCTTGGGTCATGATCTCAGGGTCCTGAGATCAAGCCTCGAGTAGGGCTCCCTGCTCAGTGGGGAGCCTGCTTCTCCTTCTCTCTCTTCCCCTCCCCCCAACTCTCTCTCTCAAATAAGTAAAATCTCTAAAAAAAAAAAATAATAAATCCACAATTATATGGTCAATACATCTTCAAAACAGCAGGAAAGAAAATGCAATCGGAAAGAGAGTCTCTTCAACAAATGGTGCTGGGAAAACTGGACAGCCACATGCAGAAGAATGAAACTGGACCACTTTCTTATACCATACACAATAATAAACTCAAAATGAATTAAGGACCTAAATGTGAGACCTGAAACCATAGAAATCCTAGAGGAGAACACAGACAGTAACCTCTTAGACATGGGTGTGGCAGTATTTTTCTAGATGTGTCTCCTGAGACAAGAAAAGTAAAAGCAATAAACTAGTCAAAATAAAAAGCTGCACAGCAAAGGAAACAGCAAAACTAAAAGGCAATTTATGCAATGGGAGAAGATACTTGCAAATAACATATATGATAAAGGGTTTGCCTCCAAAATATATAAAGAACTGATACAACTCAAACCCAAAAAACAAATAATCCAATTAAAAAATGGGCAGAAGACACGAACAGACGCTTCTCCCAAGAAGACATACAGATGACCAAGACTTCACTCATCATCAGGGAAATGAAAATCAAAACCACAATGAGATATCGCCTCACACCAGTCAGAATGGCTAAAATCAAAAACACGAGAAACAACAAGTGTCAGCTGGGATGTGGAGAAGAGGAACTCTTGTACATCATTGGTGGAAACGCAAACTGGTGAAGCCACTGTGGAAGACAGTCTGAGATTCCTCAAAAAAATAAAAATGGCACTACCCTATGATCCAGTAATCACACTAGTGGGTATTTACCCCCAAAATACAAAAACACTAATTCAAAGGGATATATGCACCCCAGTGGTTATTACAGCATTATTTACAATAGCCAAAATATGGAAGCAGCCCAAGTGTTTATCAACTGATGAATGGATAAAGATGTGGTATATACATACAATGGACTATTACATAGCCATAAAAAAGAATGAAATCTTGCCACTTGCAACAACATGGATAGACCTAGAGCATATTATGCTAAGTGAAATAAGTCAGTCTTGAGAAAGACAAATACCATATGATTTTACTCATATGTGGAATTTAAGAAACCAAACAAACACATGGAAAGAGAGAGAGACACAAGCCAAGAAATAGATTCTTAACTCTAGATAACACACTGATGGTCACCAGAGGGGAGGTCAGTGATGGGGAGTCAGGAGGGCACTTATCATAATGCAAAAAAAAAAAAAAAGAGAGAGAAAATAAATAAATAAAACATCTTTGAAAAGAATGGGGAAAAAAAGAAGTAAAAGGCATCCAAATTGGAAAGGAAGAAGAAAAATTGTCTCTGCTTGCAGATGATATGATCTTTTATACAGAACATCCTGAAGAGTCCACCAAAAAACTTTTAGAACTAATAAACAAATTCAATAAAAGTTGCAGGATTCAAAATCACACACAAAAATCACTTGTGTTTCTATGCACTAACAATATACTAGCTGAACAAGAGTTTAAGAAAATAGTCCCATTTATAAGTGCCTCAAAAAATAAAATACCTAAGAATAAATTAACCAAGGAGTTAAAAGGTCAGTACACTGATACAAGACATCGATGAAATGAATCAAAGAAGACACAAATAAATAGTCTGTGCTTATGAATTGAAAGAATTAATATTGTTAAAATGTCCATACTACCCAACGCCATCTTAGATTCAGTGCTATCCCTATCAAAATGGCAGTGACATTTTTCACAGAAATCGATAAAACAATCCTCAAATTCATATGGAACCAGAAAAGACTGAAGAGCCAAACAATCCTTTTTGGAAGAAGAACGAAGCTGGAGGCGTCACGCTTCCTTATCTCAAACTGTATTACAAAGTGATAAAAATCAAAACAGTATGGCGCTGGCATTGAAAATTGACACATAGACCAATAGAACACAATAGAAGTAAAACTCATGCCTGTATACCCAACCAATTTTTTTAAAAGATTTTATTCACTTCAGAGAGAGAAGGAGAGAGAGCACACACATGAGCAGGGAGGGACAGAGGGAGAGGAAGAAAGAAGCTTGAAGCAGACTCTGCGCTGAGCACAGAGCCCGTTGTGGGACTCGATCTCACAACCACAAGATCATGCCCTGAGCCGAAACCAAGAGTCAGACACCCAACTGACTGAGCCACCCAGGCGCCCCGAGCCAACCAATTTTTGACAAAGACACCAATAAGATAGTCTCTTCAATAAACAGAATTGGGAAAACTGGATATTTGCATGCAAACTGAATAATGAAGTTGGACCCCTATCTCACACCACTGACAAAACTTAACTCAAAACGGATTATAGATGTAAATATAAGACCTGAAACTATAAAATTCCTAGAAGGAATTGGCATTGGTCTCGGCAATGATATTTTGGAATTGGCACCAAAAGCAAAGGCAACACAAGCAAAGAATAAGCAAGTGGGACTGCACAAACTTGAAAAGCTTCTGCACAGCAAAGGAAACAACCGAATAAAAAGGCAGCCTATGGAGCAGAGCAAACATTTGCAGACCATATATGCGACAAGGGGCTAGTATCCCAAATATAGATAGAACTCCTACGACTCAGCAGCAACAAAACAAACGAACAAAACAACCCAGATGGGTGGTTACCAGGGGTTAGGACAGAAGGCAAACGGGGTAGCACTAGGGAGTTGTTCTAGGGTTTTAGGATTGTTCTGTTATCTCATGCATTATGGTGATTACAAAATACATTCAGGCAGTAAAAAACTCCTAGAACTGTATACTGCCCAAAAATGAATTTTCTGGTATATAAAAATTTTTAAATGATTCAAAGAACTGTATCAAATATTCACCTTGTTATCTTCATATGGTGAAACCATGGCTAAATTCTTTTGCTTTTATTCTGTATTTTTCGGAATCTATTCAGAAAATGTATTACTTTTATAATGGAAAAACAAATGTGCTTTGCAAATAAGTGGCAAAGTTATCTAATACACTGGTTTGACTAAAACCAGTATATCACTGTCATTTAATAATATCCAACACGTGATAATAAGTGGAACTTCTGGGTAAGATTTCAAAGGATATCAGATCATGATTCACCTTGCTTTCTGGATATAAAAAGATATTTTTATGCAGTTAAAGATCAGAAGGAAAAAAAAGGATGATATACCCTTGGTGAATAATTATTTCTGATTCAACAATCAGATTTTTCACATAGAGATCCTATCATCAATGAAACATTCCATAAATGAACCTTTCTTACTGGATTTATTTGTCATTTTCAAATGTAGGCGTCAATCTACCATCCGGTAAACCTTCTATCTTTGGCTATTTTGTGGATTTACAGCAATGCGAATTCATACCATGGTCAGAATTACTTCCTAGTATTCAGACACTAATTCCCCAAAAAGGTAAGAAGAATTACAAGAATCATACTCTAACTTTTCTAAAATATTGAGAGTACTTTATATATAAAAGTAGTTATATCAGCAACTTTGAAGATTGATCTGTTCCAAGTTTGTGCAGAACCAGTTTAAATCTATGTTTACAAAGCATGCCTTTAAGAAAATAACCACTGAGTATTGCTTTCTGAGAAATTGGAATCTATTTGATTGAGTCATTTGTGCATTGTAAAACTATAGCTCACTGAAAGTTTTACTAGTGGAAATATTTAGTATTTTAATTAGCTGTGGTTATTGAAAGCAGAAAAGGGAGAGGACCTCTTTTAAAATAGGAAAAGCACATATGTAAGAACTACACTTGATTATAAAAGAAACAGCTAATTGGAAAAGAAGAATCATACCTTCACAAATATCCATAAATGCCTCATTGTTCTTATTCTCAGTCTTCTGCATACTTATAGAAAACAAGATACAGAAAATTGCTGTACCACAAGAGCTTGGTTGAAGCTTGAGGCAGGAACTTAATGATCAAGCTTCATTTAGAGTTCTTGCAAATCTAAGAAATTCAATAAATGCAAATTAACTTGAATTTCTTTGAGGTCAGGTTTCTCTCCTCAGTGAATTTCAAAGTTTGGTTATAAGACTTTCTGGCAGAAAACCAGAGGTATCATAATTACAAAGCATCCAGAAAGCTCTAATTTTGAATTAATTTATATCAGCATTCTATTGTATAATATTTGTCACAGTAAGTATTAGTGGGTGATTATATTTATTTAAAACCTCTGAGTTGTGTATCATACGTTAGTGCTATATTGGTTATTTTAATCCTTAGCTTTTACTACTACGTACAGAAACACAACTGAATACCAATACATGTAACTCAGTATCTTAGTTTACCATTCCTGTGGGAAACCATAGGTATTTCCTCCAAATCTGAGATACCACTTCCTCTGGTCCCACCTTATCCTAAGTGTAGGCAACAAGCTTAGAAGAAACTAAAACCCTCCCAAGCTTTCAAAGCCAATCTATAACAGGAATCTAAATGTCAGAACATCACAATATCATCTTCGATTGAGCCTGTGCAAAAGTAAATCAGAGGTCCTAGTACCAGACCGGTCTCTGGCACCAGAAACAAAAACATAACAAAACTCCACATTTTGTTCATGTAAGAATCCAGGAAGATTCTCAGAAATACCATTAGTGATACACAGTACTTTGGAATGAAAACACTGGAAGGCAACTTGTCAGTATATATCAAAATTATAAATCATATGCCAGTTTATACTAACCCAGCAACTCTGCATGAGAGAAGCTGTGTGCAGAATGACATGGGTATATTCTATAAACTCAGCAAAAGACTGGAAAGACCATAAATTTCCATTGCTGGAGCACTGGCAAGAAATCTATGATAACATTCATCTCTAAAATGTACTCAATTTTTAGAAGTTCCTGACCAGCATACACAGTACAGGACCTAGTTTCTAGGATACAGGAATGAGAAAGAGACTGTTGATCGCATACCTTTGTATACTTTAGAATGTGCACCATGTGAGTGTGTCTAACATTAGAAAAGAGACTACAAGATGAGCAAGTGAGGTCTCTTTTGTGGGGAGCCCTTCTGAGAGGTTTGGCTGCATAATGGTGGAAAGATTGGGGGTGGTGTTTGTAAGAAGCTGTGGTATCAAGAGAGATTTGGGTTAGTTTTGGTGTGTGTGTGTGTGTGTGTGTGTGTGTGTGTGTGTGTGTGTGTGTTTGATTTCATATAAAATTGCCCATATTCAACTGGTTTTTACTAAATAAATGTCAGTTCCCATCGTTCAACCAATAAAAAGATGGAGATACTGGTACATAAATGTTTGTACATCGGAAAGTCAACAGAAACAAGAGACAGATAATGGGGGGAGAAGGCTTACCCAGGAAGGGAAGTTCTTCTAAAGGACTGCAGGAGGCTTCAACAGGAGAGCTGCTTTCTTCCTTTCGCTGGAGGGAAGGAGGAGGAGAAGGGGCATTGTGTGTGGGCGGTAGGAGAGTCCGAGGAATGGGGGGTTAGTTCACCAGCTGAGTGTGGGTGGAAGGAACAGCTGCTGAGATCAGCAGGGACCCCCCGGCACTGGCGTCAGCTCTGTACAGAGCTGTACAATGTGCAGACTTTTCCGGAAAGTATTTAGTACCTCAAAGATTAACGTTTATCTATAGGTCATTTGAGACTTTTTAACTTTACCTTAGGAACGTCAATACTAGTGGACCCTGAAGGATCGAGTGAAAACCTCTTGAAGATCACAGAATATGGAGAGAACATCAGTCATATTGCCACCAGAGACACAGTGTCCCTTTCCTTCCTCATAAGCCTTCTTTTAAAGAATTTCTGCCCTGTACTTCTCACAGGTATTAAGAAGATTTAAAGAAGGAGAATTTATAGAGTTAGGAACAGGCTTAATAATTATTTAGCCTAAACATTTTGCTTTATAACTGGGGGAAAAAATATTCCCTGGAAAGCTTTAGACACTGTATCAATATATATTCTTATCCGCCCATTTCCCCACGTTGGCTGGTAGAGGACATTATAAATCTTCATCCTTCTGTTCCTTGCGAGACAAATTCCAGAAGTAGAACTATAGGATCAATGCATGCACGGCCTCCACAGCCTGTGGGCTGATGGCCTTAGAGGGTCCCTGATGGTCTGATTAAATGTACTTACATAACTACATACAAGGAACAAACGAAAAGAACCTGCCTGATTTAAAAAAAAAAAGAGAGATTACACACGCAATTCCTCACCCCATTGCTCAAAGGTTTCCATCTTTGAACATTACCCCATGAGTGATTCAATACAGCCCCACCTTCCTCGCCTTTCCCAGCTGCCTATGCTGTGTTGCCCATCACCGGGGGCCACGGTAGTGCTCCCGAGGTCCGTACAGAACATACTGAGGCAAAATGAGGCTGGAACTCTCAGACAATCCCTACCTTGCCTCCAGCTTGGCCGAAGAAAATTCTTACTCTTAATATCTGGTGAATTGTAAAGTCGTGACCCTGCAGTAGTTTGTCATCACATCTCTCCCCCAGATCGTGCCGGCAAAAATTCTCAGGGAAATGAATTTCATTAGCTGTAAGCAAAAACATTTGCAATAGGCATAAATGAGCGTTCAGTTAAAAATAATGGTTAACTCTGAATCTGTCCTTTTATAAGAGATGTAAATAATTAGAGAGGATTTCATATTTACTCCCTGATTTACCCAATCTTAACCATGGGGCACTGGGTGTTATACGCAAACAATGAATCATGGAACACTACATCAAAAACTAATGATGTACAGTGATTAACATAACAATAAAAAATTTAAAAAAATAAAAAGGGAGAAAAGAATCCATATTTTTCAGGCAGTTTTCAAATATAATGTTACTGGTTCATCTTCATATGTTAGCATCTATTCATTTCCTTGGCTATAAATCTAACCTAATGTCTTTTTTTTTACCTCAGGAGACCCTGCTGTTGGGAAAACCAGTGCCATTAATGAAATGCTTCAGAAGTTGGAGGGCCCTGGAGCACTGGATGTGAAATATGGCTCCATCTTAGGAGAAGTCCTACTATACAATGAAATTAAAAAATCAAGGTTGTATATTTAAATGCTAAATTTGATTTGTCTGGTAAAAAAAAAAATCTTTGCTTTAATATATAAATGTGCCTTGTTTTAAAAAGCAAACCTGTTATGTAAAAATGCAAAATTCTTCCAAAGAGAAGTGAAGAAAATCTGTACTTTTCCAAAGTATTAGCACCTAGATTAATTCCTTTAAATGAGGAATGTTTACATTTATTTTAAATACAACTAAATTTAAAATCTCCTTTTTCTTACATAACAAAGTGCAGTTATAAACTATTTTTGTTCCTGGAAAAATGCACCTAAAACACACCAAAAAAGTGTTGCATATAATTGGTTTTCTTGCACTAGAATTTTCATCTTATCAAATACAAAATATTCTTTAAACGTGGGACTCTTGATCTCAGCTCAGGTCTGATCTCAGGCTCCTGGGTTCCCAGCCCATTGGGCTCCGCCCATGCTGGGCGTGGAGCCTACTTGAAGAAAAAAGTTCTTTACAAAGAACTTTGTTTCTGTGTCTCTTCCTGAAAGGGGGGGTGAAGCAATGAAAAAGAGTTCTAAATTGTGCAAATAAAAAGTGCAAATTTTTAGTTAATTCTTTTTTTTTAATTTTTTTATTGTTATGTTAATCACCATACGTTACATCATTAGTTTTTGATGTAGTGTTCCATGATTCATTGTGCATAACACCCAGTGCTCCACACAGAACGTGCCCTCTTTAATACTCATCACCAGGCTAACCCATCCCCCCACCCCCCTCCCCTCTAGAACCCTCAGTTTGTTTTTCAGAGTCCATCGTCTCTCATGGTTCGTCTCCCCCTCTGATTTACTCCCCTTCATTCTTCCCCTCCTGCTATCTTCTTCTTTTTTTTTTCTTAACATACATATATTCTAATATATATATATATATATATTCTTAACATATTATTTGTTTCAGAGGTACAGATCTGTGATTCAACAGTCTTGCACAATTCACAGCGCTCACCATAGCACATACCCTCCCCAATGTCTATCACCCAGCCACCCCATCCCTCCCACCCCCCCCACCACTCCAGCAACCCTCAGTTTGTTTCCTGAGATTAAGAATTCCTCATATCAGTGAGGTCATATAATACGTGTCTTTCTCTGATTGACTTATTTCACTCAGCCTAACACCCTCCAGTTCCATCCACGTCATTGCAAATGGCAAGATCTCATTCCTTTTGATGGCTGCATAATATTCCATTGTGTATATATACCACCTCTTCTTTATCCATTCATCTGTCGATGGAAATCTTGGCTCTTTCCACAGTTTGGCTATTGTGGACATTGCTGCTATAAACATCGGGGTGCACGTACCCCTTCGGATCCCTGCATTTGTATCTTTGGGGTAAATACCCAGTAGTGCAATTGCTGGATCATATGGTAGTTCTATTTTCAACTGTTTGAGGAACCTCCATACTGTTTTCCAGAGTGGCTGCACCAGCTCGCATTCCCACCAACAGTGTAGGACGGTTCCCCTTTCTCCACATTCCCGCCAACATCTGTCGTTTCCTGACTTGTTAATTTTAGCCATTCTGACGGGTGTGAGGTGGTATCTCATTGAGGTTTTGATTTGGATTTCCCTGATGCCGAGCGATGTTGAGCACTTTTTCATGTGTCTGTTGGCCATTTGGATGTCTTCTTTGGAAAAATGTCTGTTCATGTCTTCTGCCCATTTCTTGATTGGATTATTTGTTCTTTGGGTATTGAGTTTGGTAAGTTCTTTTTAGATTTTGGATACTAGCCCTTTATCTGATATGTCATTTGCAAATATTTTCTCCCATTCTGTCGGTTGTCTTTTGGTTTTGTGGACTGTTTCTTTTGCTGTGCAAAAGCTTTTTATCTTGATGAAATCCCAATAGTTCATCTTTGCCCTTGCTTCCCTTGCCTTTGGCAATGTTTCTAGGAAGAAGTTGCTGCGGCTGAGGTCGAAGAGGTTGCTGCCTGTGTTCTCCTTTAGAATTTTGATGGACTCCTGTCTCACGTTTAGGTCTTTCAACCATTTGGAGTCTATTTTTGTGGTCGTGTAAGACAATGGTCCAGTTTCATTCTTCTGCATGTGGCTGTCCAATTTTCCCAACACCATTTGTTGAAGAGACTGTCTTTTTTCCATTGGACATTCTTTCCTGCTTTGTCAAAGATTAGTTGACCATAGAGTGGAGGGTCCATTTCTGGGCTCTCTATTCTGTTCCATTGATCTATGTGTCTGTTTTTGTGCCAGTACCATACTGTCTTGATGATGACAGCTTTGTAATAGAGCTGGAAGTCCGGAATTGTGATGCCGCCAGCTTTGCTTTTCTTTTTCAACATTCCTCTGGCTATTCAGGGTCTCTTCTGGTTCCATACAAATTTTAGGATTATTTGTTCCATTTCTTTGAAAAAAGTGGATGGTATTTTGATGGGGATTGCATTGAATGTGTAGATTGCTCTAGGTAGCATTGACATCTTTACAATGTTTGTTCTTCCAATCCATGAGCATGGAACATTTTTCCATTTCTTTGTGTCTTCCTCAATTTCTTTCATGAGTATTTTATAGTTTTCGGAATACAGATCCTTTACCTCTTTGGTTACATTTATTCCTAGGTATCTTATGGTTTTGGGTGCAATTGTAAAGGGGATCGACTCCTTAATTTGTCTCTCTTCTGTCTTGTTGTTGGTGTATAGGAATGCCACTGATTTCTGTGCATTGATTTTATATCCTGCCACTTGACTGAATTCCTGTATGAGTTCTAGGAGTTTTGCGGTGGAGTCTTTTGGGTTTTCCACATAAAGTATCATATCATCTGCAAAGAGTGAGAGTTTGACTTCCTCTTTGCCGATTTGGATGCCTTTGATTTCTTTTTGTTGTCTGATTGCTGTGGCTAGGACTTCTAATAATATGTTGAATAGCAGTGGTGATAGTGGACATCCCTGCTGCATTCCTAACCTTAGGGGGAAAGCTCTCAGCTTTTCCCCATTGAGAATGATATTCGCTGTAGGTTTTTCATAGATGGCTTTTATGATATTGAGGTATGTACCCTCTATCCCTATACTCTGAAGAGTTTTGATCAAGAAAGGATGCTGTACTTTGTCAAATGCTTTTTCTGCATCTATTGAGAGGATTATATGATTCTTGTTCTCTCTTTTGTTAATGTATTGTATCACGTTGATTGATTTGCGGATGTTGAACCAACCATGTTGCCCAGGGATAAATCCCACTTGGTCGTGGTGAATAATCCTTTTAATGTACTGTTGGATCCTATTGGCTAGTATTTTGGTGAGAATTTTTGCATCCATGTTCATCAAGGATATTGGTCTGTAATTCTCCTTTTTGATGGGGTCTTTGTCTGGTTTGGGGAACAAGGTAATGGTGGCCTCATAAAATGAGTTTGGAAGTTTTCCTTCCATTTCTATTTTTTGGAACAGTTTCAGGAGAACGGTATTAATTCTTCTTTAAATGTTTGGTAGAATTCCCCTGGGAAGCCATCTGGCCCTGGGCTTTTGTTTGTTGGGAGATTTTTGATGACTGCTTCAATTTCCTTAGTGGTTATAGGTCTGTTCAGGTTTTCTATTTCTTCCTGGTTCAATTTTGGTAGTTGATACATCTCAGGAATGCACCCATTTCTTCCAGATTATCTAATTTGCTGGCATATAGTTGCTCATAATATGTTCTTATACTTGTGTGTATTTCTTTGGTGGTTGGTTGTGATCTCTCCTCTTTCATTCATGATTTTGTTGATTTGGGTCATTTCTCTTTTCTTTTTGATAAGTCTGGCCAGGGGTTTATCAATCTTGTTAATTCTTTCAAAGAACCAGCTCCTAGTTTCGTTGATCTGTTCTACTGTTCTTTTGGTTTCTAGTTCATTGATTTCTGCTCTGATCTTTATTATTTCTCTTCTCCTGCTGGGTTTAGGCTTTATTTGCTGTTTTTTCTCTAGCTCCTTAGGTGTAGAGTTAGGTTGTGTATTTGAGACCTTTCTTGTTTCTTGAGAAAGGCTTGTATTGCTATATAGTTTCCTCTCTGGACTGCCTTTGCTGCATCCCAAAGATTTTGAACAGTTGTGTTTTCATTTTCATTGGTTTCCATGAATTTTTTTAATTCTTCTTTAATTTCCTGGTTGACCCATTCATTCTTTAGTAGGATGCTCTTTAGCCTCCATGTATTTGAGTTCTTTCCGAGTTTCCTCTTGTGACTGAGTTCTAGTTTCAAAGCATTGTGGTCTGAAAATATGCAGGGAATGATCCCAATCTTTTGGTACCGGTTGAGACCTGATTTGTGACTTAGGATGTGATCTATTCTGGAGAATGTTCCATGGGCACTAGAGAAGAATGTGTATTCTGTTGCTTTGGGATGGAATGTTCTGAATATGTCTGTGAAGTCCATTTGGTCCAGTGTGTCATTTAAAGTCTTTGTTTCCTTCTTGATCTTTTGCTTAGATGATCTGTCCATTTCAGTCAGGGGGGTGTTAAAGTCCCCCACTATTATTGTATTGTTGTCAATGTGTTTCTTTGCTTTTGTTATTAATTGCCTTATATAATTGGCTGCTCCCATGTTAGGGGTATAGATATTTACAATTGTTAGATCTTCTTGTTGGATAGACCCTTTAAGTAGGATATAGTGTCCTTCCTCATCTCTTAGTACAGTCTTTGGATTTAAAATCTAATTTGTCTGATATAAGGATTGCCACCCCAGCTTTCTTTTGGTGTCCATTAGCATGGTAAATGGTTTTCCACCCCTTCACTTTCAATCTGGGGGTGTCTTTGGGTCTAAAATGAGTCTCTTGCAGACAGCATATTGATGGGTCTTGTTTTTTAATCCAATCTGATAGCCTGTGTCTTTTGATTGGGGCATTGAGCCCATTTACATTCAGGGTAACTATTGAAAGGTATGAATTTAGTGCCATTGTATTGCCTCTAAGGTGACTGTTACTGTATATTATCTGTGTTCCTTTCTGGTCTATGCTGCTTTTAGGCTCTCTCTTTGCTTAGAAGACCCCTTTTAATATTTCTTGTAGGGCTGGTTTCGTGTTTGCAAATTTCTTTAGTTTTTGTTTGTCCTGGAAGCTTTTTATGTCTCCTTCTATATTCAATGACAGCCTAGCTGGATATAGTATTCTTGGCAGCATATTTTTCTCATTTAGTGCTCTGAAGATATCATGCCAGTCCTTTCTGGCCTGCCAGGTCGCAGTGGATAGGTCTGTTGCCAATCTAATGTTTCTACCATTGTAGGTTACATATCTCTTCTTCCGAGCTGCTTTCAAGATTTTCTCTTTGTCTCTGAGACTCGTAAGTTTTACTGTTAGATTTCGGGGTGTTGACCTATTTTTATTGATTTTGAGAGGGGTTCTCTGTGCCTCCTGGATTTTGATGCCTGTTTCCTTCCCCACATTAGGGAAGTTCTCTGCTATAATTTGCTCCAATATACCTTCTGCCCCTCTCTCTCTCTTTCTTCTTCTTCTGGGATCCCAATTATTCTAATGTTGTTTCGTCCCTTATCGTATCGCTTATCTCTCGAATTCTGCCCTCGTGATCCAGTAGTTGTTTATCTCTCTTTTTCTCAGCTTCTTTATTTTCCATCATTTGGTCTTCTATATCGCTAATTCTCTCTTCTGCCTCATTTATCCCAACAGTTAGTGCCCCCATTTTTGATTGCACCTCATTTAATAACCTTTTTGATTTCGATTTGGTTAGATTTTAGTTCTTTTATTTCTCCAGGAAGGGTGTCTCTAATAACTTCCATGCTTTTCTCAAGCCCAGCTAGTATCTTTAAAATCATGATTCTGAACTCTAGGTCCAACATCATACTAATGTCCGTATTGAGTAGGTCCCTGGCAGACAGTACTACCTCTTGTTCTTTTTGCTGACGTGATTTTTTTTCATCTTGTCATTTTGTCCAGAGAACAGATGAATGAGAGAACAAAATGCTAACAGGTTAACAACATCCCCAGCAAATATACTCTAAACAAATCAGAAAATACCTCAAACCAGGGGGAAAGAAAGGGAAAGAAAGAAAAAAGAAAGAGGAAAAAAAAGAAAAAGATAAAAACTAACAAAAACAGACCAAAACAAAAAAAAAACCAGAATATGATCAAATATGATCAGGCTAGTGCATAGATCAGTGCCACACACTAGATTTTGGGTGTATTTTGGTCTGTTAGAAGAAAGTGCCTCCTAAAATTTTAAAGAAAGAAAGACTTATATATGTACAAAATAAGGGTTGATACAATGAAGGGATGGAAAATGACGGTAAAGATGAAAATTATAAAAGATTTTATAAAAGGAATTGATAAGAAGTTGTTTGAAAAAAGAAAGAGGATTTAAAAAGAAAAAGAAAAAAGGAGAGAACGTGATCAGGCAGGAGACTAGAACAAAGCCATACACTAGTGCTTTAGGGTATATTTTGATCTGTTAGAAGAAGCTGTATCTCAAAATTTTAAAGAGAGAACAACTTATATATATATGCCAAAAATAAGGGTAACTACTATGAAGGGATAGAATATGACTCTAAAAATGAAAAATAAAAATGTTTTTTTAAAAAAAGGGATTGATAAGATGTTGGTTGAAAAAGGGAAAAAGAAAATTTCAAAAAAAAACAGTTAAAAAAATTAACTTGGAAAAACTAATGAATCATGGTAAAAAAGCCATGAATTCTATGTGCAGTATTCCCCTAACGGTGGAATTCTCCCGTTCGCCTTGATCGGTAAACTTGGTCTTGGCTGGCTGTTCGTGCTGATCTTCTGGGGGAGGGGCCTGTTGCTGTGGTTCCCAAATGTCTTTGCCGGAGGCGGAATTGCCCCGCCCTTGTCAGTCCAGGCTAAGCAATCTGCTCGGGTTTGCTCTCGGGAGCTTTTGTTCCCTGCAAGCTCTCCGTACAGCTTTGGAGGATGAGAATGAAAATGGTGGCCTCCCAATCTCTGCCTGGAGGAGCCCTCAGTGCACCCCCAGAGAAAAGCAGTCAGTCACTCCCGTCTCCCCAGTCTCCGGCCACACTCCATGCTCACCTGGTCTGTGACCGAGTGTTTCTATCTCTGGCACCTGACCCCGTGTGGAGTCTTCAAACCCAGCAGATCCCTGCGGTGCGTTCCTGCGCCGCTCCTCCCGGGGGAGGAAGGGGAGTCTCCCCGGCTCTGCTGCTTGTTGGGTCCCTGCTGGAGGCGCAGTGGCCTGACTGGGCCACGGATCACAGTTTATGGCAACCCTGAGCTGAGAGCCCGTGCCTCGGCTCCGTCTCTGCAGCTGGCTTCCCCGCTCTGATACCTGGGAGCTCTGCCGCACTCAGGCACCCCCAGTCTTTCTGTGACCCTGAGAGTCCTGAGACCACACTGTCCCATGAGGGTTCCACCCCCCACTTAGCCACTGGAGCGACATCCCTCAGCAGAGCCGACTTCTAAAAGTTCCGATTTTGTGCTCCGCTGCTCTATCACTTGCCAGAAGTGGCTGACGGAGGCCCCCTCCCCCGCCGTCTATCCTCTCGAATATCGCCTCAGATTCACTTCTCCCCAAGTCCTACCTTCCAGTAAGTGGTCACTTTTCTGTTCAGAGATTTGTTGCTATTCTTTTCTTCAATCTCCTGTTGAGTTCGTAGGTGTTCAGAATGGTTTGATCCCTATTCAGCTTTATTCCTGAGACCAGACGAAATCCGGGTCTCCTACTCCTCCGCCATCTTGCTCTGCCCCCCTTTTAAAGTTAATTCTAATTAAAATATGGGAGAAGCACACTGTTGTTTGAACCAAATGATGCTGTTGGATTCCTCCCAAACTGCACCCCATCTCTCACCCGCACTCGTCAAAGCTGTCCCCTCTTCCCAAGACATCTTGAATTCCCCCACTTGTCTTTCCAATGCCACTGGTAGCTGGAGCACTGTCACCTGCATGTTACATGAATGATTTTGGAATAAATCCTACTACACTTAAATAAGGCTGTAAGAAATCAGAGAAATAATTTTTGAAACATTTAATTTCGTAGGAATCATTCCTTATCTGAATTATTATAATCATAAATAATGGCACTAAAAAAGAAATCTTACTGTAGGCTCACTATTTAAACTGAACTGGATTTTAAGAAAGAAATCACATTATAAAGAAACACCTGAAGACATGACCAAAATAAAGGTGGAAGGGGCTTCTGTTGAGACATCCACAACGGAAAGTGCATTTTGTAAAGGGACCAGTGAGTTAGTGGCTTACTACCCATCGGGGATACCAGTAACCTGGTGCCCTAGGATTTGTTCAGTTTGTTTTTGAGAATAATCCTGTGGTGTTGAACTTAACGTGACAGTGGCGGCACGATCTTCTCTGTGAAAGTGTAAACAGGAAAAAAGAGTATTTGTTTCCTTGTAGGAGAATGAGGTAGAACCCAGCATACACTGATATTTTGATTATATTTTGTTCATATGGCTACTATGGTAAGCAAGCTGATTTTGAATCTCGAAAACCTTTTATTCCAATAGCCTGAAGCAGAATATCAGCATCTTGCTTTCTGAAACCCACAAGACAGCCACTGGAAGTCGAGGTACGTATTACGTTGGGTGAAACTCCTTCCTTTCAGGTCACTGCATGCTTGTCTGGAATCTCAGAATGAACAGATTTCCACTGATAGTTTAAAATCGAGAGTCCTGAAAGATCCCCACTCCCCCCTCAGCCTGCCATGCCCTGCCAAACAGCTGGGGTGCTGATGGCAGAGCTTCCCACAAGTGGGGACCCCAGCTTCTTGGGGGAACTTTGGACCAAGTCTGGAAGCACCTGGAGGCAGTGTTGGCCTCTTCTGTTCCTTCATGCTTGTCCGAGTAATGCAGGGGAGAAGTTACTGGATGAGTTCTCAGATCCTCCTGGAGAACTCGGGCCGAGTGGTTTGGGAGCAGCCACTCCATTTCTGAAGAGGAAAAGCAGGGGCAGCCCCCAGACAGCTGCAGATCAGGAAGGTTCTTGCCTGGCCAGAAGGTTCTTGCCTGGCCAGAGGAGTTTTTGGTTTTGTTTTTACTTTTATATTTGCCGTAGCACCATCCCAAGTGGCCCTTGTGGCGGATGCTCTCAGGGGATGTGTCCTAAGTCTGAGGCCTTTGGTGGACGCAGGTGCATGCTGCTTTTAAACCTCTCCTGTGTGCTTTCAGTAGATACATACCATCTTGCACATCCCAATACTCTGAAGTCATAAAAAGGTACCAGTGTCAGTTGCGCGTAGGCTACAGAGAGTTCTCAGAGGCCCTGCAGACCACATGAAAGGAAGGAAACCATTGGAAACATTTCACAGTTGGTATTCCTTCTCTCACTGAATTGTCCTCAGGGTGATTTCTTGCAAATGACAACAAAAGAGTAAAATTATGTAACATTCATATTTCCTAACACCTTAAAATAAATCACAAATACTGTTAAAGTAGTCTAAATTTATGTTTCTTTCCATATTTGGCATAACAGATAAGCCTATTAAAAAGCCAGCAGTCAGAATGGATGAAAGTTCATTGAAAAGTGATAAGAAAGGAATTATAGTCTCAACAATAAATTTTAGTGTCAATATCACAGCTGCCAAAGCCAAGGAGATGATCCTGAAGAAATTAGTAAGAAGAACCAAAGACACTCTTGGAGCGCCAAAGAACAGCAGGGTAAAACGCCTCCCATCCCGTTGACTAATCTGCTTCTGCCACTCTAGCCATAATGTGACTTGTTTTATTTAATAATCATAAACAGAGAAAGCACCCCTGCACATTGCCAGAGAATGCACTTTATAAATACTGATCAGTATAATACTGATCAATTATACGGATTTGGAATTACTAAAGCCAAAAGAAGCTCCTGGAATCTAAATTAAACATGACCAGATAAGACAGAAAATGCATTAGATGGTTTCGTAATGGTGTATTTGACCACATTTTCTTCCCACAACCATGAGTTGGGACTGCTAAAAACAAAAATGCAACTGAGTAAATTTTAAGGATTTATTGGCTTTACTCACTTATTCATGAATCTGCTAGGCATCCAACTAGCAGAAAGAAAGGCGCTCCCAGGAGCTGTACAAAATGAGAGACTTCACAGGCAGAAGGGCGAGAGGGGGCGGGAGGCAAGTTATACTGGTAGACAACATGTGCATTGTGGCGATGTCACCTTCCCCTGGGGTTGGCAGGATCTCTCATGGCCGACGACCTCCCTAGAGCTGAGTGACTGGTTTCAGATCCCTTTCTGGAAGAACCGAAGCTGCCATTAAGTCTGGGTTGGGTGGCCTGAGGCTTATCGTAAGGGACTCCATTTTAGGCCTATTGTCTTATTTTTAACATGACGATAAGAGGAAGGCAAGCCTGAGGGAAAGGTACCAAGAGAATAGCCTTGTTGGGGGCGGTCCACTGATTTTGAAAACTTAATGTTTTCTAAAGTCTTCTCTTCAAAATGGAATTTGGTCTGCTGCTTTTGAATAGAAAAACAGGCCTGTCGTTTCATATAACTTCGTTCTTACACCATACCGTAATTAGTATTCCTAATGTGTAACTGAGGGAAAGGCAACACCAAGTGATATGTTTTAAAACCTTTTGTCTTGCTCAAGATTGTCCTGTTCATTGATGATCTGAATGTACCGGAATCGGATACGTCCGGAGCTCAGCCACCCCTGGAACTGATCAGGCAGTTACTGGATATGGGAGGTCTGTACAACACTGAGAAGAACGTTTGGAAGGTACAGCATATACAAAGATTTTGTTCCCATTAACAATGAACTAAATGTTTATAACCTAGCTGAATGGGTTGAAACAGTTAGGATGAACACACAGAACACATCAGAAACCCTACCTGAACTGTGCCGAAGACATCTTTTGTCATTCCACACGGCTCCGTAGGATTCACTGTTAGTGAAAAGTCCAAGTATGCTGTGTAGGTTTAATTTCTGAGTCAAATGCTCACTATTATTAATCACATCAACAGCTCATCAAGTTATGCAGCAGCAGTGAACACATAGGAGAAAAGCTAATGAAAATGCGCCCCAGCACGTGCATCTTACTGTCTGTGTAAGAGCGCTCTGCATCTTTCTCTGCAAGATCACAGATCAGGGATGTTCCATAGCACTGCACAGCCCAACAGATTCTCAGGGTGGTGTGCCTGGGCCGTTGTTTCCATTACCTCGAACCAGTCAGAATGGCTGCGGTTTTTGAAAAAGCAAATGCACTTGTCTCCTTATTTGGTTCCTTCTCTGGAAATCACGAGCCCTGCGCTCCAGAACTGACTTTGTCTGTGGAATTAGACAGCTGCGTTACAAACAATTTGACGTCTCAGACAAACCTGGGCCAGGGATCCTGGATGCCACCCTGTCGGCTCAGACACCAGACTATGTGAACCACCCATCATCCCGCAGCCAAGAGAAGAATCCAGATGCAGCCCAGGCAGGGAAAATCCCAGGAGACTGGCCTCTTGTGGGGTTTCTGTGGCCGGGGTCCGGCCTGTTACAAGGCCCACCGTGAGCCCGTGAGCCGGTCTGCAGGACCGAGGCCACCTCTGCAGCACTCCGAAGGCATGGTGTGTCCCCGGGCCATGACCCACGCAACCCTGGCTTCCCTGGGGACTCGCTCCGTGCTCCTGAGCCCTCCCTCATCACCAGAGTCCTCCGCTCGCTTCAGCATGTTGCTCCGTGTCCCGTAATTGCTTTTTCAAAGTCAGGCTATGGCTTGATTACATTTAGAAAGCCTCCTAGAAGGAACCTGTCTCAAAATTGCATTTAAGGGTTTCAGTTACTTCTAAGAAGATCGATTTCTATTGCGGTCACAGTTTTTGTTTTTGCAGTAAATCATCTTTTCGTCTAAACATTGAAATCTGTTCACTAGGGGCTGGGAAATGGGTGATATTTCACTTTCTACAGATGCATGTATTCGTCCTTTTAACTCTTCCCACAGAACATTCAAGATCTTTCTCTAGTGGCAGCCTGTGCCCCTGCAGCAGTCAGGAGGCACATCAGCCCACGTCTCCTCAAACACTTTTCCATCCTGGTGCTGCCTCATCCTCCACAGAGCGCCTTGCGCGCTATTTTCCAGGTAATGCAGCCAGTTCACTTTCTACTGAACAAGAATTTTAATTCCATGGTATAAGAGAAGACATGAAAACTTAAAACCACTGATATTGAAAGAAAATTCCCTCCAGGGGATGGGTTTTGTGTCCCCCCCACCCCCCGCCGCCCCTTTCTGGCCTGTGGTTGTAATTTGCCTCTAAATAACTGAAACATAAGTCAGTGTGCATTAGAAATACATGTGGTGCACGTTTAATGCGTGTGTAAGATGTGCATCCTACGACTTCATTCTCAAAGATCCTGATCTAGCATATCTGGGATGGAGCTCAGGAGTCTGCATTATTAACAAGCTCGCCTGGAGTTCTGCTATCCTGGTTTGTTCTCTTTGTTTCTTTATAGAATACAAAATAAGAAAATCTGAAATACCTGATTAGAAAAATGGCTTGACTTGAAATCTAGTTTAATGAGAAAAATAAATTTGAGGGGTGCCTAGGCAGCCCAGCTTGTTAAGCATCTGACTCTTAATCCTAATGTAGAAGAATATATATACATACACCAACCCAAAATGAAAAAATGATTCTGTCACCTTGTATTCCATCTCATAACCTCTCCTGGAGAGCAAGGGGGCAGGACAGTTGTCAGCACTCCTGGTACACACTCAGGTGGGGCATAAATTGTCCCCAGAGTGCAGCAACACCTGCCTCTAGATCATTCACCAAACTCGGACCAAGGAGAATTTCCCCGGTTTGCAACCCTCGCAGTGTCTTTGTATTAGTCTGTTTGGTTTAAAGTGGATTCTAATTACTAACATTTTAAATGTCATTAATCCTCCATGATAGTACACACATCTCCTTTTTAGTAGGGATTAATTAGGAAGAAACTGTGCTTAAACTTTGAGGCTGACAATAAAATTTCTTTTTAAAGGCTCATTTGGGAATGTATTTCTCCATCAATAACTTTACATCCGACGTTCAGAAAAGTAAGGATCAGATAATATCTTGTTCTCTCGCTATCTACTTTCAAGTATGTCAGAATATGTTGCCAACCCCAGCGAAATGCCACTACCTGTTTAATCTTCGAGATATCTTTAAGGTGTGTTTTATTTATTTTTTTATTTCACAGAGAGAGTACAAATGGGGAATGGCAGGCAGAGACAGAGGGAGAGGGAGAAGCAGGCTGCCTGCTCAGCAGGGAGCCCGATGCAGGACTTGATCCCAGGACCCCGGGATCATGACCTGAGCCGAAGGCAGACGCTTAACCGTCTGAGCCACCCAGGTGCCCCTTAGGTGTGTTTTAAAATTCATTTTCTAGCTTAACTTTAAATTGTAAGTTGAGGAACTGTAATTTTACCAAATTGACTCTCTCTCTTTCTCTCTCGCTCCCCTTTTCTCCACTGTCAACATTCAGTTGTTAGAGAAGGGGGAAAAAGAAATCCAAGTTGATGAGTTTTGCTGTTTATTAGCAGTTTATCCCATGAGCCATTTAAAAAGAAGCATTAAAGTAATGCCCTGCAGAGAATTCAGTGATGAAGCCACTCAGACTGTTAGAATATTGGCTGATATTCTCAGCAGGGAAAGCAGTAGCAAGGGTATTATACGGCTTTTGGTTTTGCTTTATTTCTGAGATATTAGTGCAGCTCTCAGAAGATGAAAGCCTGTATGCATTTCATAAATATGCTTGCATTTCCCACTAGTCTTGCTTTTTATAACGGGAAATGTTGCCAACCATGCTGACTTAGTCACTAGCCTTGATCAAATAATTTTCAGAATTAAAACATTAAGAAAAACAATTTTTGAATTCGGTCTTTCTCTCCTTGCCATGGACCTGTGGTCCAAAATAGTGCTTATCATATTTGAAATGGGTTATAAGTTCTTTTAATCCAATTCAGAATGTTAGAACGTGTCTGCATGAAGAAGCATGTCCCGGTCACCACCCGCACCGCTGGCTCCAAGTCAACCCCAATGGTCAGGACCCAGGGCTTCCTGAGCCGGTGAGGCCTCCACTAGGCCCGGCCGAGGGGTCCTTAGCCCCTTTCCCTCCAGGGGGGGTGTGCCATGCCAGTTTTCCCTGAGTTACAACCTGCCCATCTCATCAAAAATCAAGTTTATCACTTGGAGAAATGGACAATTCTCACCTCAGATCATCGCTTCTATTTGTATGGAATTGTAAGCCTGCACAAATTGAGCCTCTCTGGTTCACAGACTACCTGCTAATGTTCAAAATAAACCTTAGGTTTCAATCCCTAATAGCTCCTCCTGGGATTGCTGCAAGCCGAGAAGGTCATCATTAACTCCAGACAGATGGCGGCTCTGTTCTTTGTTCACGAAGCCACCCGAGTGTTTCACGATCGCCTAATTGAATATACTGAAAAAGGGCTTTTCTATCAACTTCTCTCAAAGGAAATTGAGAATCATTTTCAGGTAAACCTATATTTTAAAAATTATTTTAAATGGTATCTCAGACAAAAGTGTTGTTTTCTAAAAGCCCTCAGCCGTTTTTATAATATTAATAACATTATTAATATCATTAACAATCCCATTTTCCACTTGATAATGTCTAAATGAACATGGATTTGATGGGATGGAAATGACAAAGTCTTGATGCCCTTGCTCGTGCATTTGGCCTTCAAGCCCTGACACAGCTCACGTTTCTCCAGGCCTGGAGGAAGCACTCAGTCCCCATGGCTCCAGCACCTTGAACTTTGGTCTCCACAGAGCCCCTGGGCTCCCAGTCCAGAAGGAAGGAGAGCAGTTCAGGAGACTGAACCACGCCACAAGCTGGTGGGGAAGCACAGGGGCGAGCTCAGCACATTCATGAGGCTGTGGTGTGAGCTCCTCTCGAGAGAATTAGGGGTGTCCTTCCAGAGGTGACTCCTCCTTCCTTTTCCGTCTTCTTTCGTGGTGCTGCTCTCTCTCGTCCTGTTCATAGGAGCCCAGGAAATATAATGAATTCACAACAGAAAAAAAAAAAGACTTTTGGGTATGAACCTTATACCTGGAGATATAGACATGCGCATAAACTCAGCATATACACATACATGTAGATCTGCGTTCCTGTGTGTGTGTGTGTGTGTGTGTGTGTGTGTACGTGTACATATGTATGTTTAAGACTAGTCCCAAATCCAGAAACCTTTTAAAAAATATTTTCGAGACCCTCCCATCATTATTTCCTTTCAGTCCAGGCTCTCTGCTCTTCGGCCCAGATCCTCCTTGATGTGATTGTTCATGTCAGCGCACAGCCCCTGCCCTCCCGTGTCTCCGCTGAGCTCGCAGGAGAGATCCTTTCCCACCTGCTAGACCAGCACACCTCCATGCGCTTGTGGAGTCCCTCAGACCTGGCCTGCTGTCCTTGGGCTGCTCTTCAGTGATGCTTCAGGCCCCTCCTGTCCCTACTTTTCCCCCGTTTCCCCTGCTCAGAGACTAGACTCCCCAGCCCACTCGGGTACCATTCCCGCTTTTCTTCCCTGGCAACCTGAGAAGCACTTGAATATAGAGGCTACCCCCATGGGCCCTGCCCACCTTCAGAGCCCAGCCCGTCCCCTGAGCAGCTGTGGAGCTGTCTCCGTTCCCTCATCTCTGAAGTTGGGGTAGCACCATACCCACTTGTAGGCTGAGAATCAGTGGCACCCCTTTGTGTGTAGAACAGTTTCTGACATACAGTAAGCGCTCTATAAATGTAAGCTGTGGGCAAGAACTGGACCTTCTGTCTACAATTCAGATGCAGACGGGTGGTTTGGCAGAGAGAACCTGAGCTCTAAAGTTAGACCTTGGTTTGTCTTCCAAGTCTGGCTCACGGTGCTTGGGGTGCTTCATGCTCAACACACAAAACCACTTGCAAAGCCATTCCCGGGCTTTGCCTGCTGTGCTCCCTGCACCTCCCGGTGCCCTGGCCTGCTGTTGCCCGCCTCTGTGACCGCGCCAGAAACCTCGGCACCTCAGCCCCACGTCCCAGCCGGAATGTGGCGTCGGCGTCCATGGTCTCTCCTGCCTCTGCCTCGACGCCCCTGGGTCCCCTCTGGCCAACATTCAAGATTGAGCTCGTGCTTCCTCTTTCAGTGAATGTCGCTGGCCAACACCGCACCCTTTCCAGTTTGAGGGTCCCTTCTTCGTGTTCTCCCAGGACTGTGGACTTTCCTATCCTAGAACTTACTATAATGTAATTAGTTCTCTCTCTCTCTAACCTGTGGGTTCTATGAGAACAAAGTCATTGATTTTTATCTCTACCTAATCACCAGAATTCAGCATCCTTCCTTCCTCTCAATTGGTGCTTGGTAAGGATAACTGGGAGGAAGGGAGGGACTTTGCTAACATAACTGGAGAGAGATCATTCCCCCCCCCGCCAGGTGAAGTTTGCAAACTCCCTCCTGTAAATGGCAGGGCAGTCCAGGTTTTGGACTTTGCCGGACGACGAAGCAATAGATGCAGAGGCGGTAGGACATGAGCTCGCACATGCTTCAGGGACACACGGCTTGCCCTGTGGACGGACAGCAGGAACCGCTGCAAGACCCCAGAGTAAAGACATATTGACCCATCTTCCTTAAGGACATAAGGATATCAATTAGTCCTCTGAGAATTTGCATTTATGGCTTCATTTAGTCAGTTGTTTGGCTTATTTTCATATTTAAAAAATAAAATGTGATAAGGCTAACAATTGTTGCACTTACAATGTGCCAGACACTGTTTCCAGAGCTTTCTATATCATTGCTCATCGTAGTCTCTATAACACCTCCGCAATGGAGGTCCTGCTGTTATCCTCACTTTACAGATGAAGAAACTGAGGCAGAGGGGCTAAGAAATTGCCCAGGTTACATAGCTGGTTAAGAGGTGGACTCATCCAAACCCGGAGACCAGACCCTGATGTCCCCTTACCCGTCCTGTCATCCTGCCGCCCAGCCTCATCTCCTGGGTGCCTCCCGGGAAGTTCCAGCACGGGACACCTGATGTGGGTGATGGAGGTGGGGCTGCTGAGACCTAGTGCAAGGCTCGGGCCTGCAGTGCAGGTGCTGATACTCCAGCTCAATCTGTTCGGTCTCTTTTGCAACCCTTGTATGGTACCAGATGTACGTATTCTGAGAAAGGGTCCATGGGCTCTACTGCCAGCAGGGGTCCATAGCACAGCAAAGGTGAAAAGCCCCCAAGGCTTACCTACATCTGTTGTGCCGAGAGCGTCTCTGATACAGACCTATTACATTAGTTTAGATAACAAGTAGAATTTGGCTCTTAACACATACTATTAAATGATGATCTTACAATAGATTCAATGGACCAAAGAAAAACTGATGAATGACTCAACTGTATTTGTGGATTTCTTGGATATAAACAAGCCTCATAGGAAAAAGATCTATCGGAATACCAGTGACTATGATAAACTTGCCAATGTACTGAATGAATTCCAAAAGAAGTTGAGCTCCACGTCTTTGGAGGTACATACAGACATGCGCTGTGTAGACTCTGAGAAATGCTGTGTGTGTGTGTGTGTGTGTGTGTGTGTGTGTGTGTGTGTGTGTGTTATACACGCACACAGATGGGTGTATTTCTGTGTGTGTTATACACGCACACAGATGGGTGTATTTCTTTCACAACAGATATTTTCAAGACGTGTGCAAATGAAAGAGGGGTGCCTGGATGGCTCAGTCGGTTAAGTGTCCGAATTGATTTCAGCTCACATCGTGATCTCAGGGTCATGGGATCGAGCCCCGTGTCGGGCTCTGCACTCAGCGGGGAGTCTGCTTGCAATTCTCTCTCCCTCTGCCTCTGCATGTCCAGAGCAACAGCAGGGAGCAGCATCCCTGTCACTGCTGTCCTGGGCAGACAGGTGTCAGACCAGAGGCCCTGACAGAATCACAGATGCCACCACCCCATCTCCTGGGACTCTTCCCTCACCACGAGTCCCACTCCAAGATAGAGCAGCAGCAGAACAGCCCCGATGCTGTTGTTCTCCTCTTCCTCTCTTCCCTCGAGCCTGGGACTCCCCTGGTCTTGCTCACGGCAATACTGGCATAGGGACTCCTTTTTATGCAAATTTTTTTTCAGAAATGTAAACCAGTTTACTGGGTCTAGGTTGCTGGATTACGAAAATCGTCAGTCTCACTCCCGGATCCTTGTATATAAAACTGCAGCGAACTTTTGACTTTTCTATGCCTGTAAGCACTCTATTTTTCCCATTTCCTCTGCCAGATTTTTCATCCCATGGTGTTCTTCAAGGAAGCCATAGAACATATCGCAAGAGCTGCGAGGGTCCTTCGGCAGCCAGGGGGTCACATGTTACTGGTAGGAGTTTAAATTGTTCAAATACATTTAAATTTCAAAATAACAGTTGAGGGAATCTGATAAAATCTACCTTGCTTACAAAAGTTTTATTTATGCAGACTTTCTCTTTGTGAAAGCTTGCAGCCACTGAGTCCCACACAACGTGCTCTTCCTCTCTGGAGTTTACATAAGAAATTTATCAGCACATAAAAATGCTTGTTTTTTGGAAGCATTTGATGTGAATAGAAGTGATGGAGCCAGCAGCATCTCTAGCATATCCTCAGCACCAACGTAGTGTCTGTGCATGTGGATCTTGACCTTGAAAACAGTACATTTCCTGGAATATGGATTTAGAAACTGAGTCTTTGCACAAAGTTCTACTTCTCATGAAAACAAGTGGGAGATAAATTCTTGGCAAATCTCCAAAAAACCTGAGTAGACAAAAGGTTTCAGAAGGCTAAATAAAATCCAACACATGCAGCCAATTATAGGAATCACAGTATGAACATTTAAGCTATTGTTTATGCCTATTATTTATGTATTTTATACTTTTGTTATTTATAACTAGTTATTTAATTCACATCATTTTTTCCCAAAAAGACTTGTTTTGCATTCAGAACTACTTAGAGCTTTATTTGAACAGACATGTATTAAGAGTAATTAAAAGGAATTAAAAACTGAAAAATAGAATTAAGGCAAAAATACAAAAGCAAATATTTCCTCCACCAAAACTATTCCTTTACTAACCTTGCCCATCTCATAAATGGCACCAACATAGATACACCACTCTAGCCAGAAACCCAGGAACCCCTCATTCTGAATGCTTTCTGTCACACCCCACCCTCAGTCCATCAATACATCCTGGAAATACAACTTCCAAAATATATTTCAAGTCTGCGCACTCATACACATCTCGATTGCCTCCACCCTAGCCGAGCCACTACCACAGCCCCCGGGACTCCTGCCTCCCCTGTCTCTCCCCTCCCCTCGGCCCCTGTCACTTTGTCCCTTTATTTTGCTTTTTCTCCCTAGACCTTAGCATTATTGGATCTTACGTATTCAACTTTTCGTTTATGTATTAGCTGTCTTCACATTTAGAACATAAGCTCTGTAAGATCTATGGTTTTGTCTATTTCAGTTAATAACGGATTATTTTTTAACTCCCAAATGGTACATACTCTCAGTTTGCTTCTTTTACCACAAAGTGACTTTCTTTTCTAATAACAAGTGAGTTTACAAAGAGTTGTCAATTCTAAAATCCTGAGAATGCATCCAGAGCAATTTTTACAGACCTAACGCTCAACTAGAAACTTGCCTCTTTAACAATGCTTTCTCATGACCCTATCGTCCTTTCAGAGCCCCTGTTAAAAATACAAGGCAAAGCATGGCAAGTCCCTGTTTCCTCTCTGATCCTGTGACTACTTTGCCCAATTAAACACCATCAATAGATCGATAGATCTTTGCCCTGGGATTCACTTGTGTAAAATGGTAATATAACTAGGAAGATGACCTAGCCTGCGCAGCTTCAGCAGGGAGAAGCAGCTGGAGGGAGCGTAATGACTTGATGAAGAACGTTTAAAACAGATTTAAAAAAATAATCATGATCTAGATTGGTCAATTCAAATGAGATTAGTCGAATAGGTAAAGAAGTAAAAAGCATATCATACATGACTTGTTAAAAGTAAACATTACTGGGGCGCCTGGGTGGCTCAGTCGTTAAGCATCTGACTTCAGCTCAAGTCATGATCCCAGGGTCCTAGGATCGAGCCCTGTGTCAAGCTCCCTCAGGGAGCCTGCTGCTCCCCCTGCTTGTGCTCTCTCTCTCTGACAAATAAATAAAATCTTTAAAAAAATAAAAAGAAAAAAGAAAAGATGGAGAAAGATAATTCATGGTAATCATTCCCATAAGAGAGTTGGACTGGTTATACTAATATCAGACAAAATAGACTTTAAGGGAAAAAAACGTGTTCGAGAGAAAAGAAAGATGTTAGAATGATAAAAGCATCAATCATCAGAAAGATATAACAGTTATAAACACACACACCTAACAGCTAAGCCCCAAAATATGTGAAGCCAAACAGACAGAATTAAAGAGAGAGAAATAAGCAGTTCAGCAGCAATGATTGGAGTCTTCGATAACCCCACTCTCAATCATTGCTAGAGCAACTGGATACAAAATCAACAAGGATATAAATATGTCAATAATACTGTAAAAACAATTTGACCTAATTGACATAGATAGCAGACTCCTTCCAACAAAAACAAAATACACATTCTTCTCAAGCACACATGGAACATTCTCCAACATAGATCATGTGCCAGACTATAGAACAAGCCTCAATACATTTAAAAGGATTGAAGTCATTCAAAGTACATCCTCTGAACACAATAGAATTAAAGTAAAAATCAATAACAGAAGGAAATTTGAGTGCGCTTGGGTGGCTCAGTCGGTTAAGCAGCTGTCTTTGGCTCAGGTCATGATCCCAGGGTCCTGGAATTGAGCCCCACATCAAGCTTCCTGCTGGGTGGGGAGCCTGCTTCTCCCTCTCCCTCTACCCCTCTTCCCTGCTCATGCTCTCTCTCTCAAATAAATAAATAAAGTCTTTATTAAAAAAAAGAAAAATTTGAAATATTCACAAATATGTGGAATTTTTACAACATACTCCTAAATAACCAATGAGTGAAAGAAGAAATCACAAGAGATATTAGAAAATATTTTGAGATAAATGAAAACACAGCATACCCAAAGCAGTGCTTAGAGGGAAATGTATATAAGCTATAAGTGCCTAAATTTTTTTTAAAAAAGAAATATCTCAAATAACCTAACCTCCCACATTAGGAAACTACAGAAGAAAAGAAAACTAAACCCCAAAGCAGAAAGAAGTTACTAATAAAGATAAGAGAAGAAAGTAGAACAGAAGAACAATAGAGATTATCAATTGAAACCAAAGCTTTTTTCTCTGAAAAGATGAACAAAATTGACAAACCAAGAAAAAAAAGAGAAAAAAGAATCCATTATTAAATTTTTTTAAATCAGGAATTAAGGATTATAAGAGAATAGTGTGAACAACTGTGTGCCAGCACATTGAATAGCCTAGATGAAATGGAAGAAGACACAAATGACTGAGCTAAAGAAACAGGAAACCTGAAAAGACCTAAACAAAGAGATTGAACTGGGAATTTGAAAACTTCCCATGGAAAAAAAAGCCCCCAGTCAAATGGCTTCACTGGAGAATTCTACCAAATATTTAAGGAAGAATGAGATCAATCCTTCACAAACCCTTCCAGTAAATAGAGGAGGGAACAGCTCCCAACTCACCCACGAGGCCAGTATCACCTGATACCAAAACTGGACAAGACACATCATGGCAAGAGAAAACTGCAGGCCAATATCCCTTATGAATATAGTTGTAAAATTCCCGCACAAAATATCAGCAAACAGAATGCAACAACATATAAGTATCGTGCATCATGACCAAGGGACATTTATCCTGGGAATGCATGTTTGGCTTAACATCCAAAAGCAGTAATATAATGCACCATATTAATAGAATACAAGGCAAAACCACATGATCATATGTGCAGAAAATACGTTTGATAAAATCCAATACCATCAATGATATTTTTAAACTCTCAGCAAAAAGGAATAGAAGGGAACTTTACCAACCTAATAAAAGGCATCTATGAAAAACTTTCATACTTAATGATGAAAGACTAAATGATTTCCCCCTAAGATTGGGAACAAACAAAGATACATTTTTTTCTCACAATTTCTATTCAACCCTACACTGGAGTTTGTAGCCAGTGCAATTAGATAAGAAAAAGGAAAAAAGGGCATCTAGATACTTACTTTACAAGAAGTAAAACTGTTTTTATTCACATTCCACGTGATCCTGTTTATAGAAGATCCTAAGGACAACCTACCCAATTAAAAATAAACAGACATCTCACAAAATCATATAAAAGGATTCTCAATATCATTTGTTGTTAGGGAAAACAATGTGATAATCACTACACACCTATTAAAGTGACCAAAATTTAAAAAAAAAAAAACAGATAGTAGGAATTGCTAGCAAGGGTACAAAGCAACAAGAACTCTCATTTGTTGCTGATGGGAATGCAAAATGGCACAGTCACTTGGAAAGATAGCTTGGTGGTTTTTCGCAAAGCTAAAGATAGCCTTACCATATAGTCTAGCAATATACTCCTATGTATTTACCTAACATATTTGAAAAATTACATCCTCACAAAAACCTTCCCCTGTGTAATTACAGCGACTTTATTAAAAAACTGGACACAATCAAAATGTCCTTCAGTAAGTGATAAACTGGGGTACAATGAATATTATTCAAAGATAAAAAGAAAAGAGATACCAAGCCACAAAAAGACATGGATAAATCTTCAAGGCATATTGCTAAGTGAAAGAAGTCAGTCTGGAAATATTACACACTGTATGATTCCAATTATATGACATTCTGGAAAAGGCAAAACTATGGTGATGGTAAAAAGATTGGTGGTTGCCAAGGGTTTGGAGAGAGGAAGGAAGGTGAAATGCAAGATAGTCGAGTGGTGACACTATTCTGTGCAATGCTGTAATGTTGAGTACATGACACCACACATCTGTCGAAGCCCATAGAACTTCACAGCACAAAGAGTGAACCTGAGTGTATGGAAGTTCCAAAGAGTCATTTAGGAGGTCTGGGGAATCCCAGGATGGAATGCAGAATGTGACGAAACAACCAAACTGTGTCACAGTGTGTGCAACAGTCTCCCTGAAGAGGATGGAAAGGAAAGGAACTGACCTAAGGAAATTTGGAAGTGAGTGGAGTCTGTAAGACTAAAGGCAAAAGAAACTGTATGTAAGCTAATAAAGTGGTTTCCTATGGGATTGAGGTCACCCTTCTGATACCACTGTGCGTATATATCACAACTGAGTAAGTAAAGGATGGCAGGTGGTGGGAGCCAGGTTTCTCACTGTTGGAGTGGGAGCTTACAGAAAAGCAAGGGGAAGAGGCTAGAGTGAGCCATATGGTGATGGATGAGAGTTGAAGACAGCAGTTGAACTCCTGTTTGGATTCATGTATATGGTTGCATACATTTATAGGAATGTGTGTATGCAAAGGTCAGCATACAAAATTGGAGCGTAACTCTGCACTCCTTAACTGTGAGCTATTACTGATTTTTCCCAAAGGATGCAGTATGAAAGGGGGGAAAACAGTAACTTCACAAAGGAGAAGACTGACATACAATACTTTATCTAGGTGACCAAGGTCAGCATCAACAGTGATAAATCATGTTGATAAATGGCACTTTATCCCCGTGGCCTTCCCTCCCAGAAACACATAACCCCAGTCTAGTCAGAAGGAAAACATCAAGAAAATCCCAACCGAGAGGCATTCTACAAAATGCCTGACTGGCACACTCCAAACCTATCAACGTCATCAGAACAAAACAAAAAGAGAGAGTCTGAAACCATCACAGTCAAGAGGAGCCTCAGGAGAGAGAACTAGTAAATGTAATGTATCCTTGATGGGATCCTGGGACAGAAAAAGGATGTTAGGTAAAAACTAAGGAACTCTGAATAAAGTAGGGATTCTAGTTAATAATGGATCGATACTGTTTCATTTAACGAGAACAAGTATATCCTACTAGGTCGATGTTCATAGGGGAAACGATGTGGGGTGTATGGAAATTCTCTTTTCTATCTTGGCAATTTTACTGTAAATCAAAAACTCTCCTAAAATCAAAAAGCTTATTTTTTTAAGTGGACAAAAGATTTAACTAGATACTTCACCAAAGAGACATGAGTGGGAATAAGCCTATGAGAAAACTACTCGCCATCATTTACCATTCAGAAAAGGCAATCTGAAGGTCCACGGAGATATCAGCCCACCTGCGCTTGCACGACTCTTGTATCAAGTGTTGGCAAGGTTGTGGATAAGCGGGAGCTTGCACACATGGCTGGCGCAAATGTAAAATAGTAAAACTGCTTTGAAAAACAGTCTGACCATTTCTTATGAAGTTAACCCCAATTTACCCTTTAACGGAGCAGTTCCGTTTGTCTCTGTCGACACAAGAGAAAGTAAAGCAAACGTTCGCTTTACAACTTGCACGTAAGTGTTCCCAGGAGCATTATTAGAATAGCTGCGAAGTGGACATACTCCCACGTGTCCATCAGTAGGTCCCATCCAGTAGGATACTATTTAGCAATAAAAGGGAGCAGACTACTAATAGACGCTACCACACGCAAGAACCACAAAACCATCATGCTAAGTGAGGAGGCAGATGCAAAAGACTTCATATTTACTATTCAATGGATAGGAAATCTGTAGAGACAGAAAGCATACTAATGGTTGCCCGGGACTGGGGTTGAAGTGAAGACTCACTACTGACAGGCCTGGGGGGCAGAACTATTCTAAGACTGGATTTACTTGTTGCAAACCTGTACATTTACTAAAAATCATTGAATTATACACATAAAAAGAGGTGTAGCCTGTAAGTTACACCTCAGCAAAGCTGCTAAAAAGGTAATACTTTGTCATTATTACCAAAGAGCACCTAAGTGGTTATTGCTCAGAATAAATAGGAAAAGATCTATCTAAATTCTTCTGAATGAAAAGTCAAATACTGGCAGTAACATGATGATTTATAACCTGTCGATGCTATTTTTCAGATTGTGTTATTGTTTCTTCCAGTCAAATTGTTTCATATATTTCAAGAGACTATAAAGAGAAAAGGTGAAAATATTGAATGTATATGAAAGCCCTATAGAACTTTGATAAATACTGTACTTATATTTCACATATTTCCCAAAAAGTTTATAAAAATAGGTATTTTGCTGATAGGAAACTATGCATTGCAATGTGTTTAGGACGTACGTAGGAATCGTATGTTGGCTTGTTCTTCTCGCACAGATTGGCATAGACGGCTGTGGGAAGGAGACCTGTGCCACTCTAGCCTGTTACCTGACAGAGTGCAGACTATACCGGGTGTCCACATCCCACAATTATGCCTACATTGAATGCAAAGAAGACTTTAAAAGGGGCTTCATTCAGGCAGGATTGGAAGGGAACCCCACTGCTCTGATAGTTGCTAGTTTAAACCCAAAGCAGGTAAGTACTTTTTGTCTTTAGCGTTTGCTAGCGTTTTCCATTAAGTAGTGTTCCCCCCCCCCATTTAATTATTTGAAAAGACGGTATAGTCCTGCCGGCCTGCCCTGGTTTTCCCGCTCTTCTGTCCTCCCCACTCCCAGCCGACAGCATTTATGTATTTGTCCTCATGCCGCTGAGAGTTCTGCAAAAGCATCTTCTGTCTTTACAATTTTCATTCTAATTGACAAATGAGAAGTAATTGGTCCACGTAGCTGAACTAGTTGTGGAGTCTATGTTTTGGAAAAAACACGGTCATCTGAATCCACCGTCTGTGCACGAGCTCTGCAGTGTGCCAGCCACACACTCGAGACTCCCGTTCCTCCCCTCAGTCCTCTCGCTCCAACGTCACTGTCACAGTTAGGACTCTCCTTGTAGTTATAGTTCATGTATTTCCCTAAAAGGTTTACACACGGGCGCCTGGGTGGCTCAGTTGGTGAAGCGACTGCCTTCGGCTCAGGTCATGATCCTGGAGTCCCGGGATCGAGTCCCACATCGGGCTCCCTGCTCAGCGGGGAGTCTGCTTCTCCCTCTGACCCTCTTCCCTCTCGTGCTCTCTATCTCTCATTCTCTCTCTCTCAAATAAATAAATAAAATCTTTAAAAAAAATAAAAGGTTTACACACAAGCAAAAAATGCTAATCACCCAACTACTGTTCTCACCTGTTATCTGGCATAAATTATGCCCTTCCACAGCCTAAACGTCATGGGCCATCTCAGATTGTATTTACTTCTTTGTGGCAACATTTCCAGACACATGTAGTTATGAGTGTTGTTTCAAACTCACATCTTGTTTTCTCTCCTCATACTGGGCCTCTCTCCCTGGGGTTGTGGTTTTCTTGCACATCGCACTTTGAGAGTAAGTCCGGGAGCTGTGTTGTTATCTGCTGTTCTCCAGAGTGTCCAGTTTTCCACTTTAATTATATGTCCTCCCTTTCCCAAATCTAAATACCCTGCTCTGTTCATCAGCTTGAGGTTTCTGCCAGATACTTCTCTGGATTTCGGAAGATGTCACTTCTCTCATGCCGGAAGCCTGCTGTTCTAATTTAAGAAATCATTTTTTCAGAAATGCACTATCAGTTGGAGCTGGGCTGGACGTGCTCATCCACTCCCATGTCATTCAGGACTTCAAGGTCACTGGATCTCTTCTCCCCACTTTCCAGGTTTCTCCTGGCCACATCATTGCTTTCCATGTGAATCCAAAAAATGGTGTTATGACTCGTTAAATTAACATTTGTTAAATGGAGCACAGGGGGCTGGATGGGGATCCACCGTTCAACAGAAGACCATGAGAGAAATTGAAATCGAGAAGTTTCTTAGAGGTCCTGGAAGAAGTACACAGCATGCCTTGAGGGGCCACCTGGGGAGATCAGGGCAGGGTCAGGCTGGGAGAGGCAGGCTCCGGGGCCCGTGGGTGGCGTGACTTGGGCTCCCAGGCTAGGGCCAGATGGGTCCACTCACACCTGAAGAGTGGGGTTTTGGTTCGGCCCATGGAGGGGTCTGTCTAAGGGGCATGTAAGGCCCGCGGGCCGTGGGAGGTGGGGCGGCTGCTGAGCGCAGGCTGTCAGGGAAGTCCTACCAGCAGTCAGCACCTGCTTGTCCCTCTGTGGGCAGCTTGCACCAAGGGCTGGTGTGAGTGTAGGGTCCCCGCAGGCTGCTTGGTAGAATGAAGCAGATGCCAAGGCAGCAGCACCCTGGGGTAGGTAAGCAAACCCCCTGACCAGGAGGAAATGATCAGCGTGTTTAAGAAGCTCCTCGGTTCTCCATCAGTCCTGGGTGAGACAGGAGCTCAGCCAGCCCCTCGGCAGCTCTGTCGGCTCTCCCCCGGACAGTCCTCCCGCTCACTTTCCTTCCCCACCTGAAACACCAGGAACCCATGAGGGTCTCAGGAGTATCCTGAGGAGGTGATGATGCTAAAGATGCTTTTTTTTTTTTTAATAAAGCTTGGATTTTCTCTCAAAATCAAAATGCTCATACTTTTAATAAAAACTCTTTCACTGCTCTTTATCCTGGGTCTCAATTTGGCATGTTTAGAGTGGAAAACATAAATAACTCACTCATTCCTGATGTGATATCTGTTTCATCTAAGGAGTTGTTTTTGGAGGATTTGAACAACATTCTCAATTTGAGGAATATACTTGACCTGTTTGAAAACGAGGAGCTGGATTCCATTGCACTAAGGATGAGATCTTTTGCTGAACAGTCTGGTTACATTGATAACAGGCAGTCTCTACTTGCATTCTTCCAAAAGGTACTCTCTTGTGGGTTGGCTTTATCAAATTACCATGTTAAATTAAAAGTAGACTACGTTTATAATTCTGTACCTGATTTTCAAGTTGGATAAATTTTTTTTTAGTTCTTTAAATGAGTTTTTAAAGTTAAAACTAGTGACTAGATCCCCACACACAGACACCCCACACCCTTAGGGAAATCCAAGGTCAGCGAGGATCTGGGCCTGCCTGGCTATCAGTGTCTGAAGAACATGATAACAGCAAGAGACAATGACAAGAGAAATAAGACGCCAGGGTTATTTCTTACACCAACTTCCCTCCCTGACCACGGTTGGTAACAAGTCTGTAAAGGCAAAAGACCAGAATTCTTGCATCCCTTTGAATAGCCCTAGAATTGGCCAGGGGGTGATGGGCACAGACAGAAATAATCCAGACAGAGCAGGTGATATTCAGAAGGAAATCAGCAGTGGGGTCTGTCTGGAGACAGTCCAGACCAACAAGCTAAGCTTTCTGCGTCTTTAAGGCACAATGACCGGCCAACGGCTCAGCAGGGAGAGAGATAGGAGATAGGATCGCCCAAACCAGACCTTCAAAGGAGAGTACCGCAGGCCGACTTACTTCTCGGGCCAGTTCCTGTCGATGATGGAGTCATCTGAAAATTGACCTGGCCCACCATCCATCCTCAGTGGACACTTAGTGATCCGGCACGAGAAGATGTAAAAAATTCCACAAATGGAGTACACAATTGAGAAAGAACAATGTCACATGAATGGATGCTTAGATGGGGTGATATTTTTAAATGCAGTCATCCTGATACCTTGTGGCCCTCTCGTGCCTTGTTACTAAATTGGTTTATATAGATTGTGATTGGCAAGGAAGAACAAAGAATTTCTCACTGGAGAACAGTGCCCTCCAGAAATAAAAAAATAAACCAAGAATCCCAGTTAGAAATCAGTTTTAATTATTTATATGTCTACTTTATACCACACTTGCAAAAATGATTTGAAGTGTCTTACAGTAATAAGTGAAGGAGTACTTGAAACAGTTAACATGGAATATCTTCTAGGAGGAGTTTGGGGACAGGTAAAGCAAAGAGAGGTAACTTCATTTTTAAGTTAAACATTTCTCTGTTGTATGAATTCTGCATTGAGCAGTTTGATTGGCTTTCATACATTTTTTAAAGATAAAAAGGAGGAAAAAGACTCTTACACTTTCCTCTTCTTTCAGCTTTACCACACTTCTTTGGCAAAATAGGTTGCTTGATACTCAAACATCTTATCACTTTGTACAAATTGAACTGTTTGAGTTGGAAGGAACATTGACTCACTGAAGCTGCTTTCAGTTATGTGGTTTCATTGAACGTGACACATGGACATGAGGAGAGACTCTGCGCCCACACCAGTCCTTCCAAGGAGCCAGGAACAGTAGCTGCACAGCCCGGCCTCGTGGGGAGAAGGAGGCAGGGAGATTTCACAGCAACCAGCCCTTTGCCGAAGACCTGCGAAACCATAGCGGCTCTAATACGGTGTAGCGCTAACCCTTCGGGGGTTTACTACTGACCCCCTTGCGCTCCGCCCACGACATTGGTCTGTTTCTCTCTGTGTCTTTCAGCTTTCATTCCTCCGACCACTTCCCACACTGAGTTTCTGGGAATCTTAGTGGCACACCAACCCAGAGCAAAGAGTGAAATAGACACACCTCCATCTGATGTAAGGTCCCCTCCTGAACAGAACTCGAGCACCACACCTGCTCATGTGACTTGGTTCATAGGGGGATGTTCCAGGTCACGTAGAGCAGAACCAGGCCTCTTTCCTTGAGACAGCTCCACGGGACTTGCGGTCTCCGATTCCATTTTAACAACTTATATCTTTATTAATTTTCAGAGGATCCATAAAAATCTTCATATTTTTATGACCATGAGTCCTGAAGGACTGACCTTCCGCCAGCATTGTAGAGCCTATCCCTCTATGGTTACCACCTGCACAATCGACTGGTATGAGAAGTGGCCAGAAGAAGCTCTCCTTGCCGTAGCCAATTCTTTCTTAAGAGAAAATGTGGATTTAAAGAACAGAGAGGTAAATACAACCTCTTTTACAAATCTGATCCAAGGGAAGATTTCAGGTTATTAACAGCATCTTGCAGAATTATGTCTCTGAATAGCAGTGAATCCTGGGCAGGCAAAAATAGGCAGCTCTGGGCAAAACTATGAAATAGGTCAAGTGTTTGCCTTGACTCTTTATCAGTTCCCCATCTCTTTAGCCCCCTGACCCATCCTATGTCACAGATGCCCAGATTCCTCACTGCCTGGGTCTCTGCACGGTCTCGCCCCGCGGTCGCGGTGAGCAGCAGGTGTCCCTGAAGGGGACCAACCTCCAGTCGGCACGCCAGGTGCCGTGGTAAGGATGCTACAACCTTCTGGGTTGGCAACAGCGAACCAGACGTGAAATGAGCCCAGAAATCATGAGCCACAGTAAGTACGAATCTTTTCAAGTGCAGCCCCACCGAAGACCCCAGAGCAACCCAGAAGTCAGCACAGCACCTGGAAAAGGGCTGCGACCTCACGTGGGAAGCGTCCAGGGAAAACGGAGCCCAAGGGTAGAGTCAGGGAGAAAATGCAGCTGGATTAAAGGGGACCAGGTGATTGGCCGCCTTGGTGGGCTGGAGGTGGGCACCAGGGCTAAGTGCTGTCTCCGAATTTTCTCCAAAATTAAGCGAGGGGCACTTTCTCCTCTAGTTTTCCCACCCACGTTTCACTATATCCTTTGAGGATGTAAAGACATTTTTGCAGCTTTACTTCACTCAAGGAAGAGAGGTGGAGTCTCTTGTAATTGATAACCTACTTTAGGAAGGGAAGATGGGAGATTTAAAAAAATAAAAAGGCACCATGAACCCGGGCCATTGGTGGTGGCCCCTGAAATCCTTGGATGGCTGCAGCAGAAATGAGGGTAAAGCCTGGTAGCATGAGTCTGGCATGTCCTTAACCACCAGCCCTGTTGTTGTTTCATCTACCCTAACACCATCCAGACCACTGAGACTTCTCTATTCTTGGTCCCATTCACCCAGGACCTTTTCTACCTCCCCATATCTCAGAATGATAAACTATTTCAAGTTATTTTCTTTTTCTTTATGTATATTTATATTGCTTTCTCTTGATTCTTAAAAATTGTTATCTTGCAGAACTTAAAAGAAAAACTTGCCCCAGTGTGTGTCCAAATCCACAAAAGTATAAAAGACTTGAACACAAAATACTTCCAAGAAACCAGAAGGCATTATTACATCACTCCCAGTAGCTACTTGCGGTTCATGGATACGTTTGCTCACATTTTGAGGTCACGAGAGAAGGAAATGCAAACAAAGAGGTAAGAGTTTGAGACCAAATCAGAAATATATATATATTTTTTAATCGTTGCTTTTATTTATAAAAAGAAACATGAACACAAAAGAAGAAGCCCGAATCTGCCTTTCCAATGAGGGGAAAGGGCAACAGTGGCACAAGCCCTTCAAAGAGGTGAGGCATTTTAAGGCTGCTGGTCAGTGGAGACCAGGCGCACACACGCAGCCAGGGAGGGGGTGTCGAGCCATCGTTAGATCACATCGTGAAAACAAGAGCAACTGCAGGTGCCACCAGTCATGGCCTTTATCCCAGGGACAACACCAACATACTGGGAGCCCGATGTCTGCATCATAGACAGCGGGACGCCCTGGTGCTGCGGACTCCGTGTCCAGGTGCTGCCGAGAAGGTGGGTGAGAAAACACGGGGCAGCCCCTCTCAGACCTGACCAGAGCCCCGGCAACACCAGAAACCGTGTCCTAATAGCCTCCTGGGAGGACAGGGACGTGAGTGGAACCGGCCTCGTAGCACCTGCCCACGAGCATCCTGCGCTCTCTGCTCCAGGAGGCCACGGGGGTTCTGACGAGACCGCGAGCCAGTCGCAGTGAGGCCTGCATGACCCGCATTGGGGTGTGGGGGCTGCCAGGACCCTCCAGCCGGAGCTGCTGCCCTATGGCGACATCCTCCAGCCTGGCCTGCATCCCGCTACAAGAAGAGGGGCCACCCGATGAGACACCCTAATTAACCATACTGCTAGGGGCTTGAAGCAAGTCCATTCTGTGTCTTCAGAGACCCTGGAGGATGGTGCCCGTGACTGACTCCTGCCTGGACAATCGGCCCAAGCCAGGCTCCCCACGTGGAGCCAGGCCAGTTAGGAATGCTGTTAATCCGGGTGCACCCAGAGGCGTTGGCGGCCACGCATAACTCAGCCTCAGACGTGCCGCGGAAAGCCCAGGACAATGGAAGTGTCTCCTCACCTCTCATGCTAGAGACGTTAGTTTGTGTCCGGCAGACCAACGGAGGCCAGAAGCAGTAGTGGCCTCAGCAGCGGCCTGATGCAGACACAGCTCAGGGGCTCATTTTCTCAAGTTTTTGTTAACGAGGCCGGGTGGGGCATGGCAGATTTGATGTCCACCCCATTTAGAGCCATTGCTGGAGTCCGTGAATGCGGTGAGGGTTCAAGGAATCCTGTTAGTTTAAAAGGTGAACCTTGTTCTATTAAGTAAAGACTCTTCAGTCCTGGAGGTAGGGGCTCCTGGGTGGTTTCTCCAAGTCCTTAGGTTGAGCTTTTGTTGGTCGGTGGTTAAACTGACGGTGATGACAGCAGTCTGGATAAATCGGCCCAGTGCCCCTCACACAGGAGTCAAGAGATGAGGGGATCCTTCCAAGTTTCCAATGTGTCCTGTTCCCACCATGGGGGACAGGGGGATTGCCCTCTATCTGCAGCCACAAGACGGCAATCGGTGTGACCAGTCCGTCACCGCTGCATCCTGTGTTCCCCGGCTTGCCCGTGCCTCATGCACGCCATCAGCCCAGACACCTCTCTGGGTGGCTCGGTGGTTTCTATGCCTTGTGCTACCCACCTGATGTGTGGGTCAGACCAGGATGTCCCCTTATACACATGGTCACTACCATCGCTCTCCATAACTGCTCACATCGGTCACGTGAGAAGGTGAGCGGTCCCCGCTCCCCAGCTCCTCTTCGCTACTCGCCAATTCCTGCAGCCCCATTTTCCAGGGGGGAGACATGGGAGAAGAAAAAGTGGGGAGGGTTCATTGTGTGGTCTGTGTCCCTTACAGCCAATCCACATCTCTCCCCCACCCCAGAACTCAAAACATTCCATTTATAGGGAAGGTAAGTCCCGAACTGCCTTCCTTACGTGTGTGCTCCCCTGGGAGCTCAGCTTCAGTAGCCCCACTTTCTTCTCAGTGTTTCTAAGAGTTCATTTTATTGTTAATAGCACCTGCTTCTTGGGGGTTGGCAGTGGCCAGGTGAGTAATACATGTATTTTAGGAAGATCCCTCTGGTATTAGAATGGGGGATAAATTGGAGAGATAGAAAACTCAAAACAGAGATTTCAAAGCTATTGTAGGAATCTGGATGAGACGTTCTGAGGACCTGTCTGAGGGTTAGATCAAAGTGGGAAATGCCCGACAGCATCTGTGTCATTGACCTTGTGCAGAGCATGGTTGACGACATCCTTTTAGGTTAGGAAAGCCAAGAAGTCGAAACAGATTCTTCCACAGGCTTTTTCCTCCTCCTGCTAGAGTCGGGACTAAAATTTTGTTGACTGACAGATCTGTAGTCGGCTGATTTTACAGTAGTTGTGTGTATTTACTTCATTCCTTACAAACTGTATGTTTTCCATTTTTTATCCCAGTGAATATGTAAATGGAAAATTTTCAACTTATTGCTGCTTTTTAAAAAAAATCTTTTCACTTTGAAATAGATTCACTGGAAGTTGGAAAATAGTAGAGAGAGGTCCAGTTTACAGCTTCCGCTCAGTTCCCCCGTTGTTATATTATCCGCAACCGCGACACTGGCTTTGGAGCACGTGTGTACATGGCCCCATGCCCTGTGCCCTGTGTGCGGATTTGTGGAGCTGGCACTGCAGTGGATGTGCGGGACTGGTCCATGGCCACAGTGCATCCCGTGGGCTGCGCGCCCCCCCACCCGACCGCCCCCAGCGGCTCCGGCCACCGTCTGGTCTCTGTCTCCCCCTTACACGGGAACCAGACTGGCTTCAAGCAGCGTAACGCCTCGGAATTCCATCGAGCTGTGGCCCGTACTGATCGTTTGATCCTTTCTGTAAGCACCGCGCGGTATGGACGCGCCACGGTTTGTGCAACCCCTCATCCGCGGGAGGAGCTGGGGCTGCATTCAGGGTAGAGCGGTTCTAAACGGAGCTACTAGGAACATGTCTAGGAGAAATGCCAGGAGTGTGATCGTTGAGTCATATGGTAAGTGTATGCCAGCTTGTAGAGAAAATACCAGTGGTCCACAGTGGCCAGGTCTGAGGAATCCAGCTTCCATGCGTCCTTGCAAACACGTGGCACTGTGCTCGCCCGGGGCCGTCGCACCTGTCTCCACGGGCCACTCTGCACCTGGGCGTCTTTTTGGTTTAATGTCTCTGTAGCGTTGGCACATTTTCTAAATGGATTCTTCAATTTTTCTCTTTGCCGAGTTTTGAGAGCTGTCTGTTCCAAAGAGGAATCTCTGTCCAATATACAGATTGCAGATATTTTATCCCAGCAGTTACTTGTCATCATCCTCTGGACAGAATGTTTCTGTTTTAATTTTGGTGAAGTCCAGTTTGTCAAATTTGTTTTTCTTTCTCGGATATGCTTCTCTTGTCAAGTCTATGAACGTGGCCCTGGATCCTGGAGACTTTCTCCTATGCATTCTTCTAAGAGCAGCATAGTCCCATCTTTTACCCTTCATTCCACAGCCCACTCTGACTTAGTTTTGTATAAGGCATGAGGCTTACGTCCAGGTTCGTGTTATATAACCAGTCGCTGCACACCCTTTGTTGAAAACGTTTCCTTCCTCTATCACTTTTGCACCTTTGTGAAAAGCTAGTTGACTGTGCTTGTGTGGGTTTGTTTCCGGCTTCTCTGTCCTGTTCTTTTGATTGACGTGCCTGGCCCTCTGCTAAGACCCTAGTCCTGACGACTGTCACTACCTAATCAGTCTCACAATCAGGTAGAGAGGTCCCACCCACTCTATTCTTTTGCAAAATTGTTTTATTCAGCCTTTCTATATAAATTTTAGAAGAAGCTTGTCTGTATCTACCAAAAAAAAATCATACTGCAATTTTGGGGCATCACATTAAACTGCATATCATTTTGGCAGAGAATTGACATCTTTACCATGTTGTCTTCCAATACAAGATCACAGTATGTCTTGCTTTGCCGATATTTCACTACATCTTATGCCTTCTTAATACTTTTCCCCTCCTCAGGAATCATTTTTATATGGGTCTATCCAAGATCCTGGAAGCAACCACTCTTGTCACAGATATGCAGGAGGAGCTCTTGATTCTTGGCCCGCAGATAGAACAAAAAACAAAGGTATATCTGGTTTGAAATCTCATTTAAATATTTTATGGTGTAGTATACAGCAGAGGCTCTGATACTTAGCGAACATGGATTAGGATTCCAGCTTTGTTAGCAGGCAGCGGGTAGCCCTGTTGGCCTCAACTTTCTTATCTGTAAAATGGGCAAGACAATGACAACGACAGCAAAACAGTGACAATATCACAGTGTAAGCACTCAGTGTGACAGCAGGCCCACGACTACTTGTAAAAGCTCACCTAGCATAATTCTGTCGTTGTTAGTTACATCAGCCTGATGTAGCTCGTGCAGTAGCTTGCAGTCTGCAGCATGTTCTAAAACTCGACGTCTGTCACAGGACATGATATTGGTATTGGCTGTATTCATCTTTTCCAGTTTAGTCTGTTCAACAGATACATTTCAGGATGATTTTGGTAAATTTTATAATAATGAAATGAGCTTTATGAATTTTTCTTGAAACACATTTCTCTTTAAAGAAGAGATAGCATGTCTCTTAAAATTCATTCTCAAAAGAACCGTGTGTCTCATTAGGAAAAGGAAGCCCTAATGGAAAAACTGCAGAAAGATTCACAAGTGGTGGAGAAGGTCCAGATGCTCGTTAAACAGGATGAAGAAATTATGGCCGAAGAAGTAAGAATAGTGGAAGAGTATGCTGAGGTAAATAACTGATCATAATTATTTGGAGATTTGCAAAATGATTCCCCACTTCTTCATGTGAGAATTATTTGTAATATCATTTCCTGTGGAATGTTCAGCCTAGTTGATAAAAATGTGGTTTTCATTTTTGATAGTCGAGGACAGTTTCTTTCAACTTTGTAACTCATCACTGATAATGTCATGAATATTTTTAATGTTGCTATCAATTGATATAAACAAAACTGGCATTTCAGGATTTCTTGGGCAGTGAATACTTTTAGATGTGTGTGAATTGAGAGCATTCACTAACCAGTTTTCTACCAATGTCTTCCTTATAGAGTTGTTTTCTGATATTTATATTTTCATTAATGTCAATAGTTCTTGCAAACTCAGCCAGAACCTTGACTTTTTCCAATGTGATTGTATGATGCCTTCCTCTTTGTGAATTATTAAACAGAAAAGAGCCAGATCATTACCTCTATCCTAAATGTATTTTTTCCTCTTAATAAATTATTGCTTTTGGTATAGTTTGAACATTTTCATCGCATTTTGCTCCTCTAACAAAATAATCTGTATTGATTTTAACACTTCATCACTTTTGTTTTATAGTCCACAAAGTTTTGTCTTAATTATTTGTAAATAAGATTTTAAAATTATAAAATAAGGCACCTTTCACACATCTCTATGTAAGGAACCTTAATTTCTCACTTATTTCACTGAGATATTCCAAAACATCTTTTTAAATGCAGTAGCTGTTACCCCAAAACTTAGGAATTCTGCTGGCTCGTTTTTGTGTGACTCCCACCCCAAAAAAACAGACACTCTCTGGTATGTTTAGAATAGTGTGCGCTGCGATATCTGGTGTGATCATGAAGGAGTGAACTTCCATTTGGGGTAGGTATCAACGAGAACCTGACCCTACACTTACAGTCTCAAACGTCTGGTTCATGCAAGCACTTTCCACAGACCAGACTCTGGATCGGTGTATTGCAAACCTTGTTTCTCCTCCATTACCCATGTAGCTCTGGTGCTAGGCCCTGTGGCATAAATTATTACAATATGTCCCCTGGCCAAGCACCTTAATGCCACCTGCCCAGGAAAGCCGGAACAGAGGACAGCAAAAGTATTTCTACAAGGCATTTCTAATTGATATAGCTTACAATAACTTAATTATACAGACAGGTGACTCTGTGCAGACCCCAAACATGTCCCTGCCCATTCCAGTGACACCTGACCCGAGAGGAAACCTGATTGCAGTTATGGTGTCTTAACTTTTACAAGCCTAGCAAAGACACATGGCCCTGCCAACATTGGCGGAGCTCCTTCCAGGGCCCAGGGGTGGGCCTGGGCCACTGAGGGGCTCTGAAGCTTAGGCTTCATTAGCTGAGCAGTGACCCCCTGTCCCGGGACCATCCCTCAAAAGGCCATTGTTACTGTCCACCGAGTCTGATGGAGAAGGCCAGAACCACACACAGCTTCTCCTCAGGGATGGAATAAAGCACCGCCCTTAGGACTCCAGCACACATGCCCAGCAGTGTAAGTAGCACGTGTCCTAAAAAGGTCAAATCTACTTTCCAAGTTCAAAATACGAAAATGTGGGCGCCTGGGTGACTCAGTCGTTAAGCATCTGCCTTCGGCTCAGGTCATGGTCCCAGGGTCCTCGGATCGAGCCCTGCCTCGGGCTCCCTGCTCAGCAGGAAGCCTGCTTCTCCCTCTCCCACTCCCCCTGCTTGTGTTCCCTCTCTCACTGTGTCTCTGTCAAATAAATAAATAAAATCTTTAATATATATATATATATATATATATATATATATATATATAAATGTACGGTGTGCAACCTTGTGCATTCATACACGTTTGGGGGCCCCTAACTTTGTTGCAGGAAGCTGCCCATGAAGTAAAAAGCGTGCTGCCGGCTCTAGAAAAGGCGGTTGTGGCTCTGAGCGCCCTGGATAAAGCGGACATCGCTGAGCTGAGGTAGGTCACCTGAGTTCGTCTGGAGCTGGCGAAGCTCAAAATAAAACACAAACACGCGGCAAGAGTGACTAAGTATTCAGTTATTTTTAGACTGAGTCGTTCTTAGCCATCTTGGTGACTTTAAATTTGTCATTATGCATGTTACATACTGTGTGTCCTCCACGTTATTGGAACCATCAGCCGTACAGCATGTCAGTATCTTATGTCACCTCGAGAAAGGAAAGTTCCTGCCAACCGAACTGCATGCCACACAAGAAGAAATGAGACGCTCCAAGGTCCAGAGCCTGATCCCGATGTTTCTAGTTTGAATCTCTGGGTGAGATGCTCTCGACTGGCATTCATGGCCCAACAGACAAGAAGACTTTGCTGTCACCTCTCAGATGTGTTGAGTTGTCCATTATTTACCGGAAGTAGTATTTCCTATTAAAGATGTAGAAGTAGGCCAATCTACCATGGTATTTGTCACACGTGCTTAACTCTGGGGACAAGAAGAGAAGAGGACGAACAAGCTGTCTTTAATCAGTGTGACTATCCGGGGAGCGCCACGGTGCCGAAGCCGCTCCTTCAACTACACAAAGGGCAGACGCAGGGAGAGAGAGACAAGCAAGAGGAACAGAGCAGATTCTCGACTTCTCTCTCCTGTTTGACCTCATTCACCGGAATGTGTTCTCACACATTCGTGCAGCAGAGACGCTGAGTGTGCTGCACTCTGGGCCCCAGTCTGGCCGCAGAAGTGGGAGAGTTACCAGTTGCCGGGGGCATGGAAGCAGAGAACTGAGCAGATTTGCACGCACACCAGGAAGGTGTCTCAAGGAAGGGTGTTGTAAGCAGGAGACATGGAAAGCACAAAAGTCTGAAGGCAGAAGTGTGCTTTGTGGGCCTGGGGAACTTCCCACGCCAGGGGGGCTGCAGCCCGTGAGCATGAGGTGGTGGCCGGGGTCCCCACGGGCAAGGTGGCAGTGTCCATGCCGCCCCAGCATCACCCACCCTGTGCCTCGTGCCTTCACTCCAGAAGTTCCGTTCTCTCAGTTTTTCTCTGGCAGATATTCCCGCGAGAGGGGTCAGTGCAAATGCCTGTGAGCCTGATTTCTGAGGGCAGTGTGTGACCTGAGTGAGCTCACAGGCTCTGCTCCAAGCTTCCCAGGCCAGAACCCAGGCATTGCCTCTCTGTGTCTCAGCTTCCCTTTTATGCAACGGGGATAACAGGTGATCAGAGGACTGGATGAGTTAAAACATGTCAAGTGCTTGGAACAGAGTCCGGCAAGGGCTCAAGTTATTTCAATGCAAAGAGGTTTCCTTGGATCAAGCAGGCCCACTCCCCTTCCCTGGCTAAAAAAAAACCTAGCCTTTCCAGGGATTCCTTCCATATGCCTTGGGGGTTTTTTGTTTGTTTTTTAGGATTCTCCCTTGCGATATTGCTGATGTGCATTTCACTTTGATTCTACCGCCAGAGAAATGGGACACCTTATGATAGGAATTGTTAGGATGTGTGGCAGAGACATCCAGCAGATACCCAGTCCAGCCCGTTCTCTTTCCTAGCTGCTATTTCCAGCGGCAAAGTGCAAAGGATTGCCCCATCACAGGATTAGCAGCATTAGCTGCTAGAAGGAGGGAGATTGTAGAAAATACAGATTGGAGCAAACCAATAAATGTCTAAACCAGAGGACTCCTGTGTAGTAATGAGGCCTTTAAAGCAGATTTCCAGGGTAGGTAGGTCTTGCTTTGAATCAGGTATTTGTTTCTGGAAAGTGACATGTAGGTGGGACTATAGTCAATTGAATCTATTTTCCCTTTAATTTAATTAAAAATTTATAGATAAGATACTTTATCTTAATTTTACTACATTCCCATAATGTTTGCTTTAGAAAGAGTCAAATGTAGGCAAAATGGAAGAAAAGCTTGTTTCTGGAGCTCTCCTTTCTCCCCTGTGGACCTTATCTCTCTTTTCCTAGTTCCTCTGTTACAACGTTCCTCCTTATTTCATATGGTTTCAAAAACCATACTGATAATTTCAGAAAAGCCATCTGATAAATTAGTTCTAAACAAAGTGTTAATGATTTGATTATTTGGTCCTGAAAAATATCTGCATTTTAAAACGTAGACTGTAAAAGAGAACAAAGATTAACCTAAATGAATGAATCTCTAATGGTGAAATTAAGGCAGGGGGACCTTCTTGGTAACCCCTGTAGATAGTGTTGTGCATGTAAAGTTGGCTCCATTGCCTGCCTTCTTTGGGAAGTCTGTATGGTTTCATTTGGGGGAGGCTCATTACCATGGATGGACCCACCCCTTTTGTTCCCAAGTCCCAAATCCTGTGGCATAGCAACCACCACCCTCATGGCCTTTCACCGAAACTTACTTCTTGTGACTGTTCTGACACCCTGGCTTTCCAGAGTTTGACCTTCTCATTAGCAGTGCAGTGGTATGTCAGCTGATGAGGACACAGAGAAGAAGCAGCTTCCAGTGTTCCGATGATCACACCCAAGGGCCCCGTCCCCGCCCGCCCACCCTCCCGCACTCTGCTGTATCCATGGTTTTATGTAGGAGTTTTAGGTCAGGGAGGAGAAAAGTCAGAGGACGTGTTTAAGGGGAGTGGCACAGCTGTGTCTGTCAAGTAGTCATTAGCACCTCCGCACTGGGATAAAACATGAGGGCTCCTGCTTTAAAGAACTCTGCAGTGAGTACTTCTATAATGAAAAGAATTAACCTCTAACTTAGCTGTTGTTCATATTTAAGTTTCATGCATGTCCTCTTCCTAAAGCAGAGATACCCATATATAAAACATACCCGGATGTTTAAAAATACCCCAAACTGCCATAGCTAAGTAGTTATCCTCACGAAAATGCCTGTTCAACATCTGTGTATGTTGTCCTCCGAGACGGTTTTCAGGGCGCATTTGACACCAGCTATGAGGCTGATGAGGTTCCCACCTCTATTGCAGAGTATACGCGCAGCCTCCCCTCCTCGTGCTGACCGTCATGAATGCAGTCTGCATCCTTCTGCAGAAGAAACCTAACTGGGCTTCAGCGAAGTTGCTTCTTTCAGAAACTGGTTTCCTGAAAAAACTGGTTAACCTTGACAAGGACAGCATCCCCGAGAAGGTAAAAAGTCGACTCCTAATTAATGCATAACTGATGCATTCCATGCTCATAGCCTACAGGAGTCCAACAGAAGTGTTAAAATTGGCATTGTGCATTAGAATGGAAGGTCAGTGGTGCAAGTTAAAAGATGAGAGAGTAAGCTTCACAACCAGACGTAGCAGGTTTGTTAGGAGTGCCAAGGAAAGCAGTGTGTCACCCACATCGGGGAAGGCCCTGTCTCAGAATCCCTTTAATGAGAGAAGAGGCCAACAGAGAGGTGCACTTCATTACACTAAGAAACCGCAAGGAGTGGATAAAAGTGTTTGAGATGTCTCAAAATTCAGATATAATTGGTATATAACATTAATTTCAGGCGTACAATATAATGGCTCGGTATATGTATATATTGTAAAATGATCGCCATCGTAAGCCTAGTTATCATCCGTCCCTACACATAGTTACAAATATTTTTTCTTATGATGATAACTTTTAGGATCTACTCCATAACAACCTTCAAACACACAATATGATATTTCTAACTATAGTCATCATGCTGTACCTTTCATCCCCCGGACTTATTTATCTTATAACTGGAAGTTTGAACCTTTTGACCCCCTTCACCATCCCTAACCCTCCCATCTCTGACAACCACCAGTCTGTTCTCTGTATCTATGAGTTCAGGTTTTTGTTTTAGATTCCACAAGTGGTGTCATCTTTCTCTGTCTGACTTATTTCACTTAGCGTAATGGCCTCAAGGCCCATCCATTTTGTCACAACTGGAAGGATTTCCTTCTTTTTTATGGCTGAGTAATGTTGCATTGTGTGTGTGTGTGTGTGTGTGTGTGTGTGTGTGTATTTTTCTTCATCCACTCATCCATCAGTGGACACTTAGTTTGCTCCCATGTCTTAGCTGTTGTAAATAATACTTTAATGAACATAGGAATACATATATCTTTTCAAGTTAGTCCTTTTGTTTCTTTTGGATACATACCCAGAAGTAGAATTGCTGGATCAATGGTAGTTCCATTTTTAATTTAATTGAGGAGCCTCCATACTTTCTTACATGATGGCTGCACCAATATATAATCCCACCAACAGTGCACAAGGGTTCCTTTTTCTCTACCTCCTCGCCAACACCTGTTGTCTCTTGTCTTTCTGATCCTAGCCATTCTGACAGCTGCAAGGTGATATCTCACTGTGGTTTTGACTTGCATTTCCCTGATGATGAGTAACATTGAGCCCGTTTTCATGCTCCTGTTGGCCATCTCAACGTCTTCTTTGGAAAAATGTCTATTCAGATCTTCTGCCCATTTTTTAATCAGATTGGGTTTGGGGGGGTTATTTTGTTTTGTTTTTGTTTGTTTGGGGTGTGTTTGGCTTGTTTGTTTTGCTATTGAGTGATAGGAGTTCTTTATATATGTTAGATATTAATCCCATCATACATATGGTTTGCAAATATTTTTTCTCATTCTGTAGGTTGCCTTTTCATTTTGCTGATAGTTCCTTTACTGTGTAGAAGCTTTTTAGTTTGATGTCCTATTTATTTATTTTTGCTTTTGTTTCCTTTCCTTTTGGTGTCAAATCCAAAATCATTGCCAAAATCAATGTCAAGGAGCTCACCACCTGTGTTTTCTTCTAGGAGTTTTATGGCTTCAGGTCTACATCCAAGTCTTTAATCCATTTTGAGTTATTTCTGTGTGTGATGTGAGATGTGGTCCAGCTTCATTCTTTTGCGTGTGACTGTAAAGTTTTCCCAATACCATTTATTGTAGAGATTGTCCTTTCGTCATTGTATATTTTTTTTAAGATTTTATTTATTTATTTGGCTGAGAGAGATATAGCAAGAGAGGGAACACAAGCAGGGGGAGTGGGAGAGGGAGAAGCAGGCTTCCCGCTGAGCAGAGACCCCGATGTGGGGCTCAATCCCCGGACCCTGGGGTCATGACCTGAGCCGAAGGCAGATGCTTAACGACTGAGCCACTTGGGCGCCCTCGTCATTGTATATTCTTATTTATTTTTATTTTGGGGGGATAGGGGAGGGGCAGAAGGAGAGGGAGAATCTCAAGCAGTCCATGCCCACCATGGACTGGGAACTTGGGGGACCCAAATCTCAATTGCTGTTGTTTTCAGTCACCCAGTTTGTGGTAGTTTGTCACAATGCTCACAGAAAATGAATAGAGATTTGGGTCCCAGGCAGTGGTTGCTGCAGTAACAAATACCCAGAAATGTGAAAATGGCTTTGGAACTGGATAATGTGTAGAGGCTAGAGGAATATCCAAACTGGGGTGTTAGGCAGGAGCTGGGCTAAGAGCTCTGTGCAGGGGCAGCAGGTAGATTTGTAGATGCATACATGGCACTGTCCTTGATTCATTCAGTAACCTTCCAAGGGACATCATGAGACATGATGATAGCTTACAAGATCAACTCATTCTTTGGTGTTATGAAGTTGACATTCTAATAGGGAAGTCAGACATCAAACAGCTAATAAGACAATTAATTACTTACAGTGATGATCTGTGCTATTAGGAAATACAGGGTAATATATGAACAAAGTGGCTTTTTTAGCAGAATGTTAATGGTGACATCCGTATTAATCCTGAATTAATGTAACAACTACTCACTCTCTGAAGCATTCTTAGCAAAAATGATTCCCTGTGGTTTTGTTTAAATAGATCTTTCAAGCTAAAATAATAGCTCATCTAAAGAAACTATTAAAAGCATAACAGTATTTTAAGTAGTAATGAAAACACCAATAATAAGTTGATAATGGACCACCTGCCATCCAAATTATTCAGCAAAATGGTTCTGTCCTACCAGGCAAGAGAGCAAATGCCTGGTTGGAAAGGAAGAGAAAAGGACTCTCAGTCTGAGAAAGATGTTATTTTGATTATGGCTCCCCAAAGTAGATGAGAAATAGTATATATACAACTGGAAACAAGGTTGTATATGTAGATGAGGTGGATGTCTGGGCCTGTGGCACAAGTAAGCCAGAGTGTCCTCAGGGACCCCCCGCATGCCCGGGCCTCCCCGCCTCCGCCACTGATGGCACAGCCCTTTGACTAGGGGCTGCCCTGCCAACATGCCCCTTGGGGATAGAATGTGGGGAATGGTGTCCGTCTGTTCACACCTCAGGTGCACAAGAGGGAGATGGCAGACCACCTTGCCCACCAAGTCCATACCTTTGTTTTACAATGGAGGCCCTTTGGTGAAATTCCAGCAGCCACTGGGCCAAGAATGGCGGTAACAAGACGGCTCCCCTCCTCTGCCGCCAGAGACGCTGTGTTCCCAGCTGTGGCTCTGCGTCTACGCCTGAAGGGTAGCACAGTATTTCTCATAGGAAATACAAGTTTATTTTAATGTGCACTGGGGAAAACTTTGGGTCAGTAACATTTCGTTTTCTTGTAATACACGAATTGTGTTATCTCTAGGTTTTCACGAAGCTGAAAAAAATTTTAATCTTACCTGATTTCAACCCAAACAAGATTGCTCTCGTTTCTGTTGCCTGTTGCTCTATGTGCCAGTGGGTCATAGCTTTGAATAACTACCATGAAGTGCAGAAGGTACGCTCTGACCCCTGAGTGTTGGTAACAGCCCAGAAGTCACACGAGAGCCCCAGAGATAATGTGCACTTCACAAGGCATACGTGAACTGCTGAAAAGAATTCTCGTAGTGAAAACCACTTTAATCAAAGATACTATGCTAACAGATATCAATTTTATTTATTTTATTTTTATTATCTTTTTATTTTATAAATAAATATTTATATTTTTTATTTTTATTTTTTATGATTTTATTTTATTTATGGTAAATATGTGCTCTTGTTTTATTTGCTGGTTTTCATGTTTCACCATATTAAACTAGTGGATATCCCTCTTTTTTTTTTAAAGATTTTATTTATTTATTTGATAGAGAGAGACACACAGTGAGAGAGGGAACACAAGCAGGGGGAGTGGGAGAGGGAGAAGCAGGCTTCTAGCAGGGAGCCCAATGCGGGGCTCAATCCCAGGACCTTGGAAACGTGACCTGAGCCGAAGGCAGACGCCCAACGACTGAGCCACCCAGGCGCCCCTTCCCTTGTCTTTTTACCGTAAGGTCTTGTTTTATTTGAGACTCTTTTATTCACAAATAACTGAAACCAATTGGAACCAGTTTAACCAAAGCAAAAAAACTAATGATGTGTGTACTATATGTTGGCTAATTGAACATAATAAAAAAAAAGATAATCACTAACTTCTAAAACCCTATGTTAATGTTACCTGGTTTTAAACTTCATTTAAACAGAATTGTACCATAGCTATCTTTTTTTTTTAATTTTTTTTTTTTAAGATTTTATTTATTTGACAGAGACACAGCGAGAGAGGGAACACAAGCAGGGGGAGTGGGAGAGGGAGAAGCAGGCTTCCCGCCATCAGGGAGCCCGATGCGGGGCTTGATCCCAGGACCCTTGGGACCATGACGTGAGCTGAAGGCAGATGCTTAACGACTGAGCCACCCAGGCGCCCCTGGATATCCTTCTTGTACACATAATTCTAGGAAAGCCGATTGTAAGAATTGACACTTAACAAATGTCTTTCAAACATAAGGGACATTTTTAACAGTGAACTTGACATTTTTTAACACTTAAATGTTCTAGTATTCTTTTTTAGGTGGTGGGCCCTAAGCAAATCCGAGTAACTGAAGCTCAAAATGTCCTCAGAATTGCACGACAAAGGTTGGCCGAGAAACAAAGAGGTTTGCAGCTGGTAAGACATTTGTTTGCTTGTTAAGCTTGCAACAGCTTTGTGTGAAGTAGTCAGAAACACCAAGAAAAGGTCATTACCTCAGTAGAGTTTTATCAGTTTAGGATAAAATGAGGATAATAATAAAGGTAGTGAAGAGATTGTGATTCAGTAAATAATATAGGGACTATATGTAAAGGCGACTTCCACATAATAAAACACTCAATAATGCTAATTATTACCGTGTCATTAATATATTAATTTACCATTTCACCAGATTTCTCCCAGGAGAGCTTTGTGACTCCTCTCTACCAAAGGCTTACCCAATATCAATCTGTGATCTTAAAAAACTGTCCTTAACCTGTTTGTATCAATTACTCTGTTGTTTGGTGAAGACATGGTTATTTCTTAAACTTCTTGGTATGAGGTTAAAACAGGGATATCATTATGAGAGCGAGGTCGCCAGCCCCGCGCACAGGCATTCTGAGAGGGGGCGACCCAGCAGGGAAATGCAGCCCAGCTTCTTGGTGTCTTGTGTTTGCCTGGATGGTCTCTCTCCCTACCCCCGCCCCCATTCTGATGTAGCTATCCACATTGTAAAATGTGGGGATTTCACTTAAGATTTGAATTTCGGTCTTCACTTGAAAATTCAGAAGATCTGGCAGCCATGGGCTGGCACTCTCACTTGGCTGTAATAAGCCCCCAACTCACTTCAAACATTTATGTCACCTCTCTGCCCCCTAGGCGTTTCTTGCAAACTCAGTTATATAAAGAATATTAGACATTTTTGGAGAAAATTAACAAATTTTTACTGAATGTATTTTATATTGATATATCATTTTATTGCTAATTCTTTGCTGCCACTCATGATGTACGTATACAGTCATATTTAGAGATGTGTTGCTAATAGCTAACATTTATGGAGCGTATACTGTGTTCCAAGGGCCGCACGGAGGCTTTATACAGTCTTTCGAGGTCTATCCTCAAGTCAGCTTTCAGAAGGAGATGTTTCCAAGGGAGAAAACTAAAGTCAAAGATTCAGTAAATTTGCCCAACACCTTGAACCTCTAAGTGGTGCCCACGCTCTAACCCAGGCCTGCCTAACTCAAAATCACTTACCCGCTCCACTAAAAACACTCCTCTGCATGAGTGATACGCAAACCATCCAGCAGCTGGTGTGGCCCAGATGCCAACCAGTCATAGAGCAGCATGGGGTCCTGGAGGCCACCCGCGAAGACAGAATAGTGGGGAGAGGGCTGGGGCAGGCAGTGGCAGGGCTGGGGGCGCCCTCCAGGGCATGGCACAGGACCACGTAGCAACCACTGCAGAAATACTTTGGTATTTTAGCAACTGGCGTGGCTCCATCAGCCTATTTCTGTCCCACACACAAGTTAATGAAAGGAGCAGACCCAGGAAGGGAAAAAGTTTGCTTCATAATTTAAAGAAAAAAAATTACACATTATACAACTTGGTAAACAGGGAGTTTGAGAAGAAATACAGTTGACCTTTGAACAACACAGGCTAGAACAGCAAGGTCCACTTCTACCTGGATTGTTTTCAGTAAATACAGCACACCACTGTAAATGTATTTTCTCTGCCTTGTGATTTTCTTAATGACATTTTCTTGTTTCTACCTTGCTTTATTATAAGAATATAGTATACATGCAACATACAAAATATGCTTTGTGTTATCAGTAATACTCAAAATAGCAGGCTATTAGTAAATAAGTTTTGGGGAGTCAAAAGTTATATGTGGATTTTCAGCTGCATGGGGGGTTGGCACCCCTAACCCCTGTGTTGTTCAAGGCTCACCTGTAATTTTTAATTTAATGGAAATGTGCATTTGTTGTTTTTCAGTAATTATTAGAAATTCTATGTAAATAAATTTAAAAACCTGAATGATGTGCCTGGTTTTCAGGAAATTCTTAGTCACTAAAAGTCAACTAAAAATAAACTCAAAAGCCTAAACAAGCAAAAATCAGAGCTTTCAAAGGTCTGAGGTGGAACAACCAGACAGCAGATAAGCAAAGAGAGGAATGAAGAGCACAGAGAACCAGTGAAACCTACACACTATGGAACAGTCCGCCCAACAGCAGAACACACAGGAAGGGGCTTCACGGACGCTTAAAGGCAGGTGTCCTGTAAAGTATCTTCTCTGACCACATGGAATGAAGTCCAAAACCAAGAACAGAGGAGAACTGGAAAATTCACAAATACATGAAGATCAAACAATAAACTCCAAAGCAATCAATGGGTCAAAGAAGAAACCATAAGGTAAGGTCGAAACTACTTAGAGACAAATGGAAACAGAGCACAATGTGTCAAAACTTATGGCCTGTAGCCAAAGCAGTGCTCAGAGGGACATTCATAGCTATAAATTGCTACATTAAAAAGAAGAAAGATCTCAAATCAACAACCTCACTTTATACTTTTAAGGAACTAGAAAAAGAACAAACTAAACCCTAAACAAACTAAATATAGCTGATGGAAAGAAATAATAAATATTAGAGCAGAGGTAAACAAAATAAAGAATCAAAAGACAAGAGAAAATCAGTGAAACCAGAAGTTGGTTCTTTGAAAAGATCACCAACATTAACAAACCATTAACTTAGATTCCTAAAGATTCCACCAAAAAAAACTGGTAGGATAAACAAAGCCAGTAAAGTTGCAAAATGCAAAATCAATATACAAAAATCACTTGTGTTTCTATACACCAACAACAAACTATCTGAAAAAGAAATTAAGAAAACAATCACATTGACAGTTGTGTCAAAAAGAATAAAATGCCTAAGAATAAATTTAATCAAGGAGGTGAAAGACCAGTACTCTGAAAACTGTAAGACATTGATGAAAAAAAGGAAGAAGACACAAATGAATGGAAGAAGAGTCTGCACGTGGCTAGGAAGAGTTAATATTGTAAAATGTCTATACTACCCAAAGCAAGCTATAGATTAAAAGCAATCTCTGTCAAAATTCCAAGGCATTTTTCACAGAAATAGGACAAACAATCCTAAAATTTGTATGGGGCCACAAAATTTCTTATCTTTTGTTTTTTTGATGATACCTATTCTAACAGGTGTAAGGTGATATCTCTGGTTTTAATTTGCATCACCTCTGATGATCAGTGATGTTGAGTATCTTTTCATGTCTGTTGGCCATCTGTATGTCTTCTTTGGAAAAATGTTTCGTTCCTCTGCTCATTTTTTTAAAGGTTTATTATTTATTTATTTATTTAGAGGGAGAGCACGCGTGGGTGGGGGGAGGGGCAGAGGGAAAGGGAGAGAGAATCCCAAGCCGACTTTTCGCCAAGCACAGAGCCTGTTGTGGGCCTCCATTCCACAACCCTGAGATCATGACCTGAGCCTAAATCAAGAGTCAGATACTTAACCAACTGAGCCACCCAGGTGCTCCATCGTCTGCTCATTTTTTAATCAAATGGTTTGTTTTTTTGTTACTGAGTTGTAGAAGTTCTTTATATATTTTGGATATTAGCCTCTTATCCAACTGTTTTACAAAACTGCTCTCCCATTTTGTAGGTTACCCTTTCATTTTCTTCCCTTTCATTTTGTTAATTGTTTATTTTGCTCTGCAGAAACTTTGAAGTTTGAAGTACTCCCAGTTGGTGATTTTTGCTTTTGTTGTTTATGCTTTTGGTGTTCTATCCAAAAAATCATCACCAAGACCAATATCAAGCAGTTTCTTCCCTACATTTTCTACTAGGAGTTTTATGGTATCAGTTTTATAGTATTTTGATTTATTTTGAGTTAATTTGTGTGAGTGGTGTAAGGTAGGAGTCCATTTCCATTGTTCTGCATGTTTTCCCAGCACCTTTTGTTGAAGAGACTGTCCTTTCCCTGTTGGGTTGTCTTGGCTCCCTTGTTGACCATATATTAGTTGACCATATATGCCAGGATTTGATCCTGGACTCTCTATTCTGTTCCATTAGTCTGTGTGTCTATTTTATGGTGGTACCATACTGTTTTTATTATTGTATAGAAATGCTACTGATTTCTGGATATTGATCTTATATCCTGCAACTTCACTAACATTGTTGATTAGTTCTAACAGTTTTTTGGTTGAGTCTTTGGGATTTTTTATACAAAAGCATGTCATCTGCAGATAGTGACACTTTTACTTAATTCCTTTCTGATTTGGGTGCTGTTTATTTCTTTGTCTTGCCTGATTGCTCTGATCAGGACTTCCAATACTATAGTGAGTAAGCATGATGAGAGTGGGCATCCTTATCCTGTTCCTGATCTTAGAGGAAAAACTCTCAGGTTTTCACCATGGAGTATAATGTTAGCTATGGCTTGTATTAACTGCCCTTTATTATCTTAAGGTTTGTTCCTTCTATACCCAATCTGTTGATGTTTTTTTTATCATGAAAGGATATTGTATTCTGTCAGATGCTTTTTCTGCATTTATTGTGATGATCACGTGACTTTTATCATTCTCTTAATATGATGTAATATATTTATTGATTTGCATATGTTGAACCATCCTTCCATCCCAGGGATAAATCCTACATGGTCATGGTGCACAACTCTTTTAAAGTGTTCTTAACCGACTGAACCACCCAGGCGCCCCTCTTTTAATGTGTTCTTGAATTCAGTTTGCTGGTATTTTGTTGAGAATTTTTGCATCTATATTCATCAAGGATATTAGTCTATAGTTTTATTTTTCAGGTCAGTTATTTTATTTTTCTGTGATTTGGAATAGATAATTCTGTTTCTTTATTTTCCTTGACTCTCTGTGTTGATCTCTGTGCATTTGATAAAATAACCACCTCTCCCTATCCTGACAGAATGGTCTTGTGTAAGAGATAAAAACCTCCTCAGTCCAGCCTGAGCTCCTGCTTGTCTCCCACACCATGGCAGTGCCCGGGCAGCCTTGTTTGTTCTTAGAGGCTCCCAGAATTCAGAATTAGTGTCCCAAAGGGGAGCATGTCAGTCAGCACCTAGATCGGGCTCCCTGGAAGCCTGTGTAAATAGTTTTCTTCAGGGACAGATTGGGAGATGGGTGTTTCTGTCTGAGCCCTCGGCACTGAGCCAGTTAAGAACTGTTTCTTGGTTTGCTGTGGTTCTATGGGACCCACAGATGCAAGCCACCAGAGCCAGGTGCTCAAGTGGTGTATCCTCTGGGCCATCGCCACCAACGCCGGGGCACCTACCAGCCACCCAGGTCCCTGGGGAAGATCACAGTAAGCCCCTAAATGTGTGCTAAACTAGAAGCCTGACCTGCAGGCCGCAGCCTCTTTCAAATAGCTGGGAGACAGGCATTTCTATCTGCCTCCTCTATGCTGAGCCCTGGGGTGCTGAGGCAGGAGGAGCGGGGGCCAGTTAGAAAGTATTTGCTCCAGTCAGGTGGGTCTTCTGGATGCAAGCCATCTTGGCTTTCACTCTTAAAAGTTGAGACACTAGAGGTTGGGTTCAAAATCTTTGCCCTCAGGGGGAAGCTGGAGTTGTGAGTTCTCCTGTTTGTGTCACTGTGCCAGGGGTGAGGATTATGGTGAGAGTGTGTCTCAGCCTTTCCTGTTGGGAAGTGAGGACTCTTCATTGGCCCAGTGTGTCGCAGTTGCTCAGCTAGTTTCTGTATTTCTTTCATGGGGAACTGTTGCATGTGTAGCTGTAGGTTTGGTGCATCCGCAGGCACAGGTGAGTTCAGAGGCCTCCTCTGTCACCATCTTGGACAAGAGCTCCCTGTTGCATATTCTTTCACGCTTGGTATGTTTGATTTTGGTATTTACTGCAGTTCTCCTGATATTCATTATTTTTTTGTGTATTTTTTGTATTTTCATTCATTTACCCCACAAATTCTTATTTATAATATTGTCCATTTGTTTTTCCTCTTATCCAGTGGTAGGATAGAAAAAAGTAAACTCTAAATTTCAGTCAGAACCTTACTTATTAACAGGCTACATTCCCTTCCAGCTCGCAACCAGGGCCTTCACGAGAAGTTTCTAATATTTTAACTCATTGAACTCAAAAAAGTGTATTTGAAATGTATATAAAATGTTAATGGATATACTTAGTGTTTTAAAAGTGACTATAGTAGTTAACTCCACTGGTTTGAAGCCCTTCATTGAGATTTTCTCCTCACTCAGTTATGTACTGCCTCCTATTTAAAAAAAAAATAGGTCTTTTATTCACCTGGGCCCTAATATAAAAAATATTCCCAAAAAATCTAGGGAACTTTAGGGGAAATAAATAATGCCACAACATATGATATCACATGAGCATTCATTAAAAATGTTCCTTTGGGGAACATAGTGCCTATCATAAAAGGAAATTTCATGGGTTTACATGAAAAGATGTTCAGCATCACTCATTGTCGACCTTGGAGAGTCTTGGAGCTGGGGTGGCGAAGGAACTGAGGAAAAAAGACAGCAGTACAGCGAGGCACAGGGGACCCCGAGCAATCAGCCCGAGGTGCCGAGGTTTATTTTCCATAATCTTACATACCTTCTACAGCAATATAGATCTATAATGATTTACAGCAGGGGCTTAGTAAGGCACATTCTGCCATGTACATAGGATTAGTCCAGCGTGTATGATAAGGATCTTTAAAGCAGGACAAAGGAACAAAGAGGGGAGTGCACAGTGTGGTGTTTACAGCTGGCTTCCTATCTACAGAACATCTCCTCGTGCCTACTTTAGAACTGACCGCACACGTCCCAAGGGCTGTGGGAAACAGAACGCCACAACAACCACTGGTGCATGTTCATTCAGACTCCGAGATCTCTGAGAAAACTGGAGATTGCAGGGTTAAAAATAACCCGAAAGGATCAGAGTGAAATGCCCTTGGGACGTGTGCGGTCAGTTCTAAAGTAGGCACCAGGAGATGTTCTGTAGATAGGAAGCCAGCTGTAAAACACCACACTGTGCACTCCCCTCTTTGTTCCTTTGTCCTGCTTTAAAGATCCTTATCATACACGCTGGACTAGTCCTATGTACATGGCAGAATGTGCCTTACTAAGCCCCTGCTGTAAATCATTATAGATCTATATTGCTGTAGAAGGTATGTAAGATTATGGAAAATAAACCTCGGCACCTCGGGCTGATTGCTCGGGGTCCCCTGTGCCTCGTTGTACTGTCGTCTTTTTTCCTCAGTTCCTTCGCCGCCCCAGGTCCACGACTCTCAGAGGTCGACAACTCATCATCAGGGAAATGCAAATCAAAACCACAGTAACACCTCACACCTGTCAGGATGGCCAAAGTCAAAAACACAAGAAACAACAGGTGTTGGCGAGGATGTGGAGAAAGGGGAACCCTCATGCACTGTTGGTGGGAATGCAAACTGGTGCAGCCATTGTGGACAACAGTATGGATCAGTGGTACTGATCACTACCATATGATCAGTAATTCCACTACTGGTTATTTACCCAAAGAATGTGAAAATACTAACTGGAAAACATACATGAACCCCGATGTTGACAGCCGAGTTATCTACAATAGCCAAGATATGGAAGCAGCCCAAGTGTCCATCGACTGATGACTGGATAAAGAAGATGTATATATACTACAGAATATTACTCAGCCATAAAAAATGAAATCTTGCCATTTGCAACGACGTGGATGGAACTAGAGGGTATTATGCTAAGCGAAATAAGTCAGAGAAAGATCAATGCCATATGATCTCATTCATATGTGGAATTTGAGAAACAAAACAAACGAACAAAAAGCCAAAAAAACAGACTCTTAACTCTAGAGAACACACTGATGGTCACCAAAGAGGAGGTGGGTAGGGGAGTCGGGGAATAGGGGATGGGGATTAAGGAGTGTGCTTGTGAGGAGCACTGAGCAATGTATAGATTGCTGAGTCACTATATTGTACACCTGAAACCAATATAACACTGTATGTTAACGACACTGGAACTAAAGGAATCAAATGACAGTACAAAGCAAAAAAAGAAAGAGAAAGGAATTTCATTGTGTTTAATTGAATCAGTAAATCCTACACTTGAATATTTATATAGCTCACTAGGTCATGAGTAGCAAGAACATTTTCTCAGAAAAATCAGAGGACATGAGCAAGCAAACAAAAACAGCATTTTATATTAGAGTGAAAACAACTGAGTGATTATTATGGGTGAACCAGGAATAAATAAATCAGAGTAATCATGCCAAAAGTAGCTAATGTGTATATATTTTTTTAATTAGGTATTTTCACCAGGATAACATCTTTAGAATAGGAGTGGGAATGATAAATTAGAAACTGCGTTCAGTAAGCACAATTTTGTACATATGATATCATGAACAAACTGTGTTCAAGTCTCTGTGCTAAACACTGTCTGCAAAGATTTTGAGAAGACACAAACATCTTTCAAAAATATAAATATAAATATAAAATATAAATAGCAATATAAGGATGATATAAAGATAATAAGGCCACAACCCAAGAGATAATATCAGGCAATTAATAATTACTTCTCATGATGGTTATAAACAGTACATCAGTGTAGATGTGACAGGACTGAGGCTTTGTGACAGCTAGAATGTGATAATGTATTTTAAAGAATGCCTTGGATCTACATCCCTTTAAGGAAGGATTTCAGGGTAAGGGAAGGATGTGAGCCAAACCCCAGAGGCAAGAACATTTAAGGAGCATGGACAAAATGCGTTAGAAAGCAGTCTGGCTACAGGGCAATATTATTGGAAAGGAGACCACACTGGGGAGGGAGGTTGGGGTCGGATCAGAGAGGCTTTTATTGACGGGGCCAAAACTTCAGGCCATATCCGTGGGTGATCATTTCTATAGAAATTCACCAAATGCTTTTGAGCAAAGGCATTATCAAGATAAGTGCTAATTTAAGAATATCATTTTGTCAGCTATTCATGACGATACCTTTCCCCAGACAGCCCAGGCATAGTTTAAGTCCCCTTTATCCTACCGGCCTCACTTCAAAACCCCATTAGTTCCTCCTGGCTGGCCAGTGTATCTGGAATGAGAAAGTTCAGTCAGAGAAGGAAACTGGATATAACATTTTCTGTGTGAAAAAGAAATCAGAAAATGATGAATCTTCAAGTGCTGAGCTTGTATGAAAGCCTGTTGAGGAAAGTGGCATTAAAGACAAACTGGAGTATCAAGGAATCATTTATTTACTGACTACATTTTTATTGTTAACATAGCCCATCTCTCCAGGAAGATATTCCAGGATGTGAAAATGAAGTGGCCATGCACTGTATTTATATAAGTGACAATTAAACTCTTGAGGCAAAATGAGAGTAGTAGTGTCTCAATAATGAATGAATTGTCTTTCAGGTTGAAGAACATCTGCTGTTTTTGCAAGCAGCCTACAAAGACATAGTTGCTGAAAAACAACTCTTAGCCAACAGAAGAAAACTGGCCACCAAGCGCCTGCAGTGTGCATCTATCCTACTAACCGCGCTGGAGGATGAGAAGGCATGACTCTCTTTGGCTCTATATCTCCTTCAGTAATTTCTCCCGGGCTTGACAAGCCCCAAGATGCTATTTCACCCAAGGTTGTATCATGTACTCCCTAAAACTATCTTATCATCCAGTTGTTTTTTACTAAGATCAGTAGGCACTTGTGATAAAAATAAAGGAGTTCTGGTCAAGTGTCTTAACCCAGAGGCAACAGACTACAAGGAACCAACCTGACTTTCTCTTGCTCCCCAGACCGCAGGTCTCCAGTCTAATGAGGTCCACGGTAAACTGTCAGTAAGCTTTCCCTGTTGAGCCCAGAGACAACCCAAGCCAAATGCATAAACCAAGAGCGGCTGAAGGGGATGAGATGTCATAAGGGAGAAGAACATTTTATTCTGCTCTGTCAATCCTCAGACCTCTTTTATCTCTTTTTTTAAATTTCTGCTGATCTTCTCTAAGTTTCAACTTCCTGGTCTTAAAATGGCTTTTACTTAATAGGATATCGAAAGTGTCAAATGAGATTTTCAAAGTAAAATTCCTGTTAGACATGGAAGGATTTAATAAATATCGGTCACTATTATTATGGAACCCCATTAATAATATAATGAATTGTTATTTTAAAATTATCCTGCTTTATGACTCAGAGGACTTGATGTGGCTATCAGTGCTAACAAATACAACACTGTTGACAAATCCAAGAATAGGACTCATGTTCTCCTTAGAAAACTGTTTTATAATATTATCCGAGACTAATTTTAATGCGAACACAGCATGAGAACAGTAATAGTAATAGCAATGCTAGATCCAAGTTGGAGACCATGAATATCTTAAATGTCTCATAATAGTATATGTTATGTCAAATAACAAGAACTCACTTTTATTTTAACATTTAGACTCGATGGCAAGAAACAATCAATCAAATAGACAAGAAGTTGGAAGGAATTTTGGGTGACATACTTATTTCTGCAGCGTGCATTGTCTACACTGGAGTGTTAACAGCAGAATTTCGCCAGTTAATTGTGAACAAATGGGAGATTCTTTGCCCTAAAAACAACATTTCTTTGTCTCCTAACTTTTCCTTAATTGAAGTCATGGCACAAAAACACGAGGTAGTAACATGTTTCTATTATCCAGTTAAGTGGCTGTTGTTGATTTGAATTTTGGGTGTAAATGCATTTTTTTTAAACTGGGATCTATTCCCCAAATTGTTTTGATAAAGGAAAATACTGTAATTTGTTCCAGGTCTTTAAAAAAAATTTTTTTTTAATTATAATTCTAATGCTGCAGCTAGTTACATCTCTTATTTATCATACTCTGGGCAAAAGTCACAGAAAATCCTCTAACTCATTGTAATCCTACTGCCTCACCCTAATAAATAGAGCCAGTTTCTCTCCCAGAAGCCCCTTTCATTAATAAAATTGGTGAACTCAGGGCACCTGGGTGGTTCAGTAGGTTAAGCATCTGGCTATTGATTTTGGCTCAGGTCATGATCTCAGGGTCATGGGATCAGGCCCTCTCTCCCTTTCCCTTTGCCCCTCCCTGTACTTGCTCACTCATTCTCTCTAAAAATGAGTAAATAAAATCTTTAAAAAAATAAAATAGGTGAACTTACTGAGCCACAGGTAGTATTCTTAGAAAGAGCCAAAAACATAGACCTCACATTTATCAATAAATATTTATTGTCTATCTGTCTATGTTGAGGGGATAAAAAAGAAATACACCTTTTTTTTATTCATCCCCAAAGAGTAATTTTAGATTGATTCCCCCACTGATAACCCAACTTAAACTGACCATCCAATCTACAAAATGTCTCAGAAGCAAATACTGGCTTCTCATTTTCATAATGCTAATAACCAACTTAAACCCAAATATATCAATAATTACATTAGATGTAAGGGGTCTAAAAGGTCCACTTAAAAGGGTAAGATTCTAAGACCATATAAAAATATAAACCAAAGCATAAAACAGAAACCATAAGTTATCTAGAAAGGACACATCTAAAACGTAAAGGTTGACAGTAAAAAAAAAAAAAAAATGGGAGGAAATTTCTACAGATTACCAAAAAAGGACAAAATAGACTATAAGGCAAAAAAAGATTATTAGAATTAAATAAGTTTATGTTACAATAAGAATTAGTTTAAGTCTCCAAGAATGTTTTATCAATTCTGAATTTGTTTGTACCTACTAATAAGACTTCAAATAATTTTAAAGCACACATTAAAAGAACTATAGATAAAAATGGACAAATCTACAATCTTAGTGAAAGATCTTAACACACTTCTTCCTATAACTCATAGAAAAAAAAGCACAAAAATAAGTAAGAATAGAGAAGATTTGAGCAACATAATCAGCAAACAGACTTAATGAGCATACACAGGACACTACAGCCTACACCTGAAACTTACACATTCTATGCAAGCACATGTAGAACACTGCCCAAAACTGACCATGTCACCAACCACAAAAAAGTTTCAACAAATATCAAAGGACTGAAATCACAGAGTACGTTATCTGTCCAAAAGGCAACTAAGCTAGAAGTCAATAATTAAAAGCTTCTTTGAAAATCCCCATATTTCTGGAAATTAGGACATACACTCCCAAACTAACCACAGGTCAGAGAAGCAATCAGAATTGAAAAAATGAAGCATTGGTCAAAGTTTTTCCTTTGAGACTAGAAACATATCCACCGTCTCCACTGTATCTAACACCCTAGCAGAGATCCTAGATAGAGCAGTAAGGCAAGAAAAAGATATTAGGATTGGAAAAGAAGAAAAAAACAAAAAATAGAAATTCTTGCAGATATGTACCTAGAAAATCCAAGAGGATCTATAGATACATCATCAGAATTCATAAAACTTTAGTAAAGTTTCTCAACGTTTCTGGAATTGAAGTCAGTATATGGAAACTAATTACATTTCTCTACACCAGCAACAAACAGGGTGCACAATGTTTGTAGATACCCTTTATCATAGCATCAAAATGAATCCATCAAGAAGTTGTGTGAAACTTACAGAAACAAAACTATAAAATAACTATTGTGATAAATTTTAAGAAACCTAAATAAGTGAAGAGTTATGCCATGTTCATGAACTGAAAGACTCAGTATCCTGAAGCTGCCAGTTCTTCCCAAATGGGCTGTAGATCCAGTGTAATCCCAATCAGCATTCCAGCAGGTAGGGGAGCAGGTACGTGCTTACCTGACAGACTGATTCTGAAAGTTAAAAGAGAAGGCAGAGAGCCAACGTGTCTAAGATATTGTTGATGAAGAACAAGGTGGAAGGACTTGCTGTATCAAATATCAATATTTAAGACATTTGGTTAGAACAGTGGAATTATTTATCCATGTGTGTCCCAGTGCAGGACAAACACCACCACCAATGGGGCAGAACAGAGAGCCCAGAAACAGACCCACCCGTACATGGACATCTGATTTATGACAAAGCTGATACTGCAGTGCAGTGAGGAATGGGTAGTGTTTTCAATAAATAGTGAATATCCAGAAGCGAAAGAAAAAGAAAAAGAAATTTGATCATTACCTCACACCATACATAAAAATTCAATTGCAACTGAATTGTGGACCTAACTGTGGAAGGCAAGTTAGTAAAGCATAATTTAAGAGAATATGTTCATGACCCCAAGAAAAGATTTTTTAAGCGGAACTAACCATAAAGGGAAACATTAATTAAATCTAAATTAAAATTTAGACTTTCTGTTCATCAAAAGACAGCACTCAGAGGATATAAAGAGAAGTCAATGAATAGAAGAGGATATTTGCAATAAAAAGAACTACTACCAATCAGTAAGCTAAAGACATACAAGCCAGTAAATAAGTGGGTAAGAACCTTGAACAGGCGGCTCAGAAAATCACCAATAAACATTTGAAAGATGCTTAACCTCATTATTCATTAGGGGAATGAAAGTTAAATCTAAAATGAGATATGGTAACACATCAGCCAAAAGGACTAACATTTGAAAGACTAATAATTTTAGGAGTTAGCATGGATATGAAGTAACAGAAATTCTCATACACTGCTGGTGAGAATATAAAATGCTAAAATCATCTTAGAAAGCTGACTTTAGCTACAAGTATTAAAAATACACATCCCTGGGGTGCCTGGGTGGTTCAGCCGGTTAAGCATCCGACTCTTGATCTCAGCTTGGGTCTTGATCTCAGGGTCGTGAGTTCAAGCCCCATGTTAGGTTCCATGCTGGGTGTGGAGCCTACTTAAAAAAAAAAACCCTTGGGGACACCTGGGTGGCTCAGCTGGTTAAGCATCTGCCTTCGGCTCAGGTCATGATCCCAGGATCCTGGGATCGAGTCCCACATGGGCCTCCTTGCTCAGCAGGGAGGCTGCTTCTCCCTCTGCCTGCCGCTCCCCCTGCTTGTATTCTCAAGCTCTCTTGCTCTCTCTCTCTCTGGCAAATAAATAAATAAAATCTTAAAAAAAAGTTATAATAAAAAAATTTTAAAAAAACCCATGACCAACATTCCTAGGTGTTTATCCATAAGAAATGCATATGTAAGTTGATCAAAAGAATATAAAAGAATGTTCATTGTAGCATTATTCATAATAGCCCAAAACTTGAGAAACACTCTAAATGCCCTCACCAGTAGAATGGATAAATAAATCTAAGTGTGTTCGTAAATACAGCAGTGAGAATGAATAAATACAGTTATTAAAAAAAACACAGATGAGGTCAGACAGAAAAGGGAATATCTTGAAGATTGCCTTTATCTAAAGTTCCAAAATTAGCAAAATGAAAATTAGAGCATTTAGGAGCACATACTTTGGTAAAACAATAAAGAAAAGCATGGAAGTCAGAATGATATTTTTTTTAAGATTTTATTTATTGGACAGAGCAAGGGAGCGCAAGCAGGGGGAGGAACAGGCAGAGGGAGAGGGAGAAGCAGACCCCACTGAGCAAGGAGCCCGACGCGGGGCTTGATCCCAGGACCCCAGGATCATGACCTGAGCCGAAGGCAGCTGCTTAACCAACTGAGCCCCCCAGGCGCTCCCTGATTGATTGGTTTTTTTTAAAATAGAAACTCTTGGGTCGGAAGTTTGTCTCTCTCCCCGCGCTGACCTTGTGCACCTGTGCAGACGGAGCTACTCCTGGGTTTCAGGACTCTTCATCTCCTGTCCAGGTTCCTCTTGTGTAGACTTTGAGAGCATGCAGTTCTTCACAGGCTTAGACAAAATACTTCTTCCCTTTAGAAACTGACAGGTATCCTTGGCTTCTCCGGGGACGCTCTGCCACCTTTCACTGGACCGTCCCCGGGCCCTGTTCCTTCTCTGACTTCCATGAGCCTTCCTGGCTTTTTCCTCCCAACCTTCTGGTACTGCCCTGAAGTCAGAGCTGCAGGCAAAGACCCTGTAAAGATGAGAAGTTTATCAGTCTTGGAGTCAGCATCTGAGTCAAACCCTGGGTCTGCGTCTTCCTCCGACAGGATGACCATGGGCAGACCCCGGTTCCTCCTCCCGAGAAATGAGTGTTGTTGTCTCAGATGAGCTAGATAATGTACGTGTGTGCTCGGCAGGAGGTGGGTGTGCAACAGAGGAACTGTAATTACCTCTGTATCATTCTGTGTTCTTGCGTGGCTCATGTGTGCATTCGAGTCCAAGATCCTTGGGAACAGTTCTTACCTCTCAACCATATCATCTTTGTTGTGATGGGCATTTGTCCTTCCTGATGAACAGAAAAATGTCATTTAGTGAATAATTACTCATCTTACCCAAAATTTCATATCCCAGTATTTTAAATTGTTCATCTCCTTCGTCCTTTTAAGGAGTATTTGATTTTTCTAAAGGCAGTGATCCTGTAGGATCCTGAAGATGTGAACAAGTGTATGAAACCATAAGGTACCAATGCTCTCGTTCCAGATCAGCCGATGGCACTCTCAGGGGCTCCCCCTTGGTCAGTATTCAACCGACAATGCCATCCTGATCAAGAACAGCCTGCAGTGGCCGCTGCTGATTGACCCACACAAGCAGGCGCACAACTGGATCCGGCAGATGGAAGGGCCCCGGCTGCAGGAGCTCTCCATCAAGGACAGCGGTTACATCCAAACAATTGAAAATGCTATGAAAACAGGAGGGAGTGTCCTTTTGCAGGTATTTGGGCGGAATGGCCTCACTCCCTAATTCCATGCAGCTGACATATGTACTGTGTGCCCCGAGCATAGAAACTAAAAGCTTTGAGTTAGAGGTAACTTTGTCAGGGGAAAAATAATAAATAAACAGGGGCCCCTGGGTGGCTCAGTCGGTTGAGCATCCGACTCTTGATTTCGGCTCAGGTCTTGATCTTGGGGTCGTGGGATGGAGCCCTGTGTTAGGCTCCACGCTCAGTGGGGAGTCTGCTTGGAGAGTCTCTGTTTCCCTCTTCTTCTGCCCCTCCCCCCTTGCACATGCATTCTCTCTCTCTCTTTCTCAAAATACGTAAAATCTTTTTAAAAAAATAATAAAATAATAAATACAGTGACTTTTCAATGTTCAATTCTCTCAGATCAGGCTTTCTTTAGTGTACAAACACTAACAAAATTTACTTTTTATTTTTCTTAGAGACAAGAAAGAGCGGGGGAGGGGGAGCAGCAAAGGTAAAGAGAGAGAGAATTGCAAGCAGACGCCTTGCTGAGCACAGAGCCGATGTGGGGCTCGATGCCATGACCCTGAAATCATGACCTGAGCCTAAATTCAAGAGTCAGACACTCAACCAACTGAGCCACCCAGGCGCCCCAGATAAACATTTTTTTTAAGTGCTCTGTCTTTTCAACTGATTGATTTGTTATAAGATGAGTTTTTCATTTGTGTGTGTTGGGTTTTTCAGAATCTCCCTGAAATATTACCTCCAAGTTTGAAGGCAGTTTTGAAGAAGGATATCCGTCAGAGAAGAGGACAGTATTTCATAAGGGTTGATGGTTCTGAGATTGAATACAATTCCAAATTTAGGTAAAGTCTCTTCCTGTGAAATTGAGTCAAATGTTTATATTTTTTAAGACAAACACTACTGAAGGCCTGTATTTCCAAACTGGTAAGCTTCTCCCGGAGGAAAGAGTGAGGTTGCATTGTGAATGTTTTGTCTGTTTGTCTGCGTGTCCTGTTGCCCTCATCAGCACACAGAATAGAGAACTGACTTTTGTTTATCAAGCTTTCCAAACCATCATTCTCCATGCTGTTCCTGATAAGACCCACGGGTTCAGGGGGAGTCCCCAGAAGGTGTACAAAGCCTGGCCCCAATTGATCCACAAGAACTCCAGTTGATCTGTTTGCCTAACATTTTATTTCAGCAGGAAAACCTTCTGCTCCTTTAAAAAACAAAATCCATATTGGATATCCAGAGCAAAAAGAGATTTGGCCTGGGCCGATAAAAACGTTGTATCCATGTTCCCAGCAGCAAGGGACCTTCCGGAATGCAACCCCCACCTTCCTACCTTCCCCCTTGCCAACGTCACAAAGCTCTTTTATAGAGTCAGGTTTACTTACCACAAAAATATAATTCCCACTCTGCCCTTGAATTCACTGTGTGAGGGAGTCATCAGCAAGGGGAGCTGGAAAATGGGTTTACTGGTCCCCAGCCTGTGCACTCCACTGCCTTACAGGGGCCCTAACACTCTGAGTGCTCACGTGGTCAGTGGGTCCTTGCCCCCAGACCGGGCTCTGCAGCGTTGCCCCTCACCACACTTGTACAGCCTGGACTCCCCTCGCCCAGTCTCCCTCCTTCTTGCCAAGTATGTTCCTCAGAACAACATTCTAGGGTGTCACTCAAAAAAGGGCCCCATACTTCTTAAAAGCACTAGGCTAAACAAACAGGATCCTTTCCTCCAAGGACATGAAACCCCTTCAATGTGACAGACGCTCTCCAGGGCGCAATGTTCTGCAGGACATGGTTCTTCCTTTCTCCCTGAACATTATTGCTTGAGCAACAGCTCTAGGAATGCTAATGATGTAACATTTTGCCGAATTGCCCACCTGGTGCCCATGTTCGATTGTGTGTTTGAGGAGGTGGTGGAGGGCACCCCTGTGGAGGGCAGACAGGACCCGGCTCCCCACTCTGTCACTGTGTGATGTGAGCGACTTATTGAACCTCTCTCCATAAAATGGAACGAGGAGCTGTCCCTGCTGGGCTGAGTTGCTGGGGAGACTAAGCAAGGTCAAGAATCACTCCTGACCCTCCCCCCACCCCGGACCACCCAACTCCAGACTCACTCGCAAACTAGTCTCCTGGCTTCCTTCTCCCCCACTCCCCAACCTCCCACCCCAGGTTACTCTCCAAGCAGCAGTGGTCCCTTTAGGGAAGGTCGTCCTCCCTTTACTCACACCCTCCACCAGGCTCTCACTCACTCTCACTCACTCGTGGCAAAAACCACAGTATTGACAATCATCTAACGGCGGGTCAAAGCTCCTACTAGCTAGCACTTTACTTTCCTCTGTCCCAATGTTTCACCAAATATAGTAGGGACATCAACTATGGTTGTATTTCTTAAAGTTGTAAATAGCAAATGTATTCACACAGTATAAAGCGAGAGCCTCTTCTGTGTACAAGGCTGAACACTAAAAATTAATCTTCTTTACTTCCAGGAGAAACATTTTTTCCATTATTTAATTAGTTTCATTTTTTTTCTCTACAGACCCTTTGACTAACCAGTGCCTTTCTCATTCTTTAGGTTATACATATCTACAGAAATAGACAACCCCCATTTTCCTCCGTCAGTGTATAACTTTGTTACAATGATCAACTTCACCATAACATTCCAAGGTTTGCAGGAAGAGCTCCTATCTGCCATATTAACTCATGAAGTTCCTTCCTTAGAAAATCAACGTCTCCAACTATTGGAGAGTATTTCCCTCGATGCTACAACCCTTGAAGAACTAGAGGAAAAAACGTTGAATGTACTGCAGAATGCACAAGGTTAGTGCAGGTCTTTAGTGACGTTAGGAGACCTTTGTGTACCTCTGTGAAGGACGGAATGAAAGCTCTAAGAACCACATTCTGAATTGGTACCCAAAATATCAGATCCGCATTTCCACCAGATAACTGATTAATGTGGGTGAAACACCCCATTTCTAAAATTAAAATATTGTGGATGTTGATGTTCCTACATTCCTATCTCTGCTTTAGCTCATTATACCATATGACATTGGCCATGAGATAATCATGCAAGATGTAAGAAAAATCTTATGGAGGCCACTCTGTCATATATCTGACATCTGTTATATGTATCAAATTAGATTGTAGAGACCAAAAGATGAGGTTTTCCCCAAGTTTAATAATTAAAATAGACCAGGACAGAATACAGTGACTTACTCATATGTGTCCCATTAAAATATGGTGTTTATTAAAATAGCAGTGGAAATTACTTTCCTCTTCAACACAAACCATAGTCTTTAAATTTTAACAATATAATTTCTAAACAACTAAATCTAAAGCGTAAGTTCCTGGGGGCACACTGACCTATCTGCCCCTAAAAGCGGATCTGGATATCCAGTTTCAACATGCAGGATGGGGTTCCCCCATGCTAATAACAATGCTCAGACACTAGGTGGGTGTCCTACAATTCAACTCCATTCTGACCCGATCTACCCCTTAAGGTTTCAGTCCGACAAGACTGCCCCTCCCCACAGACAGGCTCCAGAGAGAAGTTCTAGCAAAGCCCCTCCTGAGGTTTGATTAGTTTGCTAGCAGACTAGAATTCAGGATAACACCTGTTTGCTCACTGGATTACTGGTCTCCTCTGAAAGGATGAACTGGGAACAGCCAGGTGAAAGAGATGCACGGGGCGAAATGTGGAGGATGGATGCGGGGCCTTTGTTGGGGGTCACTGTCCTGGCAACCACCCCACCCTTAGAGGGAGACTAAAGTCACCTAATTAACATAACAAAAGATGCCTTTATTCCTCTCATCCCCAGGGTATTCAGCGCCCTAAGCTGAATACTTACACCTCCTTATACAAAGACCTCCTGAATATTTCCTATTATAAGTCACAGTATCGCAGCTCCTGACTCCTCTGTGATCAAATACTTTTTATCTAGCGGTGGATTGCCATTCTCTCTTAACTGGTGACTCAGTGGGGCTTGAAAGTCTCTCCGATACTTTAGTTCCCTACTAAGGCTCTGGCTGTATTCCTTCCTATTTTAATTACACCTAATACACTATTTCTGTGTAACACACGGCTGAGCCATGCTTCTGTTCATGACAAAACTAGGACGAGGTTGCGTGGACCAGGTTGTCACATCTGTTTCTCTGGGAGGGTTGGAATGAATCAGCAGCTGATCACTCCTTAGGGAGCAAAACCAGGACACGTAAGGATGACGTGACCCACAGGAGGTGACTGTTGGTTTAACAAGACTCGCAAGTATAGCCTCTCCTGTTCTAGAAACCACTGTATGACAGATGTCATGTTTGGCTGTAACTTTTGCCCAAATTGGACAAAAGATAGATTTAATGAGACAAATGGAAAGTTGTTTATGATAACACTCATCACACTATAAGATTCTTTTTAAAGACTAACCTTTTACGAATAGTGGTTATAATACAAATTGTTCTTGAAAAAAAACTAAATAAAAAGACTCCTCGATTTGGTACATATTTTTTCCTCCCTTTTTCCACGTTTTAGTAAAGTAGATCATCCTTACTGTCTCTTTGTAAATAGTGTATCTTTAGGGTGGCCGCCCCCTCCTTGTGGGCAATGGTGTGGTGGGTGGGGACTCAGAAATAGCCCACAGCCAAGGTCCCAACATCACTAGAAAGCTTCACTAAAATCAATCAGAATATGGTATCCAGGTCATGGAATGTAATATTCCCATAATTCCTTACAATGATGATAGGAAGCTGTGTTTAGTTCTTGATATGGGTGTAATTTCTAAATGTTTTTGGTGAGGTTTGTTGGGATCCAGAGCTGATGGCCAAGAAAGAATTCTTGAGATGTCTTTGGTACAAAATGGTGGTTTTATTAAAGCACGGGGATGGGCTCCGCAGGCAGAAAGAGTTGCTGTCTTGGGATTGTGAGGAGCAACTGGTTATATACCTTGGTGGTTGTGGAAAGTAAAAATAAGAAAAGTTCCCAAAGAACTTTCATATGCCAAAGAAGATCCTCAGGACACTGGAGGCCTTGCTATTGTCAAAACAAGGTGGTTTTTCCCTCTAGCAAGGCAGTCACTTGTAGACAGTGAAGACAGTCGGAGCTTCCTGGAGGAACCTTATACTCCGCCTGCCTCAAATACTTGGCAATGGGCTGCAGATTATAACCGAAGGACATTTGATGGTATCTACATCTCCTTCTGCCTTTGTTTCCCACATCAATACCACACTTTAAGAGGGCTCTTTTCAAACTAACATGTGTCTGGTGTAAGCATCAAGGATAGTGAGGAGTCTGTAAATCATAATATTAACAAAAGCATTTGAGGAAAATGGGAATGTTCATAAAATAGTAGAGTTTATAATGGAAATAGGAGAACTGCCTTGAATATTTGAAAAGGAGAGAATTATTCTGTTTCTAGAGCAGTGCTTTTTTTCAAAAGGTAAGTTGCAACCTGTTCGTGGAATGAGAAATCAATTCTGTTGGTCATTACCAACTTTTTGTTTAGTAAAATAGAAAACAATAGAAAATATCAGAATGCACATGCTATTTTCTGGAAATTTTGTCTCCTTGTCTATGCGGATGATGGGTCATTCCTTATGACCAAGTGGCTACTTAACATGTGTTTATAATGAAAATAGCATCCATCTACTGGAGTAATATAAAGAAGAGATGGGGGCATGTGTGCTATTAACCAAATTATTCAGAAATACAACCTGTCTTTATTTAGCGGTCCATCCCAAATAAAACCACCAAAAATCCGAAAGTAAAAAACTCTTATGGAAAGATTTCGGAATGAAGGAACTGCATTTAATATTCCAGTGGGTTTGGGGGGGGGGGAGGAAAGATGGCGGAGGAGTAGGGGACCCTATTTCAACTGGTCCCCGGAATTGAGCTGGATATCTACCAGACCATTCTGAGCACCCACGAAATCAGCCTGAGATGTTAGAAGATCTGGATCTCTACAAACAGAATATCACAGGTGGTTTGTTTCAAGGTACGAAGCAGGGAGCCCTGACTCCACGGGCAGATTTCGGAGGATAAACGGCAGCAGGAGGGAGCCTGGCCGTGGGGATCCTACACCGCCGGTGAGCGACAGCCTCCCGCGCTGGGGACGGGACACAGACTCGCAGACCGGTAGCAGGGAAAGGACTTTAGGGCAGCCCCCAGGAGGGAAACCCGGAGCAGCAGGGTCGCATGTGCGAACTGGGAGTGGCTGGTGGTTTTAGAAGCACAAAGGGCAGAGACGTGCCCCGACCTGGAGGCAGGAATGGGGGCGCTGCGGAGGAGCGCACAACCCAGGCCGCTGCAGTTTATAGTAGCACGGACAGAAACGGAGACGGTGTGGCCTGGAGAGCTCACTGAAGAACAGACTGTGGTCTCTCTGCTCTGAGGCAGAGTGTTGGAAACGGTCTCTTCTGCTCTGACTCGCAGAGGAGACCAGAAAGCCACAGGGAAAGCCACCAGAGAACAAAAACCCCCAAAACTGATCCCCACTGAGCCCATCCCCCGCCACAGGGGGGCAGGGCAACTCCACCCGAACAGGGTTGCCTGAGCAACAGCATGGCAGGCCCCTCCCCCAGAAGACAGGCTGGGAAAACAAGAGGCCAGCAACCCTAAGGTCCCAAGAAAACAGGTGCATCTTGCTTGGGTTCTGGTCAATAATTTGGACTCTATACATTCCCTCAACCACCCATCAACAGAATGACTAGGAGGAGGAGCCCCCAAAATAGAAAAGACTCAGAGATTATGACTTATGCTGCAGATTTACAAATGGATGCAGATATAACCAAGATGTCGGAGATGGAATTCAGGCTAGCAATTGTGAAGACAATAGCTAGAATGGAGAAATCAATTAATGGCAACATAGAGTCTCCTAAGGGCAGAAATGAAAGGGCAGAAAAGAACTTAAAAATGCTATCAATGAGATCCAGTCCAATCTAGATAATCTAACAGCAGGGTAACTGAGGCAGAAGAATGAATAAGTGACCTGGAAGACAATATAATAGATAAAAAGGGAATAGAAGAGGCCAGGGAAAAACAACTCAGAATCCATGAAAATAGAATCAGAGAAATAAGTGACACCATGAAGCATTCTTATGTCAGAATAATTGGAATCCCAGAGGGAGTGGAGAGAGAGGACTAGAAGATGTATTTGAGCAAATCGTAGCTGAGAACTTCCCTAATCTGGGGAATGAAACAAACATTCACGTCCTAGAGGCAGAGAGGACCCCTCCCAAGATCAAGGAAAACAGGCCAACACCCCGGCATGTAATAGTAAAACTTGCAAATCTTAGAACCAAGGAAACGATCTTAAGGGCAGTTAGGGGGAAGAGATTCCTTACGTACAGAGGGAGGAACATCAGAATAACGTCAGACCTATCCACAGTGACCTGGCAAGCCAGAAAGGCCTGGCAAGACATATTCAGGGTACTAAATGAGAAGAACATGCAGCCAAGAATACTTTATCCGGCAAGGCTGTCATTTAGAATGGATGAAGAGATTCAGAGCTTCCAAGACCGGCAGAAACTGAAAGAATATGTGACCACTAAGCCGGCCCTGCAAGAAATATTAAGGGGGGGTCTATAAAAGGAGAAAGACCCCCAAGAGTGATATACAACAGAAATTTACAGGGACAATCTATAAAAACAACGTGTTCACAGGCAACATGATGACAATTCGTATCTTTCAATAATCACTCTCAACGTGAATGGCCTAAATGCTCCCATAAAACAGCACAGGGTTGCAGATTGGATAAAAAGACAGGACCCATCCAAATGCTGCCTACAAGAGACTCATTTTGAACCTAAAGATACATCCAGACTGAAAGTGAAGGGATGGAGATCCATCTTCCTTGCCAGCGGACCTCAAAAGAAAGTTGGGGTAGCAATTCTTATATCAGACAAATTAGCTTTTAAACTAAAGACTGTAGTTAGAGACACAGAAGGACACTATAACATTCTTAAGGGGTCTATCCAACAAGATCTAACAATTGCAAATATCTATGCCCCCAACATGGGAGCAGCCATCTACATAAGCCAACTGTTAACCAAAATAAAGAGTCATATTGATAAGAATACGTTAATTGTAAGAACCTCAATACTCCACTCTCAGCAATGGACAGATTATCTAAGCAGAAAATCAACAAGGAAACAAGAGCTTTGAATGATACATAGGACCAGATGGACCTCATAGATATTTACAGAACATTCCACCCTAAAACAACAGAATACTCATTCTTCTCGAGTGCACATGGAACTTTCTCCAGAATAGACCACATACTGGGTCACAAATCAGGTCTCAACCACTACCAAAAGATTGAGATTATTCCCTGCATATTCTCAGACCACAATGCTTTAAAACTGGAACTCAATCACAAGAAAAAATTTGGCAGAAATTCAAACGCTTAGAAGCTAAAGACCACTCTGCTCAAGAATGTTTGGATCCACCAGGAAATCAAAGAAGAACTTAATTCATGGAAATCAATGAGAACGAAAACACATCGGTCCAAAACCTATGGGATACTGCAAAGGCTTTCCTAAGGGGGAAATACATAGCCATCCAAGCCTCACTCAAAAAAATAGAAAAGTCCCAAACTCACCAACTAACTCTACACCTTAAAGAACTAGAGAAAAAGTACAAATGATGCCTAAGCCACGCATTAAAAGAGAAATAATTAAAATTAGAGCAGAAATCAATGAATTAGAAACCAGAAACACAGTAGATCAGATCAATGAAACTAGAAGTTGGTTCTTTGAAAGAATTAATAAGATCGATAAACCACTGGCCAGACTTATCCAAAAGAAAAGAGAAAGGACCCAAATTAATACAATTTTGAATGAAAGGGGAGAGATCATGACTAACACCAAGGAAATAGAAACAATTATTAGAAATTATCATCAACAACTATATGCCAATAAGCTGAGCAATCTGGATGAAATGGAGGCCTTCCTCGAAACCTATAAGCTGCCAAGACTAAAACAGGAAGAAATTGACAACCTGAATAGACCAATAACCAGTAAAGAGATTGAAGCAGTGATCAAAAACCTCCCAAAAAACAAGAGTCCAGAGCCTGACGGATTCCCTGGGGAATTCTACCAAACATTCAAAGAAGAAATAATACCTATTCTACTGAAGCTGTTTCAAAAAATAGAAACAGAAGGAAAACTTCCAAACTCATTCTATGAGGCCAGCATTACCTTAATCCCCAAACCAGGCAAACCCCACATCAAAAAGGAGAATTTCAGACCGATATTCCTGATGAATATGGATTCCAAAATCCTCAACAAAATCCTAACTAATAGGATCCAACAATACACTAAAAGAATCATCCACCATGACCAAGTGGGATTTATCCCCGGGATGCAAGGGTGGTTCAACGTTCGCAAATCAATCAATGTGATAGAACACATTAATAAGAGGAGGGAGAAGAACCATATAGGTCCTCTCAATTGATGCAGAAAAAGCATTTGACAAAATACAACATCCTTTCCTGATTAAAATTCTTCAGAGTATAGGGATAGAGGGAACATTCCTCAAGTTCATAAAATCCATCTATGAAAAACCCACAGCCAATAGCATTCTCAATGGGGAAAAGTTGAGAGCCTTTCCCTTAAGATCGGGAACATGTCAAGGATGCCCACTCTCGCCACTATTGTTCAACATAGTACTAGAAGTCCTAGCAACAGCAATCAGACAACAAAAAGAAATAAAAGGTATTCAAATTGGCAAAGAAGAAGTCAAAGTCTTTCTTTTCACAGACGACATGATACTTTATGTGGAAAACCCAAAAGACTCCACCCCCAAATTACTAGAACTCATACAGCAATTCAGTAATGTGGCAAGATACAAAATCGATGCACAGAAATCAGTTGCTTTCTTATACACTAACAACACAACTGTAGAAAGAGAAATTAAGAGAAACGATTCCATTTACAATAGCACCAAAAACCATAAGATACCTCGGAATAAACCTAACCAAAGAGGTAAAGGATCTATACTCTAGGAACTACAGAACACTCATGAAAGAAATTGAAGAAGACACAAAAAGATGGAGAAATATTCCATGCTCATGGATCGGAAGAATAAACATTGTTAAAATGTCTATGCTACCCAGAGCAATCTATACCTTCAATGCCATCCCGATCAAAATTCCAATGACATTTTTCAAAGTGCTGGAACAAACAATCCTAAAATTTGTATGGAATCAGAAAAGACCCTGAATCGCCAAGGAAATGTTGAAAAAGAAAAACAAAGCTGGAGGCATCACGTTGCCCGATTTCAAGCTATATTACAAAGCTGTGATCACCAAGACAGCATGGTACTGGCACAAAAACAGACATATAGACCAATGGAACAGAATAGAGAACCCAGATATGGACCCTCAACTCTATCGTCAAATAATCTTTGACAAAGCAGGAAAAAATATGCAGTGGAAAAAAGTCTCTTCAATAAATGGTGCTGGGAAAATTGGACAGCCATATGCAGAAGAATGAAACTTGACCATTCTCTAACACCATTCACAAAGATAAACTCAAAGTGGATGAAAGACCTCAATGTGAGACAGGAATCCATCAAAATGCTAGAGGAGAACATAGGCAGTAACCTCTTTGACATCGGCCACAGCAACTTCTTTCAAGATACAGCTCCAAAAGCTAGTGAAACAAAAGCAAAAATGAACTTTTGGGACTTCATCAAGATAAAAAGCTTCTGCACAGCAAAGGAAACAGCCAACAGAACAGAGAGGCAACCCACAGAATGGGAGAAGACATTTGCACATGACACTACAGATAAAGGGCTGGTATCCAAAATCTATAAAGAACTTCTCAAACTCAACACCCAAAAAACAAATAATGAAGTCAAAAGGTGGGCAGAAGATATGAAAAGACACTTCTCTGAAGAAGACATACAAATGGCTAACAGACACATGAAAAAATGTTCATCATCAGCCATCAGGGAAATTCAACTCAAAACCACATTGAGATACCACCTTACATCAGTTACAATGGCAAAAATGGATAGGGTAAAAACAAATGTTGGAGAGGTTGTGGAGAAAGGGGAACCCTCTTACACTGTGGGTGGGAATGTAAGTTGGTACAGCCACTTTGGAAAACAGTGTGGAGGTTCCTCAAAAATTTAAAAATAGAGCTACCCTATGACCCAGCAATTGCACTACTGGGTATTTACCCCAAAGACACAGATGTAGTGAAAAGAAGGGCCATATGCACCCCAATGTTCATAGCAGCAATGTTCACAATAGCCAAACTGTGGAAAGAGCCGAGATGCCCTTCAACAGATGAATGGATAAAGAAGATGTGGTCCATATATACAATGGAATATTACTCAGCCATCAGAAAGGATGAATACCCAACTTTTGCATCAACATGGATGGGACTGGAGGAGATTATGCTAAGTGAAATAAGTCAAGCAGAGAAAGTCAATTATCATATGGTTTCATTTATTTGTGGAACATAAGGAATAGCATAGAGGACATTAGGAGAAGGAAGGGAAAAATGGGGGGGAATCGGAGGGAGAGATGAACCATGAGAGACTATGGACTCTGAGAGACAAACAGGGTTTTAGAGGGGAGGGGGGAGGGGGGACAGGTTAGCCCGGTGATGGGTATTAAGGAGGGCACGTACTGCATGGAGCACTGGGTGTTATATGAAAACAATGGATCATGGATCACCACATCAAAAACTAATGATGTATTGTATGGTGAGTAACATAATACAATTTAAATAAATAAATAAATAAAACTTTTTTATTCATTCAAAAAAAATATTCCAGTGGGTTTTATTTAAATTCATTTTTTGTTTGTCTTCAGAATGTGTATTAGATGATGAGGAAATCGTAGACATCTTAAGAAAAGCCAAAATGACTTCAAATGAAATTTCAAAGCGCATCAAAGCAACAGAAAAAGCGGAAAGTCAAATCCAAGAGACGCGCAAGAGCTATCTCCCCATTGCTACCCGAGGTGCCCTGCTCTACTTCCTTGTGGCCGGGCTCACCCAGGTCAACTGCATGTACCAGTTCTCCCTAGACTGGTTTCGCCAAGCGTTCATTCAGGCAGTAGTCTCTGGAAGCAAAGAACAAGAAGAACCCAGCTCCAAAAGGGAGAAGATGTCTCTGAAGAAAATTCGTGATACTACAAACCTCTCAAAAGAACCGAAGTTAGAAAGTGAGGGAAATCTCTTCCAGAGACATCTTAAAAATTCAATCGATGTGTTGACAAGAAGTATTTTTAAGGTGAGACAGCCTTGCATGTGAATTTTGCATATGTATTTAATCTAGGCGGTCTGGTCTAACTCTCCATTTCCCCCCTAGGTGGTCTCTTCCGCTCTATTTAACCAACACAAACTCTGCTTCTCCTTCCGGCTCTGCATCACAATCATGCAAAATAACACTAATGGTGATGACATCGGGTCCCTACCAGATGAAGAATGGGACCTCTTCCTACATTCTGGCATGTTGATAAATATTAAAGTTGTGATGCCCCAGGTCAAACTTAATAGTAAGTAAAAGGTACTGCTCTGGGTTCCATTAAAAGCATTAAAAACATGTTTCCCTGAAAAACATGGAGAGATTTTTAAGGTGCTCCAAGTAGTGCTTCTATATGGGTTAAACTAAAAGCAGCTGAGGTCAGGTGTGATGTTTAATTCATTGCTGTGTCCTTATATGTTGAGCACATAATTGGTACTCAGTAATTTCTAAATGAATGAGTGAATGGCATTTGCTATGGTTATTATAATCCTAATCTGTAAAGCTGAACGCCCAATGCTAGACCTTAGGGACACGCGCGTGTGTGCACAAGCACACACGTGCACACACATTGATTAAATACCACCTGGAGTGATATTTTTAGGCTTCCAAGTGCAGTGGACACCTACCTCGTGGGCCGACTTTTCTGCTGTGTGACCTTGTCTCCTGGTCACAGGTGGGTGGTTCAGGAGTAGAGTCCTGATGGCACTCAGACCCACCCTCCTGGAGACCTGGTATCTGACCGTGAGGCCCAGGGCCTGAGAACTGCCAGATGTTGGGTTAACAGTGGTCGCTGGTTCATGTCACGTTGGTGCTTGGTTATTCACATATATTTTTTGTGACTTAAAATTACAACACAGCACAACAACGTCAACGTACTTCATGCCACTGAACTGACGCTTAAAAATGGTGAAGAAGGTATATTCTATGTTATGTGTATTTTACCACAATTAAAAAAAATAAATATACTTAAAACTGTACAGCACAGGAGGATTTGAACAGATTCCATTGTTCAAATGTGGACTCTCTGGAAGAGATTTCCCTCGCTTTCTAACTTCGGTTCTTTTGAGAGGTTTGTAGTATCACGAATTTTCTTCAGAGACATCTTCTCCCTTTTGGAGCTGGGTTCTTCTTGTTCTTTGCTTCCGGAGACTACTGCTTAAATGAACGCTTGGCGAAACCAGTATAGGGAGAACTGGTACATGCAGTTGACCTGGGCGAGCCTGGCCATGAGGAAGTAGAGCAGGGCACCTTGGGTAGCAATGGGGAGATAGCTCTTGTGCGTCTCTTGGATTTGACTTTCCGCTTTTTCTGTTGCTTTGATGTGCTTTGAAATTTCATTTGAAGTCATTTTGGCTTTTCTTAAGATGTCTACGATTTCCTCATCATCTAACACACATTCTGAAGACAAACAAAAATGAATTTAAATAAAACCCACTGGAATATTAAATGCAGTTCCTTCATTCTGAAATCTTTCCATAAGAGTTTTTTACTTTCGGATTTTTGGTGGTTTTATTTGGGAGATGGGCTGCTAAATGAAGAAAGGTTGTATTACTCTAGTCACCTGCAGTGTCTTAGGAAAATTCCTGGAAAATTTGAACCACAAAAACCATGCTTGTGCAAAATGATTAGGCAGAAATCACCACGTGTGGAATCTGTTCAAATCCCCCTGTGTCATACAGTTTTAAGTATATTCATTTTTTTTTATTGTGGTAAAATACACATAACATAGACTTTACCTTCTTCACCATTTGTAAGCATCCAGTTCAGTGGCAAGAAGTACGTTGACATTGTTGTGCTGTGTTGTAATTTTAAATCACAAAAAATATAAAGCTAAAGGTGGTCTGACATTCTCGCTGAGGGAGAAAAGGTGGTGGTTCTGAGATTATTAGCAAAGATTTAAGTCAGAATGGAAATATCAAAGAATTGCTCTGGTGGATACCAGACATTTGGAGAGTTTTGTTTTGTTGTTTGTTTCTACTTGTACCAAAGCCTGGTATAAAGTAGATGTTTGGTAAACGAATGTTGAGTTAATAAATGCTCTTGTGAGTTTATCAAGATTCTTTGGCTTGCCAAAAACGGACAACAATGACTCAATATCTTAAACCTAAATAAAAATTAAAATGTCTAGAAGGATTCTGGGGTATCTCAGAAAACAGCAAGGAAAATGTGAATAACCGAGCACCAACGTGAGACGAACCAGCGACCACTGTTCACCCAACATCTGGCAGTTCTCAGGCCCTGGGCCTCACGGTCAGATACCAGGTCTCCAGGAGGGTGGGTCTGAGTGCCATCAGGACTCTACTCCTGAACAACCCACCTGTGACCAGGAGACAAGGTCACACAGCAGAAAAGCCGGCCCACAAGGTGTCCGCTGCACTTGGAAGCCTAAAAACATCCTCAGTATATTTTAAGAAACAACAACAACAAAAATGTAATAACTTCCATTTTTCTAGTTATACAAGCAGTACATGTTTATTAAACACACCATTCCAACCTACAGATAAGCAAAAAGAAATAAATAAATCTCCTGTAATTCCACAATCTGGAAATAATCACTATTAATATTTCTGTGGGTTGTCCTTCCACTAGTTTGCCTCCATATATACATTCTATACATATATTCATATTCATATAGGAATATTCGTGTGTATTCTTTGAGGTGACTTTGCTGTACAGACTTTTTTTTTCCAAATTAATAACATGTCAAAGGTAGCTTCCTACATCAATAAATATAAAGACTTTTTAATGTCTGCACAACATTCCAATATTTGAATGGACCAAAACTTATGTAACCACTCTCTCAAGTTAGAGAGTTGGGTTTCCAATTTTTTCTTATGCTAAACAGTAAGCACAATGATTGACATATAAAGTAGCTTTTCTGACCACAATAGAATGAAACTAGAAATCAGTATCACATGAGAAATCTAAAAATATCTGGATATTAAACAACATACTTTTAAGTAACCAGTGGGTCAAAGAAATTACAAGGGAAATTAGAAAATATCTTGAAACAAATAAAAATGAAAATGCAATATAACAAAACTTACGGGATACAGCAAAAACAGTACTAAGAGAGAAGTTTATAAATGCATACATTAAAAAAGCAGGTCTCAAATAAATAACCTAACCCGACACCTCAAAGAACTAGCAAAAAAAAGAGCTAACCAACCACAAAGCTGGCAGAAGGAAGGAAACAATAAAGAGTGGAGCACAAACAAATAAAATAGAGCATTAAAAAAATAGAAAAATCAACAAAACTAATAGCTGGCTTTCTGAAAATATTAACAAAACTGACAAACTATTAGCTAGATTAACAAGAAAATAAAAGAAGCCTCAAATAACTAAAATCAGAGATGAAAGCAGCAACATTAAAACTGATGCCACAAAAATAAAAAAGATCATAGGAGACACTACAAAACATTATATGCCAACAAATTGGACAACCTAGAAGAAGTGGAAATGTATAATCTACCAAGACTGAATCATGGAGAAATAGAAAATTTGAACAGACTTATAACTTGTAAGGAGATTGATTCAGTAAGCAAAAATCTCCCAACAGAGAAAAGAAATTTCTTTTCTGCACTGGATGACAGTGCTGGGCCAGATGGCTGCACTGGAAAACTCTACCAAACATTTAAAAAAAGAATAAACACAAATTTTCCTGAAACTCTTGAAAAAAAAAAATGATGAGGAGGGAATACTTCTAAGCTTGTTCAGCATTTCCCTGATACCAAAGCCAAAGATTCTACAAGAAAAGAAAACTACAGGCTGATATTTCTGATGACTATAGATGTCAAAATTCTCCACAAAATACAGCAAACCAAATTCAGTAGCATAGTAAAAGGATTATACACCATGACCAAATGCAATTTATTCCTGGAATGCAAAGCTGTTTCAGTATAAGAAAATCAGTCAATGTAATAAGCACATTAACAGAATGAGGACAAAAGCACATGACCATCTTAATGATGCAGAAAAAGCATTTGATAAGATTCAACTCTTTAGTAATTAAGAACACTCAACAAACTGGGAATAGAAGGAAACTACCTCCACACAATAAAAGTCATTTGTGAAAAACCCACAGCTAACATCCTACTCAGTGGTGAAGCTCTTGAGTTTTTCTCTAAGATCTCGAGCAAGGCAAGGCTCTCACCACTTGTTTTTAGCGTGGAAGTTCTAGCCAATGCACTAGAGAAAGAAAGAAAAGGCATCCAAATTGGAAAGGAAGAAGTAAAACTATCTATGTTCACAGATGACATGATCTCACATGTTGAAAACTCTAAAGAGTCCATGAAAACACTGTTAGAGCTAGTAAACCAATATAGCAAAGTTGCAAGATACAAAACCAACATACATCATCAGATGCATTTCTATATTATGCATTTCTATACATTAACAACATATAGAATGCATTTCTACACATTAACAACAAATAATATGAAAAGGAAATTAAGAAAACAATCCCATTTGTAATGGCAGTAAAAGGAATAAAACACTTAGGAGTAAGCCTAACCAAGGAGGTGAAAGACGCATATACTGAAAACTACAAAACACTGCTGAAAGAAATTGAAGACAACACAAATGAATGGAATACATTTACCATGTTCATGGATTGGCAGACTTAATATTGTCAAGATGTCCATACTAACCCAAAGCAATCTACAGATTCAATGCAATTCCTAACAAAATCCCAATAGAACTTTTTGCAGGAATAGAAAAATTCTTCCTGAGATTCATATGGAATCTCAAGGGACTCCAAATAGCCAAAACAATGTTGAAAAAGAACAATGTTGGAGTCATCATACATCTTGGTTTCAAGCTATATTATGAAGCAGCAATAAAGAAAACAGCCTGGCACTGGCATAAAGACAGATAAATAAATCAATGGAATGGAACAGAGAGCCCCAAAATTAAGACATATATGGTCAAATGATCTTCAGTGAGGGTGGAAAGAGCACTCAATGGGGAAAGGACAGTGTCTTTAACAAATGGTGCTGGGGAAACTGGGTATCTACGTGCAAAAGAACAAAATTGGACCCTTATCTTATACCAAATACAAAAATAAACTCAAAATGGATTCAAGATCTAAACATAAGACCTAAAACTATAAAACTCTTACAAGAAAGCATAAGGGCGGGGGGCGCCTGGGTGGCTCAGTTAAGTGTTGCCTTCGGCTCAGGTCATGATCCCAGGGCCCTGGGATCGAGCCCTGCATCAGGCTCCCTGCTCCCTCTCCCACTCCCCCTGCTTGTGTTCCCTTTCTCACTGTGTCTCTCTCTGTCAAATAAATAAAATCTTAAAAAAAAATCATAAGGGAAAATTTTATAACACCAGACTTGGCAATGATCTCTTGGATATGACACCAATGCCCAGGCAACAAAAGCAAAAATAGACAAATGGAATGACATCAAACTTAAAAACTCACCATCAACAGAATAAAAAGGCAACCTACTGAATGGGAGAAACAATTTCAAATCCTATATCTGGTAAGGAGATAATGTATAGAATATATAAAAAACTTCGACCACTCGACAAGAATCCAATAACCCGATTTTAAAATGGGCCAAGACATTTCTCTAAAGATGAAGCACATGAACAGATGGTCAATATCCTTAATCATCAGGAAATGCAAATCACAAGACCATACCCAGTAGGATGGCTACTGTAAAAAGCAAAACAACAACAAACCAGAAAATTTTAAAAAGTGCCTGGCGAGGGTATGCGGGCATCGGAGCCCTCGTGCGCTGTTGGTGGGACTATGAACTGGTACAGCTCTCACAGAAAACAGTGTGGAGGCTCCTCAAAAAATTAAAGCTAAAACTTGCATGTGAGCTAAGAATGCCGCACTGGTTACATGGCCAGAAGAACTGAAAGCAGGGTCTCAGACCGCTATCTGCATGCTGCATCCCCAGCAGCACTGTTCACGTAGCCAGTAGGTGGAAGCCATGCGTCCATCAGGGGACACACGGAACGTGGTGTGTAGTTCCAAGGGAGTATCATTCAGCCTTTAGAAGCAGGAGACCCTGGCACCTGCTACAGCACGGATGAAGCTTGAGGACACAACACCGAGGGAAAGAAGTCAGTCACCAAGAGACAACGACCATGTGTGTGATTCCACTTATCTGAGGCATCCGAAGTCACTGGAATCGGAGAGACGAAAGTACGATGGTCCTGCCCAGGGGCGGGGGAGGGCTGTTTCATGGGGGCAGAGTTTCAGATTTGCAGGGAAAGGTCTGGAGATCCGTTTCACAACAACAGGAAGGTACTTAACATGGATGAACACGTACAAATAGTTCAGAAGGCAAAGGTGTTTTTACCACTATGAAAAACTTGCTGTTTATGTAATTAGTTTTATGTAAAACGGCTTTTCCTCAACAATATTTAACGTCTGCCTTTAATGAGTAACTCAAAGGTAAAGGGTATTGTCCCTCTCCCTCTTCCGGTAGGCATGTATGAGACGTGCAGAGGTGGGCATCTGCAATGGGTGTCGGAATCCCAGTGGAGACAATGCCAGTATGTCAGCAGTGAGCTCGAGCCCTTCTCTCTCCTGTGCAAATCCCTGCTGTCCAACGTGCCCCAGTGGGAAGCTTTCAAAACCAGCCAGGCTTCCTATTGCCTGATGAGCGTCCCTTTCTCTCCAGAAAATGCCTCAGTGGAGGAGAGTGAGAGATCACCGAAGGAAAGTAAGAGAGCATTTGATGTTTTATTTAACCTAACCGATGTGCGTGGGGATGGTCAACTTACTGACGTAGCTCAGTATCCCAGCAGTAATGTAGCTCTGCTGCGAGCTTCTGCCCAAACAGAGGATCATGTTTTGCAGTAACAGACACATCCTTACACCCATTTCCTCTGCTCTTGTCTCTGGGATGGGCAGCCAGAAACGGAACTGCTGGGTCAAAAGCATACGATTTTTATGTGAACTGTTGCTGCCAGGTTGCTCGTCTTAAAAGTCCGGGATAATTTACATTTCCAGCAGCAATACATGACTTCTCCTTTTCCAAGAGGAGTATTGATCTTTTCTTAACTCTTGCCGATCTGGAAACTTTAAGGTACTTTAATTTGGATTTCCTGACTAGCACCATGTTTAAGTACCTTTTCAGATGTTTGTAGAGCATTTGGACTTACCTGTTCATGTACTTGGCTCATTTTTCTACTGAATTATTCATTCTTTTGTGGCCTTCTGTAAGAACCCTATTGGCGTAACAGATAATCAACTTTTTGTTTTGTTAAAGATACCAACCTGTTCATTCAAGTATTTTTAAAAATCGGCCAGTGACTTTTGGATTTGTTTATACTGTCTCTACCAGGCAATGGAGAAATGTCTGTATGGCCAATTACATCTACTTTCTTTTATAGCTTCCTGATTTCCAGTTCTGACTAAGAAGTTCTCCTCTTCCCCTAGAGTTTTCTCTCTAGGTCATTATTTTGTAAAGTGAAGATCTTTTTATTTGGGGGAGGAAATCAGATTTATCAATTTGTAACTAGATTTTCATGTATCGTGGACTTTTTTTTTTAAGATCAACACACCCATTTTAGCCCTATTCCAAAAAACTATCTCTGTAATCCACGTTGTGTTTAAAGTTAGACACGGGGAAAATACATGGAAATAGTACGAGGCAGGGAATGATAGGCACACCAGGGTAGTTGGAAATGCACACGTACGACTCTGCTGCAGACTCTACTGCAGAGGGGCAGTATTAAAAACACAGATCTGTATAATATTCAATTTTCAAAAATTTGAGAGTCTTGTTGCATTTCCACCTGATTCTCATTTGCAATATCTTCATAGGTAGATTATGATGAGAACTTTCTAACCTCTAGAGTTATTAGTTTATACTCACTGGAAAAACCTCACACATGCAGGAGCAGGTTGTAAAGTGTTGGCCTGCCCCTGCTTCTCCTGTCAGTTGAGCATCCGACTCTTGATTTTGGCTCAGGTCATGATCTCAGGGTTGTGGGATCAAGCCCCGCGTCTGGTGCTCAGTGGGGAGGCTGCTTTGGATTCTCTCTACCCCCCCGCACCCTGCACCACTCCCAACCTGCGCACATGTGCAATGTTCTCTCTCTCTCTAAAGTAAATAAATTTTTTAAAAAATAAAAAATAAGTTAGACATGTTTTTAAAACAAACTTTAGAGTTTTATAAGAGAATTTTCATTGTGTGTTTCTTAGTGATCCAAGGCACTTGATAGTTCACGTCCATTTCTTTCTCTGTATTATATCTAGCTGAACTTCTGGATGAAAAGGAGGAAGTACGTAGTCCTGTGAATTTCCCCTGGGAGAAACTCAGTGCATTTCAGAGACTTATTTTGGTAAGATGTGCTATGAGAAAACAGTGATATTCTACGTGTTTTAAGCACTTTATCTGTAAGTTAAATCATTCAAGTTTAAAATTTTCTTAGCAAAATGTATGGATTTTTCAAGTACTGTTCATGTTAGAGGGACGCATTCACACTCCGATCGGGTGGCAGTCCTGGCCCCCTCTGCCCCCGTGCACCCCCCCCAGAGAGGAGGACTTGGAAAATGGGTGCCTGTGAGGGATGGAGAGTGGTGGTTCAGCACCTTCACCCCGTCCCTTCGGGTCCACCTCCTGCAGACTGTACACTGCGCTCTGCTCTCCGCACCATCAGCGGTCTAGGCACGGACCCAGCCTGTGAGGGCTCCATGTCAGGAAGCACGTCCATCCTGCCACTGTTAATAAAGGTGATATTTTACCTGACTCCTCCTGCTTCACAATCGTGGGGGGAAGTGTTGGGGATGCAAATGGGTGTCAGTCATGAGCCTCTTAAAACAGCTAAAGCTTAGGGTGTGCTAAGCATTTTGCAGACATTGTTTCATGTAATCCTCATAATAATCTTGGCGGGGAGCTATGATTATTTCCCCCACATCACAGAATTAGGGGGCCAAGGCTTAGAAATTGCCTAATGGCTGTGACACCTGGGGGGCTCAGTCGGTGAAGTGTCTGCCTTCAGCTCGGGTCATGATCCCAGGGTCCTGGGATCGAGTCCCGCATTGGGCTCTCTGCTCCCTCCCCTCTGCCCCTCCTCCCTGCTTGTTCTCTCTCTCAAATAAATAAATAAATCTGAAAGAAAAAAAGAAAAGAAGAAAGGAGAAAGGGGAAAAAAGGAAAGAAAAGATAGAAGGAAGGAGGTGGGGAGAAAGAAAGAGAGAGAAAGAAAAGAAAAGAAAAAAAAGGCAAGACAAGAGCGCTAACAGAGCCAGGATTGAAACCCAGAGTGTTTGTAAAACCTGGTTCCCGGCAGTAACACCACTTTTCCCAGGGAGACCGTCCTGGTCCTCGGTTCATCCTCATGACCTGCAAAGCTTCTTTTTGTTTCCGCATCTGCCATGTAGCTTAGGGATGGAGAAGCCCCTCCTCTCTCTCCCCTATCGGCCCTGACTTCATGCAGATGCCAGCCCGGACAGCCGGTCACCCTTCGATTTCTGCCTTAAATTTTATTTTTGTAACACTTTAAAATTCACTCCAGAGAGAGGTTGCCCCCCAAAATTGCATCTGGCTTACAGACATTTCACTTTGTTTTGTTTCTGCAATGATTTAAGTGTAATTTGTCACCAAATGGGTTTGAACCTCTGGAGATCTGTCTTACGAGACTTCAGAGTCTTCAAGTAAAGAGAAGGAAGATATCACACACAACTTAAAAACTCTGTGTACACTTCTATCTTGAAGTGAGTTGTCTTCTATTTGTTTTACTGTGGCAAAATATAATTTCATTTGATCCTAATAAACCCTTTGAATTCTAAGTGAGAGATTCAGTGGCATGAAGTATATTCACAGTGTTGTGCAACCACCACCTCTATTTCCAGAACTTTCTTATCCTCCCAAACAGAAGCTCCGCACCTGCGAACCGATAACTCCCCGTTCCTTCCTCCCACTAGACGCTGGCAGATACTGTCCTACTTTCTGTCTCCAGTCGCTGATCCCAGGGACCTCATGGCAGTGGACTCATGCAACATTTATCTTTTCGTGGCTGGCATAGGGTGTTCGGAGCTCATCTGTGTGGCAGCAGGTGTCAGAGTCCTCTTCCTGCTCAAGGCTGAGGACATTTTCTTCCTCTATCCACCTGTCCGTGCACACGGGTTCTTCCTTCCCCTGGGCTGTCGTGAATAACACCACTGCAGACAAGGGTGTCCACGTTTGGTTTGTGTTGTTCTTTTCTTTGAGCCAAAATTTGCAAATTGAGAGATTTCACCAAAAAATCCATGTTTTTATTGAAAAAGTAAAAGATCAGGCAATGCTGGGTCTGCAGGCAGCAGGAAGAGCTGGAGCTGAGCAGCGCCGGCCCCAAAGACCGCTGCGCCATGGTCGCGAGCCACGGTCGTGAGCCACAGTTGGTCGTCCGTCACCGCTGGTGATCACTTCCTCACAGCGACAGCGACCGTTAGCCGCCAGCAAGCACCATAGTTCCAGCTCTGTTTTTCTTCCGGGGAGAATTGTTTTCATTCTGTCCAGCCCGTTTCTCTAATTCATGTTGCCCACCTGGCAGTGTAAACAGCCTGCGACCCTCTCTCTCCCTGCGGTTTATTGGCCTCGTCATGACAGGAGCATACGTTTCAGCTGTCTTAACTGACAAACCCTATAAACACGTCACAGTCTGTGTAGCACAGGTCCAGCCAGGGAAAACGGGAGGGTAGACGGGGTGACGCTCGTATGTGCGCAAGAAATAAGAGTGGTTTTCCAGAAAACAGAACCTCCATTTTCCAATTTCTAGTTCTTTGTATTATTTGAATTTTACGTAGCCAGTGTGTGTTACCCTAACAGCAAAATTAACTTTTTAAAGCCTGTGCTGTCTTACCTTCCCCAATAAGCTCCAGGTGATTCTAGTTTGTCAGCTAGACATTTCATGAGTGGAGCGATCCTGTTTTCCAAACCCCACTGTCAGAAGACATGGTCTGATAAAAGGTCAAGTGCACATGACAAAGATATTGAGTTAGAATATTTGAAACTGGGTCTGGCCCATAAGAGTTGGACACTGAGATTGCCACAAGAGAGATTCAGTTAGAATGTGTTCGAAAGGCTCCACCCGGGGCAGGATGAAAGCACAGAGCTCTGTGAGGGCAAGGACTCGGTCTAGTCCATGCACCGTTCCCCATCGCTACAGCTCCGCGGGAAGATGGGAGAGGGAAGGGCACGTGAGGACAATTTCCAGAACTATCTGTAGCTGCTTAGAAAGCACCTGGCTGAACCGAGCTCAGCACAACCCCATTCCTTCTGGTCCTGCTTTCTCTCCCCGCCCCCCCCCCAGCTCCAGTGTTAAAACTTACCGCTGCGCTCCATTGGTCAATAAAGTGAGGGAGGAGCCGCATGACGGTGACAGCCAGTCACGCCCACGTCTGGGAGCACAGACTCTCAGGGCACCGTGACCACACCTGACCATCCATTGCCTTCTGCGGATTCTAGCGCTTTTATGAAGTGGACGCACTGGGCGAGCTCTGCTCTTAGACCCCAGATGCTTTGTGTGCTGCCAATTTTCATCTAAGTCATTTAAGTCAAAGAAAATCAAGATTCATTTTTCCAAGGTGTAAGAGAAAAGAGCAGAATTTGACATAATGATCACATGTATTATGTTAAACAGTGAAATTGCCAATACTTGGCAGTTTTCGACCCTTAAAAATGGTAGTTTCCCATGGTTCAACCTAGGGCATCCACACAGATCCACACACAATTTCAGCTTTGCCTTAAATGATGGGGCCTCTGAGGCTGAGGACAAAATTCATGGTCATTTTATAAACAGCATGTAAGTAGTTTGTATGAAACAGTTTTCATGGAACAGGTCTTTCCTCCAAGATTTGCAGTGATTTCTTCCAGTGGACCCTGAGCCTCTACTTACCACATGTACACGGTTTCCAAACTCGTTCAGCCCTAGGGTTCTTTCTGGATCCGCACTCCATTTGCAGTGCTGTTTATCTTCGTGTAACTCCTGGAGGAGTTAAGGTGTGCCATCCTGATTTTCATCCTGCTCCAGACACGTCCAGCAGAGCAGGAAGAAGCCCACGGGGAATTTCTCTTTGCAGCATCAGGGGCCATAACTGGGATTTTTACATCCAAGGCAAGATCTCTGTTGGAGTGTGAGAGGGACGGAGGCACAGGGTGGCCCTGGCTCCAAGGAGGGACCACAAGCCAGGGTGGTGGCTTCTCTGTCACGTGCGGACTCTCTCCATTACACGTGCCCAGCATGAGGAGCTCCATCAAACTCTGCCCACATGGATAATGAACACTTCCTTGCTTTGTTCCATTTGCCATAGGGACCATTCCCTTGGGGGGTTTTTAACGTTACTTTCTCTTCTGTGCTTTCTTGTTTAGATAAAAATTCTTCAACCAGAACATTTGAAGAATTCAGTGAAAAGGTTTATAACTGAAAAAATGGGAAGTGAATATGTTCTCAGAACTGGAATTAATTTGAGAGAGTCATATAAGGAATCCGATGCCAGAACTCCAATAATACTTATTCACTCCCATGGTAAGATGCCACCTCCATACTCCGAGAAAGGTGTAGACAAGTAGGTTCTGGGTCGGGTGTTTTTATGTTTAAAATATTTCCCTATTCTTAGTTAAGTATTTTGGAAAAGGGACTATTTAAACTATTTTAAGACTGAATATTTCTAAAAATGTAAAAGAACAAAGAAGAACAAAAATTTCCAGGTTCATAACCATGGAAAAACTTACCCATGCTAATTTTCTGTGCAGAAAATATCTCCTAAACACATATTACTGATCTGAAAGTTGGGATGGCCCTTGTATTTGTTTAACTGTTTTAATCCATTGGCTCATGAAAAGATAATACATAAACCAACACAAGGTGGCCCTGCCAACCCAGCCGTTGTGTACCTCAAAACTCCAAATGCTTTTTCCCCTTGTCTTTGCCCCACAGACCCTAAGCAAAATATTTTCACTTATCTTCTGTTCTTTGTCATCTCTAAATCAAATATGTCTTCAGAATTCACCATATTCAGACTTTGATTCTATTGGGCAAAAAAACTTTCTGAAAGTGCATGCACGTGGATGCTTCCTCCTCTGTAACCTTTATGTAAAGCGGCTGTCCTTCACCTGACACACTCTTAGTAGCTGCTGTCCATCTCCTGAAGACATAGCCCAGAATGGCTGCCAGGACTCTAGCCCTCACGTCCACGCTCTAAACAATAGAACAGAAGAAAAGAAGTGTTAAACATGTTAACAGATCTTGATCTTGATCTCAGCTCAGGTCTTGATCTCAGGGTTGTGGGTTCAAGCCCCACCCTGGGCTCCACGCTGGATGTGGAGCCTACACTCAATCAATCAAGCAAGCAAGCAATATGTTTTCTGGAGGGAATGAAATGAGGTTATAATTGTGTGAACGTTTCCACGTTTCTGTGCAGGGACTGACCTCACCAACACTGTCCTGAAATTGGCACAGGAGTTAAAAGGAGGAACGAGTCACGTGACCATTATTTCCCTGGGCCGCGGCCAGGCTGCCAAGGCAGAGGAGCTCATCATGAAGGCCCTCCCCAGGGCCGCACAGTGGGTCTTCCTGCAGAACTGTCACCTTGCAGCGTCATTTATGCCGAGGCTGTGCACAATCATCGAGTCGTAAGAGCTTTACGTGATTTGTAAGGGATCAGATTAGTGAGCAGACCAGTGAGGTGAGACTGAATGGCCATGTTTAAGCAATGAGAAAGTAATGCACTGACCGCTCAGGGAATGTTAGGCTTTCTTGTGCAGGTTCTCTTTTCTCCAGGATCTTTAAAACTGCACTAGGAAATACCCTGATTTTTTAGGGAAAAAAGCCTCTCTGGTCTTTACTCTCCATGGCCTTCATCACTTCCGTCCTCTGCTTTTCAAGCCCTCCTGCTCCACAGATGAACCCGCCACAGCCACACATCCATCCGGCCTATGGATCTAAACCATAGTTTTTAATATGCTCCATGATTCCAAACAGCAGAATGTAATAGCTCACATCCCTCCTTCCAGTGGCGATTTATTTCACGGCCTATAGTTCGTACTTGCTCTTTCTCGGGCTGCCTCTCCCAGACTTGCTCACTCAGGCGGAAACTTCCAGAGGCTCAGCCTTCTTGTTGGCAGTGGAAGTGGTTGCAAGTCAATTGCTGTAACTTTGAGTGAAGAATTAACAATGTTTTATTTTTTTAAGATTTTATTTATTTCAGAGTGAGCATGCACGAGAGGGGGAGGGGCACAGCTGGAGGGGGAGGGAGGAGAGAGAGTCTCAAGCAGGGCTCCATCTCACGACCTCGAGATCATGACCTGAGCCGAAACCAAGAGACTGATGCTCAACTGACTGAGCCCCCCAGGCGCCCCAGCAACGTTTTAAGTTAGTAAAGTTGTAACCGGTTGTGTTCTGGAGTTTTCTCTCCAGCTTTGCCTTTCTGTTGCTTTCCTGGCTGCAGCCGGTGCTGGCCTTCGCATGTGTGCTCAAGTAAGGGCCGCGTCGGCTTCGTGCTATTTTTATGTCGTGAGTGTCCACAAGGAAACTAAACCAAAATGCAACTGCCCTGACTTAAAGTTCTAAAAACTTCATTAGCATCATTCATTCTGTTCTCAGACCCCTGTGGCTTTTGGCAGTTTAAAAAGGATTTGATAATTTCTTTTTCACATTTACTTCATCACTGAAGAGAGCTAGAAGATGAAGTTTGCCTAGTTGTATGATTTCGATAGTTGTAAACTTTGGAAGATGACACCATAATGTCTTCCAGGTCCTTCAGTCATTGCTCATTCAAAAACTATTTCTAGGGCACCTGCCGATTTGCCAAGAGTCATTCTAGAGACTCAGGACACTGTATGAACCAGACGGACATTGTATCAGCCTCCCAGAGGGTACTAAGATAGAGAGTGACAATAGAATGGCAGATAGTGATGTATCATTCTAAAAAAAGAAATTGAAGGAACGTTCTGCAGAACAGAATTTCAGAGACTTAGAGTAATTAACAACGTGTAAAAAAAAGTGTTCTATGTAATCAGAGTATAATTAAGAGAAATTCATACTTCTTTATCAAATCAATCCTGTAAGTGTTTAAGACTATCACCCAGCAGCCTACTGTGGGAGAGAGAAATGTGGAGCAAATTTCTTACGTTTAAGAGTTAAGGAAGTTAGGAAACATGTTCACAGCATATTGCTAAGAGGAGAAACAGGCTACCAACAGCACGTACAGCATAATGTTTTTATTTAAAGAGAAAGAGAGGGCGCCTGGGTGGCTCAGTTGGTTAAGCGACTGCCTTCGGCTCAGGTCATGATCTTGGAGTCCTGGGATCAAGTCCCACGATCAAGTCCCACATCGGGCTCCCTGCTCAGCGGGGAGTCTGCTTCTCCCTCTGACCCTCTTCCCTCTTGTGCTCTCTATCTCTCCTCCTCTCTCTCAAATAAATAAATAAAATCTTTTAAGAAAAAAGAAAAAGAGAGAGAGGGGCGCCTGGGGGGCTCCGTCAGTTGAGTATCCAACTAGTGATTTTTGCTCAGGTCGTGATCTCAGGGTCATGCAATCGAGCCCCCCGTCGGGCTCCACTCTGGGCATGGAGTCAGCTAGAGATTCTCCCTCTCCCTTTGCCCCTCCCCCCACTTGTTCTGTCTCTCTCTCTCTCTCAAATAAATAAATCTTTTTTCAAAAAGAGGGAAGAGAGAAAAGGAAAAAAATATACTTACACCTAGTTAGTAGGATTTTAGATTATTTTGTTTTTCTGTTTAATTCTGTATTTGTTGTTGTTGTGTTGGTTTGTTTTTGTTTTGGGGTTTTTTTTTTGCTTTTGTTGTTTTGCACATTTTACAAAAATGATTTCAGACATGAAGAAAGCTGCAAGAATAGCACAGAGGCTCTCCCACGTACTTCACCTCTCTTTCCCAGCTGTTAACATTGGCATGTCCTGTCTTCCTGTTTGTATGTACGTATGCCACTTTCTGAATCACTGAAAGTAAATTGCCGACATGATGCCGCTTGACCCCTACATACTTCAGCATGCTTATTGATTATCTAACCCCCAGGACCTTAGCATATCTAGCCTATTGGCCCAATAATAACTTTTACTGCAGAAAAAGAAAGACAAAGTTCTGGTCCAAGTTCTAATTCAGGACTTCTCATAGCATTCAGTTGTTGAGTCTCTTAAATCCTCTGTATTTTAGAATTGTTCCTCAGTCTTTGTCTTTCATAACTTGGACATTTTTGAAAAGCAAGAGCTGGTTACTTTGTCAAATGTCCACCCATTTGGGTTTGTCCACTGTTTTCCCGTGGTTAGATCATGGTGAGGCAGCGTGGCAGGAATGCCACCAAAGAGATGTGTCCTCCTTGCTGCACATACCCGGAGGCACAAAATGTCCATCTGTCCCATTACATTTGACCGAAGTGGCATCCACCACCTGTAGGGTTTTTAGACCAGGTCAGTATCTCAGCGTTTTACCCACTGGTCTTAACAACCACTGAGAATGTTTGACTCAATTAGGACTCTATTATTTGCCAAATGGTGACTTTCTAACTCCACAGTTCCTTCTAAATTGACCAAATGATGTTCTACCCTGAGGAAGAGGCTTCCCCCCACCCCCGTTTATTCATTGCTCTGTTTATATCAGTCATGGGTTCCTGTTTTATTCCATGGCATATCGTCTGTTATCACCGTCATTTATTTTCATGTTCAGTTGATTCAGATTTGACCCGTGGAACACATCATTTTGTTCTTATTTTGTCATTTTTCCAAGGTTTTTTGCAATGAGCGTGTATCACTTTTGTGTTTATAGGTGGAAAAACGACTTTTCAAAACTGGGAGTTACTGGGTCTTGCGCAAATATCTGTACACCATGAAAGGCCATGGTGGACTAATAGGGCCTGTAGATAATTACTGCAATGGGCTCTAGGTCACTTCAGACATTGAGACTCTGTGATTCCTAAAACATGTTGGTTTGGCTTAAATTTTTTACACTAGGGGCGCCTGGGTGGCTCCGTCGGTGAAGTGTCTGCCTTCAGCTCAGGTCATGATCCCAGGGTCCTGGGATAGAGCCTCACGTCAGGCTCCCTGCTCAGTGGGAAGCCTGCTTGTCCCTCTCCCACTCCCCCTGCTTGTGTTCCCTCTCTCGCTGTGTCTCTCTCTCCACAAATAAATAAATAAAATCTTTTAAAAAAATTTTACACTAAAATATTTATAAATTTTGTATTTTGCAGATGTAATAGCCCAGATGTGACAATAGACCCTGAGTTTAGGCTGTGGCTAAGCTCAAAATCAGACAGTTCTTTCCCAATTCCAATTCTTCAGAAGAGTTTGAAGGTAAGGACAGAGGAGAACAGATTTTGATGTTGCCTGAGGAGCACGGTTTGAGTGTGAAGTATCTTGCATTCATAATTCCGAATTGCGAAGGGATTCCTGACTCTAGCACGCTGACCTACTCTGTGCTCGCCGTGCACAGTGGGCCAGGAAGGACACTAAGACAGTAGATGAGCTCCCTTCTTTCAAATGATTCACAGCTTGGTGGACGTTTGTCCAACCAGGATGCTTAGACTACCCTCAGTTGTAAACCGGAATGCAGGATGCTGAGACGGCCCGCAGGTGTAACCGGAACGCAGGATGCTGAGACGGAACGCAGGATGCTGAGACGGCCCGCAGGTGTAACCGGAACGCAGGATGCTGAGACGGCCCGCAGGTGTAACCGGAACGCAGGATGCTGAGACGGCCCGCAGGTGTAACCGGAACGCAGGATGCTGAGACGGCCCGCAGGTATAACCGGAACGCAGGATGCTGAGACGGCCCGCAGGTGTAACCGGAACGCAGGATGCTGAGACGGCCCGCAATTGTAACCGGAACGGAGGATGCTGAGACGGCCCGCAATTGTAACCGGAACGGAGGATGCTGAGACGGCCCGCAGGTATAACCGGAACGCAGGATGCTGAGACGGCCCGCAGTTGTAACCCAAACGCAAGATGCTGAGACGGCCCGCACGTGTAACTGGAACGCAGGATGCTCAGACGGCCCGCACGTGTAACTGGAACGCAGGATGCTCAGACGGCCCGCACGTGTAACTGGAACGCAGGATGCTCAGACGGCCCGCACGTGTAACTGGAACGCAGGATGCTCAGACGGCCCGCACGTGTAACTGGAACGCAGGATGCTCAGACGGCCCGCAGGTGTAACCGGAACGCAGTATCTCTGTCCTTCTCTCACTCTTCTTCTCTGGCCTTTCCCTGTCTCTGCTCCCCAACCATCCCACAGCGCAATCTCTGGAAAGGCTCTGGCAGGAAGCAGGTTGAAAGCAGGTGTTGGGGACAGGGGACTGAAGGTTGGCAGGGAGGGACAGACACAGAACTTCCAGAGACGTTTCACCTCAATCCGGTCCATTGCTCTAATTAGCAAAATACAGCTTCAGTTCAGATATGAACAACTTTCTTCCCCAAGATAACATTTTCTGTCTCTCTCTCCCTCCCCCCTCTCCCACTGCCCAGCTCCCCTCCTGCCTCCCCCCTTCATATGTCGTTCCTCATGGGGCTGCGCAGATTTTTACTTTTGGAAACACAAGCAGGCGTCTCCAAAGAGTCAGCCCTGAGCCTCAGGGCATGCCACTCTGCGAACACTTTCTCATGTGTGCAGTCAGGGCTTTCTCAGCAAACGTTGCAGACAATCCGCATTAATGGATATTGAAAGGTAAACATGCCTTGGAAGGAAGAGAACGTCTGCGCTACTAGGAGCTTCTCACAGCTATGTGTCCAAGTTCTCAGGCTGATGAGACTCATAGCCATTTGCTTAACACTCCAGGGACTGTGAAAACCCAGCTACCTCCTCCTCTCTCCCCAGAATCTCTTTGCGTTCTGGAGCAAACATCTCTCCGTCTCTCTGTCTCTCTCTATCTCTGGAAGGAGGGGCTGCTCTGTAAGCCGTTCTATATAAGCACCAAGTTTCGTCCCCGCTATACACACGCTAAGGGTGCATCTGCCCCCCCGCCACCCCCTGGGGATCAGAGCATGGGGGAGCACCGTGAGCTCTGATCCTTGATCCAGAAACATCGGTTCATGTACACACACATCCATGTGTCATATATATAGACCCACACAGATCTCCACATCCACACGGTGTTTATACATGAATACGTGTGTCTGTCTATGTGTGTCTGTGTGTGTGTATATGTGTAAAATGTGCAGGGAAGGGAACATTTCAAACCTTGTACAGTTTGGGAGTTAACAGCCATGCTCTTTAAAAAGCCCCCTCCAGCTGAGTCTCTCCCCACTTCACCTCTGCCCCTCCTCACTGCAAGTCTCCTAGTTAGGAAGTCAAGCAAAGGGAATTTTAATGGAAGCTAAACAGCTGGGTAGTACACCAAGTTCATTGTTCTCCTTTTTAATGTCAGTGCTGACGAGATGGTTCTGTTGGCTCCATTGGTTCTCTGTCTCCTTTGCTTGGGCACCCCCCACCCCCCCAACCCCCCATCTGCCGCCTCGCTGAGGCCGCGTGGCCACCACTGAGAGTTTTGATGACAGTAGCTCTTCACTGTCAAACTTTCCAGAATGCTGTGCTTCCAGAATGCTAGACTTCAAGCAAACAGAAGTGCTTTTAATGACAGTGTTAACTTTTCATTTTAAGATCTGAATTGGAACAGTAGGAAATCAGGTACAATCCTTTAACAGAAATTTTCAAATGAAAAAAGAATAACACAAGAGTTCTTACTTGCCACTGACTCTTGCAAACAGTTACACTCTTGGCCCGCTCCCTGAGCAAGCGTCCCCTTGGTCAGTGCCTCCACTCACCTGCTGTCATTACTCTTCTCTGTTTTAAAGATCGCAGTGGAAAATCCCCAGGGACTGAAAAGTAACTTACTACAGACCTTTGGATGTGGTGGGAGCGGAGAGGTAACAGAAGAGATACTTGAAAAACCTGACTGTGGACCCTCGTGGAAAAAACTTTTATTCAGTTTATGTTTTTTCAATGCTGTGATCAATGAAAGAAAAAATTACGGAATACTGGGCTGGAATATTGCTTATAAATTTAGTTCTTCGGACCTGGGGGTAAGTGTCATATCTTCCAAATAAACACTAACGAATGAATCACAATAGGGTACTAACTGCCTAGTGTCTGTCCACACAGATACTAAGTATCTTCCTGGTTCTGGAAAATGAACTCTGACCTGTAACAAGGGCTAATGCAGAGAACCATGAACCGGGAAGTCAGCTTTTCTGGAAACAGATGACAGCCCCCCACCTACGGATGTACAAGCATTTAATCCGGTGGGCGGTGGGCAAGCTAACCAGCTCTTGGGCTCTTTGTTCCCTTGGCCAAAAAAGAAAAAAAGCAGGATGACGGAAGGGAGGGTGGACACCAGTACCTACCTGAAAGAGTTTTATAAGAAGCCAACTGGTTAACATAGGCTAGGCTCTCAGGACAGTGCCTGACACACAGAAACCCCTGCAAATGTGTCTGCCGTTTCTACCGGATTTATTTAAAGTAAGAGCTTGTACTGACCCACCGCAGGGGGAAATACGTAGCTTACTGTCTTTCTTTACTATTCTCTATCTAGAACCTTCTATTTGCTTGACGTTGCTGGGTGGTTTTTTTTTTTACAGCTAAAGTGAATAGGTGGTGACACCTGCTTAAATTTTTACCAGGTTAGAGCAGATACCAAAAAACTTTCTGAGCGAAATCTTGATTCTGACCCACCCTGGATGGGCACCTTCCCTCCCCTTCTAGGGCCTCCTGAGGCTTCCCAGCTCTCTGCACACTCAGCTGCCTGTCCCCATACGTGCAAGTGCACTCTTATGCCCCCAGCCAGAGCCTGACATGAAGCAGCCATGCTCCGGGTGTTTGCCAAGGAATACGGCTCAAGTACATTTGTCCAAACCACACTCAAAGCTTAATCAAAAGGCTAACAATATACTGGGGGAAAATACCTGTAGCGTATATTTTGCAATGGCTAATATGCTGATTATTTGAAGATCTTTTATAAATTAATAAGAGAAAGATAAATACCCCAATGGGCAAAGGACCTGGTTAGGCATTTTGCAGTGTAAATACAAAAAGGCAAAAAGATTATGAAAATGTATTCCATTTCATTAGTAATTGCGATGTTAATTTTATGTATCAATTTGACTGGGCCACAAGACCCCCAGGTGTTTGGTCAAACATTATTTTGAGGATGTCTGTGAGGGTGCTTCTGGGTGAGATTTATATTCAAATCAGTAGACTCTCTCTAACGTGGTGGGCCTCATCCAATCAGTTGAAGGACTGACTGGAACTAAAAGGAAATCCCCCTGCCTGAATGCTTCGAACTGGAACATTGGTTCTTTCCGGGTCTTGAGCCTGCCGTCGCTCTCCCTGGGTCTCCTGCTGCCAAATGCAGGTCTTGACATTTGTCAGCCTCCATCATTACATAAGCCACGTCTGAATGGTAAATCTCTGTATACATATATGGTTCTCTGGAGAAGCCTGACGAATACAGTAATCAAGGTAATGCTCATTAAAATCTCATTAAAATGAGATGGTACCTTTCACCGCCCCCTGCCCCCGGTGGCTAAAACAAAGCAGCACAAATACAGAGAAGTGGGGGCTGTCTCCTGATGCTGCTGCGATTGTTACTAACTTTCTGGGAGGCAAAGAATGCCTATTATCATTGATTTAGAAAGATAGCTCACATTTATAGGCTCGCTTAATGAAATTACTTATAACAGAGACTGAACGTATGATGTCATTTCTGTGTATATACAGAACTCATTTCCCTTGCAGATGGTTTTTAAAGAAACACATCCAAACCTTCTACCAGGGGGATGAATGGTAGGACTGGGATGGCCCGTGTCAGCAGGGGCACTTTGTCCTGTGCAGAGCTTGGGCCAATACCATCAGCAGCTCTCCGTGCGGGCTGGAAGTCACCGATGGTGCCCTTCCTCTGGCATTTTGCAGAGAGGCCTGACCAGAAGCAGCTAGTGACATCATGGCGCTGTGGTCCAGAGAGGTACCCTTCCCCTCCTGCCTTCCCCCTCTTTGTGTGGCAGATGTGAGAGCAGTCTTGCCAGTGGGAGAGAAGGCCACGCTTCTGACCGTCTGGAGGTTCCAGCTGGGAACTTCGTGCGGAATGGGCTCTACGCACAGCCCCCCTCAGGAATGAAGTGGGCACTGCTGGTTCCCTGGAAGTTGAGTTTGGACACAGCTCCTCCCACTTGGGGGAGTCCCCGCTGGCCAGCTGGTGGTCGGGCAACTTGGGGTTTGCTCAGGGGACTGGCAGTCTGACCAGTGCTGTGTCCTAGCCCACGGGGCTTAGCATTAGTGGACCCTCCACCGCACGCAGGGCTACAGCCACTGAAAGCTTCCCCAAAACCGGGACCTGAGCCCCATTGACAAGACCAAGAGAAACAACCTATCTAATGAGATCCAGTGGCCAGAGAGGGAAAGAACATAAGCAGTGGAACAGAAAACTGTCAGAGCCCGTGAAGAAATACACATTTCACACCTGTACATATGCACATACGTGTTTCATGTGCATGACTTTTTTAGGTATGCACATACCACAAGTTTTTTTTTTAACTTATTGACAGAAGAACTAGCAGGATGGTAAAACTGATTTTTTAAAAAATATAGGAGAGCAGAATTATTTGTAAATACTGAGAGAAACTGTAATGAAATATGATTGCTAAGTTACATCCCAAACTGATAAATGCCCTGCAGGCAATAAAATTGTGCCTTTGGTTTGTAAGTTGCTTTATGAGCCAGACAGCATTTGTATTTCTCTAGGACAAAATTCATCTGCATTGTCATCAGAATCACATGTAAGGCTCTCGGTTTTCTGTAAGTTAGCAACTACTCTGACAGAACTTCATGTGCTCTGACGGATAGCACATCAAAACAAAAGTAGGTGCTCTGGGAATATTCAATAATCCCCTTGAAAGAGCGCGTCAGACACTGTTTCAGTGGGGCATGGAAAAGATACGTGCTCACCCTTTTACCTATTTACAGATTTTGGAGTTTTTATTTTTTTAAAAAAGATTTTATTTATTTGAGAGAGAAAGAGAGAACAAGCATGGGGAGGGTAGAGGGAGAGACACACTCCCTGCCAAGCAGGAGCCCGATGTGGGACTCGATCCCAGGACCCTGAGATCATGACCTGAGCCGAAAGCAGATGCTTAACCCACTGAGCCACTCAGGTGCCCCTAAATACAGATTACTTAAAAGGAAGACTCATACTACAAGAAAAATTCCTCTAATCGCCTTAAGCTAAAAATACTAACCTGTCTCAGCAGAACGTAGAGGTGGGGGAGGAGGGGCTTGTGGTGCAGGGAGGAGTCCCTGTGAGGACAGGAAGGAGCACGGAGCAGTGGAAGGGCAGAGGGAGAAATGGGAACATAGATGCTTCCGGGGCGGGGTGGGGGAGTCATTGAAGTCTTCTTTCCATTTGAAAAAAGAAATGTTATTTTAATAGGAATTCAAGGAAAGGAAAGGTCACCTGACCTAATGGAAACACTCTGACATCTAAATTAGCAAAGAAAAAGGAAAATAGCAATCTGCTCAAACTATTAAAAGTAAGAAGAAGGGAGGGGCGCCTGGGTGGCTCAGTTGGTTAAGCAACTGCCTTCGGCTCAGGTCATGATCTTGGAGTCCCGGGATCGAGTCCCGCATGGGGCTCCCTGCTCAGCAGGGAGTCTACTTCTCCCTCTGACCCTCTTCCCTCTCATGCTCTCTCTCTACCATTCTCTCTCTCTCTCTCAATAAATAAATAAAAATCAAAAAGCTATTTAAAAAAAAAAAAGTAAGAAGAAGGGAGAGAAACAACCAAGTACAATAAATAGCAAAGTCCTATGGAAGGAACGTTATCAGGCATTATTTGAAATGTAAACCGACTGCACTCCCTCATCAAGAGACACACGCAATTTGTATGAAAAACATTTAAATTAATGAAGACAGCTTAAAACGACCAAGAAACTAAAAACAGCAACAAAGCAGAAATGGCAATGTTCATATGACAAGATAGAATTTAATCTGAAAAAGCATGAACAGTAGAAAGAGAAGCAATCTGTGAAGATACAACATTCTTGAAAAGAGTTAACTTTTATTATAGAGAGCCTCCTCAGGCATGGTTTTAAGTGGTTTATGGACTGATTAACCTGAGCCTCACATCAACCCCATAAAGAGGGTGGCATCATCTGCACTTCACCGTTGAAGTACAGAGAGGCTGAGGAAGTTGCTGGAACAGACAGGAATCAAACACGGGTGGCTTCACTCACACTGTGTGGTCTTGATATTGATATTCCTCAGACAGTGGCCTGCGGTACACCCACGTGCGCGTGCGCACAGACACATACGTACACATACACATGTACGTCACATGTGTGCATATTCCTGGGTAATCGGGGGAGTTTCAGAAACCTCTTTCAGAATTAGAGAGCTCTGATAAGCAAGAGTAAGACTGCTACTAATATCATCAACAAACTTGATGACCAGAGGTGTATAGAACCTAACATCCCTCTAGTAGACAGTACCTATTTCTTTCATGTATCTAAGGAACTCTTAGAAAACTCAACCACAAACATGGCCACAAAGTATAATCTATAATTATGGGCCACGTTCTCTGATCACAATCTAATAAGTAATAAAAACTTGGCCCCAAAAATCTTAAGGTGGAAATTAAGAAACATACCTCTAGATAATTCTTTTATCAAAGAGGATATTAAAAGGAAAAATCACAAAATATCTCAAACACAAAGGAAATGAGATTCCTTCATACTGAAAATGATACAACAGTACAAAAATATGCTCAGAAAAAAATAAACTATGGTCTTAAATATCTTCATTACTAAGAAAGGCAGTGAATTAATATTCATCTTAAGAAATTAGGAAAAACAATAATATGAACTAAAATAAAGAATATAATTTTAATAGTAATAAAATAATATACAAAAATAGAAAGGAGAAATCCAAAAATTGGTTTTTGATAAGACAGATAAAGTTTGAAAATCTATATGAACCCAATGATTTCTGGGAAAACATGAATTATCAAAATTGACTCCAAAAGATACGGAAATTTTGAGTAGATCAATTGCTATAAAACATTGCAAATAACACCAGAATGAAATGGTTTTGGGGGTATAGCTCAGTGGTAGAGCATTTGACTGCAGAATGAAATGGTTTCATGGCTTAGTTTACTCTGGACTTTGAGAAACAGAGATATTATTTAAGCTGTTCTAAACCTTAGAAAAAGATGGCAATCTCCCCAATTCATTTTATGAAACCATAATTTTAATATGAATACCTGATAATAATATACATAAGAAAATAAGCTAATTTTACTTAGGACTCAAGGAAAAATTCTATATAACCTATTAATAGGCTTCAGCAATGAATCCAAAGAATAATACTCTATAACCAAGTAGGATTTATTCCAAGAATGGTTCAATATCTGGAAATCCATAACTCACTCTATATGATCACATCAGTAGATGCAGAAAAGGCTTTTATTATGAATGTGGGCACCATTCCTGACAAGAATTCTACAATATAGGATTAAAAGGGACTACTGAAATATGGAAAAGGCCACCAAAAAACTACAGCAAATATCATTTTAAATAGCCAACGCTGAAGTTGTTTTTATTAAAATCCAGAATCAAAAAAAAAAAAATCAGAGGAGGGAGCAAGATGGCGGAGGAGTAGGAGACCTAGATTTCGTCTGGTCTCAGGAATTCAGCTGAATAGGGATCAAACCATTCTGAACACCTACGAACTCAACAGGAGATCAAAGAGGAGAGTAGCAACAACTATCTGAACAGAGAAGCGACCACTTACTGGAAGGTAGGACGTGCGGAGAAGTGAATCCGAGGCGAAATTCGGGAGGATAGACGGTGGAGGAGGGGCCTCTGCCGGCCGCTTCTGGCAAGTGCTAGAGCGCGGAGCACAAAATCGGACCTTTTAGAAGCCGGCTCCGCTGAGGGACGTCGCTCCAGTGGCTAAGCGGGGGTGGAACCCTCGCGGGACAGTGGGGTCTCAGGACCCTCAGGGTCACAGAAAGACCGGGGGAGCCTGAGTGCGCCAGAGCTCCCAGGTATCGGAGCGGGGAAGCCGGCTGCAGAGACGGAGCTGAGGCACGGGCTCTCAGCTCGGGGTGGCCATAAACTGTGATCTGCGGCCCAGTCGGGCCACTGCTCCTGCAGCAGGGACACAACAGGCGGCAGAGCCAGGGAGACTCCCCTTCCTTCCCGGGGTGGAGCGGCGCGGGAACGCACCGCAGGGATCTGCTGGGTTTGGAGACTCCACACGGGGTCGGGTGCCAGAGATACAAACGCTCGGTCACAGGCCGGGTGAGCACGGAGAGCGGCCGGAGACCAGGGACAAGGGAGTGACTGCTTTTCTCTGGGGGCGCACTGAGGAGCGGGGCCCCGATTTCTCAGCTCCTCCGGGTGGAGATTGGGAGGCCACCATTTTTGCCTTGGTCCTCCAAGGCTGTACGGAGAGCTTGCAGGGAACAAAAGCTCCTGAGATCAAACCCGAGCAGCTTGCTTAGCCCGGACCGACAAGGGCGGGGCAATTCAGCCTCCGGCAAAGACATTTGGAAACCACAGCAACAGGCCCCTCCCCCAGAAGATCAGCACGAACAGCCAGCAAGCCAAGACCAAGTTCACCGATCAAGGAGAACGGGAGAACTCCAGCGCTAGGGGAATACTGCACATAGAATTCATGGCTTTTTTTTTACCACGATTCATTAGTTCATCAAAGTTAATTTTTGTTAACTGTTTTTTTTTTCTTTTTCTTTTTCCCTTTTTCAACCAACATCTTATCAATCTCTTTTTTTAAAAAAAAAAACAAAAACATTTTTTATTTTTCATTTTTAGAGTCATATTTTATCCCTTCATAGTAGTTACCCTTATTTTTGGCATATATATATATAAGTTGTTCTCTCTTTAAAATTTTGAGATACAGTTTTTTCTAACAGATAAAAATATACCCTAAATCGCTAGTGTATGGTTCTGTTCTAGTCCATCGCCTGATCACATTATCTCCCTTTTTTTTTCTTTTTTAAATCTTCTTTCTTTTTTCAAACAACTTCTTATCTTATCAAATCCTTTTATAAAATCTTTTATAATTTTCATCTTTACAGTCATCTTCTATCCCTTCATTGTATCAACCCTTATTTTGTACATATATGTCTTTCTTCCTTTAAAATTTTAGGAGGTACTTTTTTCTAACAGACCAAAATACGCCCAAAATCTAGTGTGTGGCACTGATCTATGCATTAGCCTGATTATATTTGATCACATTCTGCTTTTTTTGTATTGTTCTGTTTTTGTTTTTATCTTTTTTCTTTTTTCTTTTTTTTTTTTCCTCTTTCTTTTTTCTTTCTTTCCCTTTCTTTTCCCCTGGTTTCAGGTCTTTTCTGATTTGTATACAGTATATTTGCTGGGGACGTTGTAGCATTTTGTTCTCTCATTCATCTATTCTCCTCTGGACAAAATGACAAGACGAAAAAAATCACCTCAGCAAAAAGAACAAGAGGTAGTACCGTCAGCCAGGGACCTACTCAATACGGACATTAGTACGATGTCGGACCTAGAGTTCAGAATCATGACTTTAAAGATACTAGCTGGGCTTGAAAAAAGCGTGGAAGTTATTAGAGAAACCCTTTCTGGAGAAATAAAAGAACTAAAATCTAACCAAGTCGAAATCAAAAAGGCTATTAATGAGGTGCAATCAAAAATGGGGGCACTAACTGCTAGGATAAATGAGGCAGAAGAGAGAATCAGTGATATAGAAGACCAAATGATGGAAAGTAAAGAAGCTGAGAAAAAGAGGGAGAAACAACTACAGGATCACGAGGGCAGAATTCGAGAGATAAGTGATATGATAAGACGAAACAACATTAGAATAATTGGGATCCCAGAAGAAGAAGAAAGAGAGAGAGGGGCAGAGGGTATATTGGAGCAAATAATAGCAGAGAACTTCCCTAATGTGGGGAAGGAAACAGGCATCAAAATCCAGGAGGCACAGAGAACCCCTCTCAAAATCAATAAAAATAGGTCAACACCCCGACATCTAATAGTAAAACTTACGAGTCTCAGAGACAAAGAGAAAATCCTGAAAGCAGCTCGGGAGAAGAGATATGTAACCTACAATGGTAAAAATATTAGATTGGCAACAGACCTATCCACAGAGACCTGGCAGGCCAGAAAGGACTGGCAAGATATCTTCAGAGCACTAAACGAGAAAAATATGCAGCCAAGAATACTATATCCAGCTAGGCTGTCATTGAAAATAGAAGGAGAGATAAAAAGCTTCCAGGACAAACAAAAACTAAAGGAATTTGCAAACACAAAACCAGCCCTCCAAGAAATATTGAAAGGGGTCCTCTAAGCAAAGAGAGAGCCTAAAAGCAGCAAAGATCAGAAAGGAACACAGACAACACACAGTAACAGTCACCTTACAGGCAATACAATGGCACTAAATTCATACCTTTCAATAGTTACCCTGAATGTAAATGGGCTCAATGCCCCAATCAAAAGACACAGGCTATCAGATTGGATTAAAAAACAAGACCCATCCATATGCTGTTTGCAGGAGACTCATTTTAGACCCAAAGACACCCCCAGATTGAAAGTGAGGGGGTGGAAAACCATTTACCATGCTAATGGACACCAAAAGAAAGCTGGGGTGGCAATCCTTATATCAGACAAACTAGATTTTAAAACAAAGACTGTAATAAGAGATGAGGAAGGACACTATATCCTACTTAAAGGGTCTATCCAACAAGAAGATCTAACAATTGTAAATATCTATGCCCCGAACATGGGAGCAGCCAATTATATAAGGCAATTAATAACAAAAGCAAAGAAACACATTGACAACAATACAATAATAGTGGGGGACTTTAACACCCCTCTGACTGAAATGGACAGATCATCTAAGCAAAAGATCAACAAGGAAATAAAGACTTTAAATGACACACTGGACCAAATGGACTTCACAGACATATTCAGAACATTCCATCCCAAAGCAACGGAATACACATTCTTCTCTAGTGCCCATGGAACATTCTCCAGAATTGATCACATCCTAGGTCACAAATCAGGTCTCAACCGGTACCAAAAGATTGGGATCATTCCCTGCATATTTTCAGACCACAATGCCTTGAAACTAGAACTCAATCACAAGAGGAAACTCGGAAAGAACTCAAATACATGGAGGCTAAAGAGCATCCTACTAAAGAATGAATGGGTCAACCAGGAAATTAAAGAAGAATTAAAAAAATTCATGGAAACCAATGAAAATGAAAACACAACTGTCCAAAATCTTTGGGATACAGCAAAGGCAGTCCTGAGAGGAAAGTATATAGCAATACAAGCCTTTCTCAAGAAACAAGAAAGGTCTCAAATACACAATCTAACCCTACACCTAAAGGAGCTGGAGAAAGAACAGCAAATAAAGCCTAAACCCAGCAGGAGAAGAGAAATAATAAAGATCAGAGCAGAAATCAATGAACTAGAAACCAAAAGAACAGTAGAACAGATCAACGAAACTAGGAGCTGGTTCTTTGAAAGAATTAACAAGATTGATAAACCCCTGGCCAGACTTATCAAAAAGAAAAGAGAAATGACCCAAATCAACAAAATCATGAATGAAAGAGGAGAGATCACAACCAACACCAAAGAAATACAAACAATTATAAGAACATATTATGAGCAACTCTATGCCAGCAAATTAGATAACCTGGAAGAAATGGGTGCATTTCTAGAGAAGTATCAACTACCAAAACTGAACCAGGAAGAAATAGAAAACCTGAACAGACCTATAACCACTAAGGAAATTGAAGCAGTCATCAAAAATCTCCCAACAAACAAAAGCCCAGGGCCAGATGGCTTCCCAGGGGAATTCTATCAGACATTTAAAGAAGAATTAATACCTATTCTCCTGAAACTGTTCCAAAAAATAGAAATGGAAGGAAAACTTCCAAATTCATTTTATGAGGCCACCATTACCTTGATCCCAAAACCAGACAAAGATCCCATCAAAAAGGAGAATTACAGACCAATATCCTTGATGAACATGGATGCAAAAATTCTCACCAAAATACTAGCCAATAGGATCCAACAGTACATTAAAAGGATTATTCACCACGACCAAGTGGGATTTATCCCTGGGCTGCAAGGCTGGTTCAACATCCGCAAATCAATCAACGTGATACAATACATTAACAAAAGAAAGAACAAGAATCATATGATCCTCTCAATAGATGCAGAAAAAGCATTTGACAAAGTACAGCATCCTTTCTTGATCAAAACTCTTCAGAGTACAGGGATAGAGGGTACATACCTCAATATCATAAAAGCCATCTACGAAAAACCTACAGCGAATATCATTCTCAATGGGGAAAAGCTGAGAGCTTTTCCCCTAAGGTCAGGAACGCGGCAGGGATGTCCACTCTCACCACTGCTATTCAACATAGTATTAGAAGTCCTAGCCACAGCAATCAGACAACAAAAAGAAATCAAAGGCATCCAAATCGGCAAAGAGGAAGTCAAACTCTCACTCTTTGCAGATGATGTGATACTTTATGTGGAAAACCCAAAAGACTCCACCCCAAAACTGCTAGAACTCATACAGGAATTCAGTAAAGTAGCAGGCTATAAAATCAATGCACAGAAATCAGTGGCATTCCTATTCACCAACAACAAGACAGAAGAGAGACAAATCAAGGAGTCGATCCCATTCACAATTGCACCCAAAACCATAAGATACCTAGGAATAAATTTAACCAAAGAGGCAAAGGATCTGTACTCAGAAAACTATAAAATACTCAGGAAAGAAATTGAAGAAGACACAAGGAAATGGAAAAACGTTCCATGCTCATGGATTGGGAGAACCAACATTGTGAAGATGTCAATGCTACCTAGAGCAATCTACACATTCAATGCAATCCCCATCAAAATACCATCCACTTTTTTCAAAGAAATGGAACAAATAATCCTAAAATTTGTATGGAACCAGAAGAGACCCCGAATAGCCAGAGGAATGTTGAAAAAGAAAAGCAAAGCTGGCGGCATCACAATTCCGGACTTCCAGCTCTATTACAAAGCTGTCATCATCAAGACAGTATGGTACTGGCACAAAAACAGACACATAGATCAATGGAACAGAATAGAGAGCCCAGAAATGGACCCTCAACTCTATGGTCAACTTATCTTTGACAAAGCAGGAAAGAATGTCCAGTGGAAAAAAGACAGTCTCTTCAACAAATGGTGTTGGGAAAATTGGACAGCCACATGCAGAAGAATGAAACTGGACCATTTCCTTACACCACACACAAAAATAGACTCCAAATGGTTGAAAGACCTAAACGTGAGACAGGAGTCTATCCAAATCCTAAAGGAGAACACAGGTAGCAACCTCTTCGACCTCAGCCGCAGCAACTTCTTCCTAGAAACATCACCAAAGGCACAGGAAGCCAGGGCAAAAATGAACTATTGGGATTTCATCAAGATAAAAAGCTTTTGCACAGCATAGAAACAGTCCACAAAACCAAAAGACAACCGACAGAATGGGAGAAAATATTTGCAAATGACATATCAGATAAAGGGCTAGTATCCAAAATCTATAAAGAACTTATCAAACTCAACACCCAAAGAACAAATAATCCAATCAAGAAATGGGCAGAAGACATGAACAGACATTTTTCCAAAGAAGACATCCAAATAGCCAACAGGCACATGAAAAAGTGCTCAACATCGCTCGGCATCAGGGAAATCCAAATCAAAACCTCAATGAGATACCACCTCACACCCGTCAGAATGGCTAAAATTAACAAGTCAGGGAACGACAGATGTTGGCGGGGATGTGGAGAAAGGGGAACCCTCCTACACTGTTGGTGGGAATGCAAGCTGGTGCAACCCCTCTGGAAAACAGTATGGAGGTTCCTCAAACAGTTGAAATTAGAGCTACCGTTCGATCCAGCAATTGCACTACTGGGTATTTACCCCAAAGATACAAATGTAGGGCCCCGAAGGGGTACGTGCACCCCAATGTTTATAGCAGCAATGTCCACGATAGCCAAACTGTGGAAAGAGCCAAGATATCCATCGACAGATGAATGGATAAAGAAGATGTGGTATATATACACAATGGCATATTATGCAGCCATCAAAAGGAATGAGATCTTGCCATTTGCAACGACGTGGATGGAACTGGAGGGTGTTATGCTGAGTGAAATAAGTCAATCAGAGAAAGACATGTATCAAAAGACCGCACTGATATGAGGAATTCTTAATCTCAGGAACAAACTGAGGGTTGCTGGAGTGGTCGGGGGTGGGAGGGATGGGGTGGCTGGGTGATAGACATTGGGGAAGATATGTGCTACGGTGAGCGCTGTGAATTGTGTAAGACTGTTGAATCACAGATCTGAAACAAATAACACAACATATTTTAAGAAAAAAGAAAAAGAAGAAGATAGCAGGAGAGGAAGAATGAAGGGGAGTAAGTCAGAGGGGGAGACGAACCAGGAGAGATGATGGACTCTGAAGAACAAACTGAGGGTTCTAGAGGGGAGGAGGGTAGGGGGATGGGTTAGCCTGGTGATGGGTATTAAAGAGGGCACATTCTGCATGGAGCACTGGGTGTTATGAACAAACAATGAATCATGGAACACTACACCAAAACAAATTATGTAATATATGGTGATTAACATAACAATAAAAAATTAAAAAAAAAATCAGACAGGGATGCCCATTCTCACCACTGACACTCAGCATTGCCTTAAAAGCTCTAGTCAATACAGGACACAGAGGACATAATTCATATCAACGATGTAAAATCATATTCATTCATATTAATGATAGGGAATAAGAAGAAAACTGTATGTAAGAGATCCACTGTCCAGTTGCAGGGCAGGCATATGCTAGCCTAGCATTTTTGGAAGAAAGGGAAACAAGATGAAAGGGAGGGAGAGTGCTGGTTGCGGGAGGCATGGGGGTGGAAAGGAGGAATGGGGTCCACTTATGTTGCATGGAGTTGTGAGAACGTCTGTGCACAGGGGACCCAAGAAACGGGGCACAGAGGGGGCTATGGCACGGGGGACGGGGTGTCTGATGGTGAGAGCAGGGGATGTGAGGAGGACACTCACATTTCCTTGTTTACCCTGATGTGCCTCTGAATTTAGCGCCACCAGCTGGTTTTGTCTATTCAAAATAACCATTGTAATTCAAGAATTCAATGTTTGTCCAACAACAAAAAAGAATTAATGGATGAAAATGTAATTCTAATATTTTTATTCCTCTTGCTATTTCCATATACAATTGACACTTGAAATGTGGGGATCAGGGGCACCGACCCCCTGTGTGGTTAAAAATCCACATATAACTTTTGACTCCTCCCAAATGTAACTAATAGCGGACTATTGACCGGAAGCCTTACTGATAACATCAATTAACACCTATTCTGTATGTTGTATGTATTATATACTGTGTTCTTATAATAGTCAGCCCAAGAAAAGGAAATGTTATTGAGAAAATCATAAGGAACAGAAAATACATTTACAGGACTGTGAAAAAACCCACATATACAGGGACCCACATAATTCAAACACGTTGCTGTTCACGGGTCAGCTGCATTTTTAAAGAGAAAATATCCGTGTCTGTTTGAGAATTGATGATTTTATGTTAAAACATCCCAGTGAGCTGCAAACACGTTCTGAAATAATAAAAACTGGTGGATTTTCTAAAGGTCTCCATCAAGATTTTGGAAAATGCCCTGAGCACACGGTCCAGTATTTCGTGGCCGACACTGAACTACCTGATTGGAGAAGTGATTTACGGTGGCTGGGTGACCGACACGTGGGACAGGCGATGTTTGAACACGCTTCTCTACAAATTTTGTAATCCAGAAGTGCTGAGAGAGGACTTCAGTTTCTCCAGTGATGAAGTAAGAAAATGTATTTCCTTACATCACTCGCTTAACTAAGTGTTGTTGCATTCTTTAAAATCTGCGTTTAAAGAAATTTTAATGTTCCCTTTCAATGGCTTTTATTAACTTCCAGTGTTTTTTTAGAAGATTTTATTTACTTATTTGTCAGAGAGAGAGAGCATGAGCAGGGGGAGTGGGAGAGGGAGAAGCAGACACCCCGCTGAGCAGGAAGCCCGATGTGGGACTCGATCTCAGGATCCTGGGATCATGACCTGAGCCGAAGGCAGATGCTTTACCGACTGAGCCACCCAGGCGCCCCTCTAAATTTCCAGTCTTACAGACATAATTTAGCATTACTCTAGCAGTTAACATTTCATCTATCCATCCGTACTCTCCAGGCCAGAGGAGACCTGGATATGACCTCTGTTCCCTCAATCATCCGAATTGACAGTGGTCACCCTGATGGCAACATCCTCCTTCCCGTCTTCCATCACCTCCCCTGTGCAAACCCCTATGCCTCTGTAGTAGACCTGTCCCTTTGCAGAGACCCAGACGGAAGACACACAGTGGCCCCTAGTCCCCAGACATCCTGCGATCGTACTGGGTAAAAGTCGGCCACTCTGGGCCTGGGACCCTGTCTCACTTTCTGGGAGTACCCAGAGGTCCCTGTCCCCATGCTGCAGGCTCTTGGCTCTGCCCTCTGCACCATCCTTCCAGTTCCATAGAAAGGGGCCCATTTTTATAGCTAACCGGTTTCTTCTGCAGCTTCCCTTCTGCAGTTGAACTGCAGTCTGCCATCCTCTTCACCTTCCACTGTCTCTGTCCCTGTCACACCAAGGTGACACCGTTCACTGTTATGCTCTATGAGTTTCTGGAACCAGTTTGTCATCCTTTCTAATAGAGGTGAACCAGCACGTGTCCCAGCAGCTCAGCTGTGTCCTGGTGGCTCAGGGTTCCCGGGGAGTTACGCCCAAGATGTCAGCTGGGGCTGCGGTCACAGGGCTTCACTGGGGCGGGAGAAGCCACTTCCAAGGCCACTCACGGGACTGATGGCCAGAAGCCTCAGTGCCTCCACGTGCAAGACCCCGGGGGGGGGGGGGGGGGGCAGGCAGCGCAGGGGTGGCTCCCGACCACCATTGATGGGGGATGTCAGGGGATCGGGGTCATGCAGCCGGCCACCCTGAGAGCAACCGAACCACCCAAGAGAAATGAGGCTGCAGCACCGTGTACGAGCTGGTCCCCTCCACTCGGCGCTCTGTCGGAAGAAGCCGGCCGCGCAGTCCAGCCTCCGTTCCAGGAGAGGAGAAGGCAGCTCTGTGTTTCAGAGGGATGGAGTCCAAGAAGCCAAAGATAGTTACGTTCGTCCCCATCGCTAAGTAGGGTTCTTTTTTTAAGATTTTATTTATTTATTTGAGAGAGAGAGAATGAGAGATAGAGAGCACGAGAGGGAAGAGGGTCAGAGGGAGAAGCAGACTCCCTGCCGAGCAGGGAGCCCGATGTGGGACTCGATCCCGGGACTCCAGGATCATGACCTGAGCCGAAGGCAGTCGCTCAACCAACTGAGCCACCCAGGCACCCGCTAAGTAGGGTTTTGAAGGCCCATTTTCTCTCAGTTAGATGTGACTCTGGGAGTCGGCCTTACTGAGCAGTACCAGTTACAGCGAGGTGCAGCAAGATACCGCCAGTGGCCTGGGAAAAAAGAGCCCGCCTGCGCCCATTAAGGAGCTTGTCAATTTTTGAAATTTTTATTATTTATTTTATAGAATTTTGCACCTTCTGTCCATCTTCCCCATTTTGCCCACCCCCACCTCCCAAGTGGTGAGAATGATTCTTCAGCTCAGTGTCACATTCCTTGTATAAGTCTTGCCACAGTGAAATGGTGTATGGAGGCTGGACTGCGTCCGCTGTGAATACAGCTCAGGGAGGCAGCAGGCAGTGAGAAGCAGCCTAGCCTTTAAAGTCTCTCTTTTCCCAACAAGAAAGTTATCGTGGGGGCGCCTGGGTGGCTCAGTTGGTTAAGCAACTGCCTTCGGCTCAGGTCATGATCCCAGGGTCCTGGGATCGAGCCCAGTATCAGGCTCCCTGCTCGGCAGGAAGCCTGCTTCTCCCTCTGCCACTCCCCCTGCTTGTGTTCCCTCTCTCGCTGTGTCTCTCTCTATCAAATAAATAAAATCTTTAAAAAAAAAAAAGAAAGTTATTGTGCAGATCGATACAACTGCACCTAGAACTGAGAAGGGCCTTCTGTATACATTTCATGGGCAGCAGTGTCTTCATGCATTACAGAACGTTAAGTATCACTCTGGGCAGAGACTAACGACGTGGTTAACTCTTCAGAGATGTCAGCCAGTGCCCAAATCTGCGAGCATCAGGGAGTGCATACACATCATCCAGTCTTTACCTGACGACGACCCTCCAGAGCTCTTAGGGCTGCACCCTGAGGCCATACGAGGCTGCAGGGAGATCCAGGGCCAGAAGTTCATTGACAGCCTCATCGTCCTGCAACCCAGAGCCACCATGGCCAACCTCATGATCAGGTAAGAACCCACTAGGATGAAGTTTAGCTGGAAATCATTAAATCATTAAGAATGTTTAGTTGGAAATGAATATTTAATAATTTGAAGAGATACAATGCTGAACTTGTAGATAAAGTCTAAAATATAGTGTAAAACCTAAAACACAGTCTAAAAATAGAGACTAAATCCTCCAAATGACAGAGGTGAGTAGACGCACACAGAAATATAATTACCAAGCATGTGGCGGGTACTCAGTAAATGTTTGTGGAATGTGTGCTGGTACTCTCCCTAGTGAGTGGCATTTTTAAACTGAATTAGTTTCAGTGCGAAATGTCACATTTACTTCTCTAGGACAGGGCAGGATCCCCGTCACAATAAGTAGGAGGACAGTGTGGTCAAGGGGGCTGTGCTCTGCCCTTAGAGGCCTTAGAGGCCTGTGTGGCTTACACTCTGTTAGTCACACCACCCCGGCACCCTCACTCTGCTTCTCTGTACAGACACACATCACCTGTCTACCCATCAAGGCCATCGTGAACTTCAGATGGTCTCACAAAGGTACCCCAAACTCTCCAACCTCGTCAGCCTGTAACTGTAAGATAGGGTCATATGTGTTACAGCTACGACCACCTGGGGTGAGCTCCCCAGAGAAGTGTGTTCCTGCTCTGCTCACTCAGAGCTGCTTGGGACACAGGCAGCACACACAGGCTGGCTCTGGGTTCAAATCCCAGCACCATCACTTGACTTTGCAAACTTGGGGGTGCCAATTAAGTCTTTTGTCTCAGGTTCATCATGTTTAAATTAGAAATAATAATAGTGCCTAGCAGGGCTGTGCTCAGAATACAAGTTCCTTATGTAAGTTCGGCCTAAAAATCTAGTGTTTCAATTTGCAAGTCTAGGATTTTAACAAGCATTTTTAAAAGGTCTTTGAATAGCGTTTGGTTCCATCTACAAACTTAAACACTTTCAGATATGGTAACATTCATTACAAAGTTAACGTACTTCAGCTAGCTGACTGCCAAACCCTCTCGAGTCTCTCAATAAATCTCATAAATCTAATAATTAAACAAATATTCTGGATCTTAAACTCTTACCTTTTTTTTATTTATTTACTTGAAAGAGAGAGAGAGAAAGAGAGAGCATGAGCAGGGAGGAGAGGGGGAAGCAGATTCCCTGCGAGCAGGGAGCTGGAGATCATGACCTGAGCCAGAGGCAGATGCTTAACCAACTGAGCCACCCAGGTGCCCCTCTTATATTTTTAAATATATCATCAACTTAGGTTGTTTCAACCTAAAGTCATAAATTTATTTTTTTAAGATTATTTACTTATTTATTTGAGAGAGAGGGAACACAAGCAGGGGGAGCAGCAGAGGGAGAAGCAGGCTCCCCGCTGAGCAGGGAGCCCGATGCGGGGCTTGATCCCAGGACCCTGGGATCATGACCTGAGCCGAAGGCAGATGCTTAACCAACTGAGCCACCCAGGTGCCCCTAAAATCATAAATTTAAACCAATTTTTCAATTATCTGTTTTAAGTTGGAGTCCCAAAGCTGACCTTCAGGTTTTAACAGCCCCGAATCTTTTAACTATCCCAAATATTTAAAACACCAACATGTACAGATTCCCCAACACAAAACTATTGTTACTGTGATTTTGATTCTGTTAGTCTTGTCTACACCAGCTTCTAAGTCTTCCCCACGTTGAGAGATGCTAAGCAGGGACCAGGGGCATCACTGTGCAGGATGCATTGAGTCTGCCTTCTCAGGGCTTAAGGTTGGAGAAAACCCAAGCCGATAAACTAAAACAGAAATGTCAACCACAACATGAGTTGATTCTTACTGGCAACACTCATAGGATGCCTTGAGCCCTGATTAGAGTTGTCACCAAGATAGTAACAACTCCCAAACCTGTGAGGTGACGGTCACATTGCCCACATCCCTGGGTTCCAACGACGTGTGCCCCAACAGACTCATAGACTCACAGACTGGGTATTACGCTTCATTTGCCCTGCAGGAGAGCTGGGAACACCGGCTCCACTTGGGGCCTCCATGTTCTCCCCTCTGGTGCACAGGGGCCCCCACTCTGGATAACTACCCGGTGACCTCACCATAGGCCCCTCTGGAGATGTTTGCTTATTGAAATTGTCTGATCTTTTGAATCCTGATGAATCCCACCTAGTAACCCTACTTTCAAGTCAAAAACTAAGGTTTTCCTACTGCATTACCTGCAGCGGTAGCTTCCAGACTATCGCTTACCTTCCAGGACGACCCTCGTTTGGGTGTGTGAGCTGGGCTGTTACTGAAAGCCGGTCCCTGCCGGTATTCAGAGTAACTGAGTGGGACGCAAAGCAGGTGCATACCATGTCCGTCTTCTCCACTTACAGTAGGGAGGTGCGGTCGCCATCCTGAGCCCCGGTTTCAAAGAGCTGCTCCAGCTTCAGCGTTTCCTGGCTCTGTTTGTGTCCCCCTAACACAAGGATGCACAGTCAGGTTGCCTGTTTTTCTTCATTCTGCTGGTGGCACTTCACGGACCGTGCATTCAGAGGATGCAGAGTTGACAAGTTTTAAAGTTTTAAAACTTTAAAAATATGGGGCGCCTGGGTGGCTCAGTCTTTAGGCGTCTGCTTTCGGCTCAGGTCATGATCCCTGGGTCCTGGGATCAAGTCCCGCATCAGGCTCCCCGCTCCACGGGAAGCCTGCTTCTCCCTCTCCCACTCCCCCTGCTTGTGTTCCCTTTCTTGCTGTGTCTCTCTCTGTCACATAAATAAATAAAATCTTATAAAAAAACCTAAAAATCATGTTTTGTTGTAAATGTCTGCAGTGCATTGGGCAGTTTCCTCATCTATAAAATGCAGCAAACTCCATGATCCTCGCCCATAGCTCTGTGGCTCTGGGAGGCTGTGTTGGCCCTCAGACGGGACCCATCGGAGGGCTCTCCCGGTTCAAACAGATCTGAAGGTCATTCTCCTCCTAATTCTTTCTGCAGTCGTGAGCACAGTAATGACGAACTGGTGATGGAAATTTTATCCGACATGATAAAGCAGCTGCCAATGTCTGTGGAGAAGGAGGAATGTTCTGGAACTCCCAGCATGAAGTACATCATGTCCAGCCCCATTTGGGAGTCTCTTTATAAAGGTATCCAAGGTAAGCAGGGGACATGAGTGGCGGCCTCAGGGAAGGACTCTGGCAGCAACAGGAAGAAAGAGTGGAGATCCCACCAAAGGGAGCACAGAAATACAAAGCCTGAGTGAGCGGGAGAGCAGACTCTGTCCAAGCTGAGAGATGGAGAGCAGACAAGAAAACGATGCTGTGGCTTTGTCTTTGCTTCTGTTTTTGTTGAGGCTGGGAGGGAGTGAGGTGAGGGGGGTGGTGGCCCCAAGACTAGAGGGGAGGGAGTCATCCTTGTGGCAAAGTGGGCCGGGAGCAGCAGGGTTTGGAGGGGCCCTCGACTCTGAGCAGCAAGGCTCCGGGGGGCCAAAGTGTGGGGTGGGGGCAACCGGCCCGGTCAAGTTGTCAAATTCGTATCTTAACCCTCGAAAGAAAGTTCATCTGGGGACCCAATGCTGAGCAGTAGTCTATGCGGTCAGTGCTGTTGCTGAGTCTGGACCACAGCCGGCCAACGAGGGCTGTGGCCAAATCCAGCTACCGTTCCTTCTCGATCAACCTGAACGCGAAAATGGTTTTTACATGATTTTATTGGTTTAAAAAAAGAAAGAAAGAATATTTTCAGCACATAAGTATCATGTAAAATTCCAGTTTGAGTGCCCACAAGTAAATCTTCATTGGCATGCGGCTGTGTGCTCGCTCATTTCCATGTGTGGGCGCCTGTGTTCACAGGCCAAAGCAGGGCTGAGCGGTCGTGACACAGAAGGGCCCCAGAGCCTGCGCCAGTCACTGAGTTTTTGCAACAACAAAAAAAAAAGGTGTCTCAATCCCTGGTCTGGACACATGAAGTTCCTTTGATTTCCAGAGCCTATATTTCTCCACATAAAGCCTCCTTTTATCTGAAAACTAACATCATTTTCTGTCTGTTTAAAGGCTATGATCCCCTTATCCATTGCGCCTTGCTATCCTTTCTAAGCCAAGAAATTGAACGGTTTGATAAGTTCTTATTGGTTGTGCATAAGTCTTTGAAAGACCTTCAACTTGCAATAAAAGGGGAGATCATCCTTACCCAAGAACTGGAGGAAATATACGGCTCTTTCCTTAGTATGCAAGTACCCACGCTGTGGCAGGTAAGCGCTACCCTTCCCAGCTTGCTTGCTCCCCAGGGCCTTGGTCAAATATTCCGTTACCACTGACCTACTTGTGGTGTGAGTACGTATGAATTTATTGGCAATTCCACTTAGATAAATTTAAGACATATTGTTAAATTGTAAGTTTCAGAAAACGATGTCATTTTCAAGATAAAACCTATATACTTATGTGCGCATATATGTGCTTATAAAAACACACGTGCCTCAGATTCGAGATACCCAAACAAAAGTTTTGGGAGAAAATGCACGGGCAACTCCTAAGAGTGGTTGCCTGACATGAGGGAAACTTGAGGGTCTTGTGGGCGGGGGAAGAGGCTTTAATTTTACATTTCCTATATCACTGTATCTTACTGTACTCTTTTGATTTTTTATCATATTCATGCCTTTTTAATTTTTATTCCAGTATAATTGACATACAGTGTCAGATTAGCTGGGGGGTGTGGGAGAGTGATTCCACAGTTTTGTACATTACTCAGTGCTCATCGGGCCGAAGTGTCCTCTTCACCCTCATCAGCTGTTTCCCCCACCCCCGACCTGCCCCGCTGGTGAACAGCAGTGTGTTCTTCATAGTTAAGAGTCTGTTTCTTTGTTTTGTTTTAGGGTTTATCTGAGAGAGAGAGCATGAGCAGGGGGGAGGGGCAGAGGCAGAGGGAGAAGCAGACCCCCCGCCGAGCAGGGAGCCCGATGCGGGGCTCGATGCCAGGACCCTGGGATCGTGACCTGAGCTGGAGGCAGACGCTTCACTGACTGAGCCCCCCAGGCGTTCCGAGTGTTTTTTGATTTGTCTCTTTTTTTTCTTTTCTTAAATTCCACATGTGAGTGAAATCATATGGTATTTGTCTTTCTCTGCCTGACTTATTTCACTCACCATTATACTCTCTAGGTCTATCCATGTTGCAAATGGCAAGATTTCATCCTTTTTTATGGCTACTACATCTTCTTTATTCATTCATCTATCAAAGGACACTTCAGTTATTGGTTATATTGGTCTTGGTTATTGTAAATAATGCTGCAATAAACATAGGGGTGCATATTTCTTTTTGAATTCGTGTTTTTGTATTCTTTGAGTAAATACCCACTAGTGGATTAATGGAAATGCAGTAATTCTATTTTTAATGTTTTGAGGAACCTCCATACTGTTTTCCACAGTGACTGCACCAATTTCCATTCCCACCAACAGTGTAGGAGGGTTCCCCTTTCTCCACATTCGCTCCAACACCTGTCTCGTGTTTTTAATTTTAGCCATTCTGACAGGTGTGAGTCCATATCTCATTGTGGTTTTGATTTGCATTTCCCTGATGATCAGTGATGCTGAGCATCTTTTCATGTGTCTGTTGACCATCTGCATGTCTTCTTAAAAAAAAAAAAAAAGATTTGAGAGGGAGAGCACAAGTTGCGGGGGAGAGGAAGAGGGAGAGAGAGAATCTCAAGCAGATGCCCTGCTGAACACAAAGCCCAACGCAGGGCCTGATCCCATGACCCTAAGATCATGACCTGAGCTGAAACCAAGAGTCAGATACTCAACTGACTGAGCCACCCAGGTGCCCCCGGCATGTCTTTGGAGAAATGTCTGTTCATGTCTTCTGCCCTTTTTTTTTTAAGATTTTATTTATTTGAAAAAAAAAAAGATTTTATTTATTTGTTTGACAGAGAGAGAGAGAGCAGGAACACAAGCAGAGGGAGTGAGAGAGGGAGTAGCAGGCCTCCCACTGAGCAGGGAGCCTGATGTGGGGCTCGATCCCAGGACCCTGGGACCATGACCTGAGCTGAAAGCAGATGCTTAACGACTGAGCCACCCAGGCACCCCGTCTTCTGCCCTTTTTTTAATTGAATTGTTTTTGGGTGTTGAGTTGTATAAGTTCTTATATATTTTGGATACTAACCCTTTATCAGATATGTCTTTTACAAATATCTTCTCCCATTCCATGGGTTGCCTTTTAGTTTTGTTGTGTCCTTGGCTGTGCAGAAGCTTTTTATTTTGATGTAGTCCGACTAGTTCATTTTTGCTTTTGTTTCCCTTGCTTCTGGAGACATATCTAGAAAAACATCGCTATGGCCAATATTAGAGAGATTACTGCCTGTGCTCTCTTCAAGGATTTTTATGGTTTCAGGTCTCACATTTAGGTCTCTAATCCACTCTGAGCTTATTTTTGTGTATGGTGTAAAAAGGTGGTGCTGACTCACTCTTCTGCATGTGGCTGTCCAGTTTTCCTAACACCATTTGTTGAAGAGACTGTCTTTTTCCCACTGGATATTCTTTCCTCCTGTGTTGAAAAGTAATTGACCATATAACTGTGACTTTATTTGTAGGCTCTCCACTCTGATCCATTGATCTATGTGTCTGTTTTTGTGCCAGCACCATACTGTTTTCATCACTACAGCTTTGTTGCGTATCTTGAAATCTGGGTTTGCGATTGGATGGAAATCTTAGTTTGTTGTTCTTTTTCGAGATTGCTCTAGCTATTTGGGGTCTTTTGTGGTTCCATACAAATTTTAGGAGTGTTTATCATAGTCCTGTGAAAAATGCTCTTGGTACTTTGATAGGGGTTCCATTAAATCTGTAGATTCCTTTGGGTAGTTGGGACATTTTAACAATATTTGTTCTCCCAATCCATGAGCATGGAATATCTTTCCATTTGTTTGTGTCCTCTTCAATTTCTTTCATCAGTATTCTATAGTTTTCAGAGTACAGATCTTTCCACCTCTTTGGTTAGGTTTATTCCTAGGTATTTTATTATTTTTGCCACAATTGTAAATGGGGCGATTTTCTTAATTTCTCTTCCACTTTGTTATTGGTGTATAGAAATGCAATGGATTTCTATATGTTGATTTTGTATCCTGCAACTTTACTGAATTTATCAGTTCTAGCAAATTTTTTGGTGGAATCTTTAGGGTTTTCTATATATAGTACCGTGTCATCTGCAAACAGTAAATCCAATTTGGATGCCTTTTATTTTTTGTCTGATTGCTGTGGCTAGCACTTCCAGTACTATGTTGAATAAAAGTGATGAGAGTGGACACCCTTGTCTTGTTCCTGATCTTAGGGGAAAAGTTCTCAGCTTTTCACCACTAAGGATGATGTTAGTGTGGGTTTTTCATATATGGCCATTATTATGTTATGTTCCCTCTAAACCTACTTTGTTCAGGGATTTTTTTTAATCATGAATGGATGTGGTACTTTGTCAAATGTTTTTTCTGCATTTACTGAAAGGATTATATGGCTTTTATCCTTGCTTTTATTGATGTGATGTATCACATTGATTTGTGAATATTGAACCATCCTTGCATCCTGGGAATAAATCCCACTCAATCGTGATGAATAATTTTTTTAATGTATTGTTGTATTTGGTTTGCTAGAATTTTGTTGCAGATTTTTACATCTATGTTCATCATGGATATTGGCCTGTAGTTCTTTGTGTATGTGTGTGTGGGGTCTTTATCTGGTCTTGGTATCAAGATAATGCTAGCCTCAGAATGAATTTGGAAGCTTTTCCTTCTCGTATTTTTTTGGAATAGTTTGAGAAGAATACGTATTAACTCTTCTTCAAATGTTTGGTATAATTCCCCTGGGAAGCTGTTAGGTCCAGGACTTCTGTTTGTTGGGAACTTTTTGATTAAATTACCAGCAATTAAATTGAATCAGTAATCTTGAAATTTTATATTTCTTCCTGATTCAGTTTTGGGAGATTATTCATGTTTCTAGGAATCGATCCATTTCTTCTAGGTTGTCCAATTTGTTGGCATATAATTTTACATAATCTCTCATAATCCTTTGTTATTTTGTGGTGCTGGTTATTATTTCTCCTCTTTGATTTGTTTATTTGAGTTCTGTCTCTCTCTCTCTCTCTCTCTCTCTCTCTCTCTTGAGGAGTCTGGGCTAGTTCTATCAATATTATTGATCTTTTAAAAAATCCAGCTCCTGGTTTCATTGTTCTATTGTTTTTGTAATCTCTACTTCATTTATTTCTGCCATAATCTTTATTATTTCCTTCCTTCTACTGGTTTTCAGTTTTATTTGTTCCTCTTTTTCCTGTTCCTTTTAGGTGTAAGGGTTAGGTTGTTGGAGATTTTTCTTCTTGAGGTAGCCCTTTGTTGCTATAAACTTTGCTCTTATAACAGTTTTTGCAGCATCCCCAAGATTTGGGACTGTTTTATTTTCATTTTCATTTGTCTCCATGTATATTTTTAATTTCCTCTTTGATTTCCTGGTTGACCCATTCATTTTTTTTTTTAGTAGCATGTATTTAACCTTCATATATTTGTCTTCTTTCCAGATTTTTTATTGTGGTTAATTTTTAGTTTCATAGCACTGTGCTCAGAAAAGATGCATGGTATGACTTCAGTCTTTGAAATTTGTTGAGACTCATTCTGTGGCCTAATATATGATCTACTCTGGAGAATATTCCATGTGCACCTGAAAACAATGTGTATTCTGCTGTTTTAGGATGGAATGTTCTGAATAGATCTGTGAGATCATCTGGTTCAATGTGTCATTCAAAGCCACTATTTCCTTATTGATTTTCCATTTGGATAATCTGTCCACTGATGTAAGTGGGGAGTGAAAGTTCTTTAATATTATTGTATTAACTATTTCTTTATGTTAATTTGCTGCTTTATGTATCTGGATGCTCCGTTGTTGGGTGCATAAAATTTACAATTGTTATATCTTCTTGTTGGGTTGTCCCCTTTATGATTATATAGTGTCCTCCTTGTCTCTTGTTACAGTCTTTGTTTTAAAAGTCCATTTCATTCAATATAAGAATTGTTACCCTGGCTTTCTTTTCACTTCCATTTTCATGATAAATGTTTTTCTAGTCCCTTCACTTTCAATCTGCAGGTGTCTCTAGGACTGAAATGAGTCTATTGTAGGCAGCATATAGATGGGTATTGCATTTTTATCCATTCTGTCACCCTGTGTCTTTTGATTGGAGCATTTAGTCCATTTACATTTGCAGTAATTATTGATAGGTATGTACTCATTGCCATTTTGTTACTCATTTTTTATTATTATTATGTTATGTTAATCACCATACATTACATCATTAGTTTTTGACGTAGTGTTCCATGATTCATTGTTTGTGCATAACACCCAGTGCTCCAGGCAGAACGTGCCCTCTTTAATACCCATCACCAGGCTAACCCATCCTCCCACCCCCCTCCCCTCTAGAACCCTCAGTTTGTTTTTCAGAGTCCATCGTCTCTCATGGTTCATCTCCCCCTCCAATTTCCCCCCCTTCATTCTTCCCCTCCTGCTATCTTCTTTTTTTTTTTAACATATAATGTATTATTTGTTTCAGAGGTACAGATCTATGATTCAACAGTCTTGCACAATTCACAGCGCTCACCATAGCACATACCCTTCCCAATGTCTATCACCCAGCCACCCCATCCCTCCCACCCCCCACCACTCCAGCCAACACTCAGTTTGTTTCCTGAGATTAAGAATTCCTGATATCAGTGAGTCATATGACACATGTCTTTCTCTGATTGACTTATATCGCTCAGCATAACACTCTCCAGTTCTATCCACATCATTGCAAATGGCAAGATTTCATTCCTTTGGATGGCTGCATAATATTCCATTATATATATATATATATATATATATATGTACCACATCTTCTTTATCAGTTTTGTTGACTGTTTCCTTTGCTGTGCAAAAGCTTTTTATCTTGATGCAGTCCCAATAGTTCATTTTTGCCCTTGCTTCCCTTGCCTTTGGCGATGTTTCTAGGAAGAAGTTGCTGCAGCTGAGGTTGAAGAGGTTGCTGCCTGTGTTCTCCCTTAGGATTTGGATGGACTCCTGCCTCACATTGAGGACTTTGAACCATTTTGAGTCTATTTTTGTGTGTGGTGTAAGGCAATGGTCCAGTTTCATTCTTCTGCATGTGGCTGTCCAATTTTCCCAACACCATTTGTTGAAGAGACTGTCTTTTTTTCACTGGACATTCTTGCTTTGTCGAAGATTAGTTGACCACAGAGTTGAGGGTCCATTTCTGGGCTCTCTATTCTGTTCCATTGATCTATGTGTCTGTTTTTGTGCCAGTACCATACTGTCTTGATGATGACAGCTTTGTAATAGAGCCGGAAGTCCGGAATTGTGATGCCACCAGCTTTGCTTTTCTTTTTCAACATTCCTCTGGTTATTCGAGGTTTTTTCTGGTTCCATACAAATTTTAGGATTATTTGTTCCACTTCTTTGAAAAAAGTGGATGGTATTTTGATGGGGATTGCATTGAATGTGTAGATTGCTCTAGGTAGCATTGACATCTTCACAATATTTGTTCTTCCAATCCATGAGCATGGAACATTTTTCTATTTCTTTGTGTCTTCCTCAGTTTCTTTCATGACTATTTTATAGTTTTCTGAGTACAGATTCTTTGCCTCTTTGCTTAGATTTATTCCTAGGTATCTTATGGTTTTGGGTGCAATTATAAATGGGATCAACTCCTTAATTTCTCTTTCTTCTGTCTTGTTGTTGGTGTATAGGAATGCCACTGATATCTGTGCATTGATTTTATATCCTGCCACTTTACTGAATTCCTGTATGAGTTCTAGCAGTTTTGGGGTGGAGTCTTTTGGGTTTTCCATGTAAAGTATCATGTCATCTGCAAACAGTGAGAGTTTGACTTCTTCTTTGCTGGTTTGGATGCCTTTGATTTCTTTTTGTTGTCTGATCGCTGTGGCTAGGACTTCTAATACTATGTTGAATAGCAGTGGTGATAGTGGACATCCTGCCGTGTTCCTGACCTTAGGGGGAAAGCTCTCAGTTTTACCCCATTGAGAATGATATTTGCTGTGGGTTTTTCATAGATGGCTTTTATGATATTTAGGTATGTGCCCTCTATCCCTATACTCTGAAGAGTTTTGATCAAGAAAGGATGCTGTACTTTGTCAAATGCTTTTTCTGCATCTATTGAGAGGATCATATGGTTCTTGTTCTTTCTTTTATTAATGTATCACATTGATTTGCGGATGTTGAACCAACTTTGCAGCCCAGGGATAAATCCCACTTGGTCGTGGTGAGTAATCCTTTTAATGTACTGTTAGATCCTATTGGCTAGTATTTTGGTGAGAACTTTTCCATCCATGTTCATCAAGGGTATTGGTCTGTAATTCTCCTTTTTAATGGGGTCTTTGACTGGTTTGGGGATCAAGGTAATGGTGGCCTCATAAAATGAGTTTGGAAGTTTTCCTTCCATTTCTATTTTTTGGAACAGTTTCAGAAGAATGGGTATTAATTCTTCTTTAAATGTTTGGTAGAATTCCCCTGGGAAGCCATCTGGCCCTGGGCTTTTGTTTGTTGGGAGATTTTTGATGACTGCTTCAATTTCCTTAGTGGCTATACGTCTGTTCAGGTTTTCTATTTCTTCCTGGTTCCGTTTTGGTAGTTGATACATCTCTAGGAAAGCATCCATTTCTTCCAGATTATCTAATTTGCTGGCATATAGTTGCTCATAATATGTTCTTATAATTGTTTCTATTTTGGGGGGTTGGTTGTGATCTCTCCTCTTTCATTCATGATTTTGTTGATTTGGGTCATTTTTCTTTTTGATAGGTCTGGCCAGGGGTTTATCAATCTTGTTAATTCTTTCAAAGAACCAGCTCCTAGTTTCGTTGATCTGTTCTACTGTTCTTTTGGTTTCTAGTTCATTGATTTCTGCTCTGATCTTTATTATTTCTCTTCTCCTGCTGGGTTTAGGCTTTATTTGCTGTTCTTTCTCCAGCTCCTTTAGGTGTAGGGTTAGGTTGTGTATTTGAGACCTTTCTTGTTTCTTGAGAAAGACTTGTATTGCTATATACTTTCCTCTTAAGACCGCCTTTGCTGCATCCCAACGATTTTGAACAGTTGTGTTTTCATTTTAATTTGTTTCCATGAATTTTTTTAATTCTTTAATTTCCTGGTTGACCCATTCATTCTTGAGTAGGATGCTCTTTAGCCTCCATGTATTTGAGTTCTTTCCGACTGTCCTCTTGTCATTGAGTTCTAGTTTCAAAGCATTGTGGTCCGAAAATATGCACGGAATGATCCCAATCTTTTGGTACCAGTTGAGACCTGATTTGTGACCTAGGATGTTATCTATTCTGGAGAATGTTCCATGGGCACTAGAGAAGAATGTGTATTCTGCTGCTTTGGGATGAAATGTTCTTGAATATATCTGTGAAGTCCATTTGGTCCAGTGTGTCATTTAAAGTCTTTATTTCCTTGTTGATCTTTTGCTTAGATGATCTGTCCATTTCAGTCAGGGGGGTGTTAAAGTCCCCCACTATTATTCTATTGTTGTCGATTTGTTTCTTTGCTTTTGTTATTAATTGCCTCATATAATTGGCTGCTCCCATGTTAGAGGCATAGATATTTACAACTGTTAGATCTTCTTGTTGGATAGACCCTTTAAGTAGGATATAGTGTCCTTCCTCATCTCTTAGCAGTCTTTCGTTTTAAAATCTAATTTGTCTGATATAAGGATTGCCACCCCAGCTTTCTTTTGGTGTCCATTAGCATGGTAAATGGTTTTCCACCCCCTCACTTTCAATCTGAGGGTGTCTTTGGGTCTAAAATTAGTCTCTTGCAGACAGCATATCAGTGGGTCTTGTTTTTTTATCTGATAGCCTGTGTCTTTTGATTGGGGCATTTAGCCCATTTACATTCAGGGTAATTATTGAAAGATAGGAATTTAGTGCCATTGTATTGCCTGTAAGGTGAATGTTACTGTATATTGTCTATGTTCCTTTCTGGTCTATGTTCCTTTTAGGCTCTCTCTTTGCTTAGAGGACCCCTTTCAATATTTCTTCTATGGCTGGTTTTGTGTTTGCAAATTCCTTTAGTTTTTGTTTGTCCTGGAAGCTTTTTATCTCTTCTTCTATTTGCATTGACAGCCTAGCTGGATATAGTATTCTTGGCTGCATATTTTTCTCGTTTAGTGCTCTGAAAATATCATGCCAGTCCTTTCTGGCCTGCCAGGTCTCTGTGGATTAAGTCTGTTGCCAACCTAATGTTTCTACCATTGTAGGTTACATATCTCTTCTCCTGAGCTGCTTTCAGGATTTTCTCTTTGTCTCTGAGGCTTGTAAGTTTTACTATTAGATTTCGGGGTGTTGACCTATTTTTATTGATTTTGAGAGGGGTTCTCTGTGCCTCCTGGATTTTGATGCCTGTTTTGTTCCCCGAATTAGGGAAGTTCTCTGCTATAATTTGCTCCAATATACCTTCTGCCCCTCTCTCTCTTACTTCTTCTTCTGGGATCCCGATTATTCTAATGTTTCGTCTATGGTATCGCTTATCTCTCAAATTCTGCCCTCGTGATCCAGTAGTTGTTTATCTCTCTTTTTCTCAGCTTCTTGATTTTTCCATCATTTGGTCTTCTATATCACTAATTCTCTCTTCTGCCTCATTTATCTTAGCAGTTAGAGCCTCCATTTTTTATTGTACCTCATTAATAGTCTTTGATTTCGACTTGGCTAGATTTTAATTCTTTTATTTCTCCCAAAAAGGTTTCTCTAATAACTTCCACGCTTTTTTCAAGCCCAGCTAGTATCTTTAAAATTATCATTCTGAACTCTAGTTCTGACATCGTACTAATGTCCATATTGATTAGGTCCCTGGCAGTCGGTACTGCCTCTTGTTCTTTTTGTTGAGGTGATTTTTTCCATCTTGTCATTTTGTCCAGAGAATAGATGAATGAGAGAACAAAATGCTTACAGGGTAACAACGACCCCAGAAAATATACACTAAACAAATCAGAAAAGACCTGAAACCGGGGGAAAAGAAAGGGAAAGAAAGAGAAAAGAAAAAAAAGGGGGGAAAAAAAGAAAATGATAAAAACAAACAAAAACAAAACAAAACAATAAAAAAAAAGAATATGATCAAATATGATCAGTCTGGTGCCTAGATCAGTGCCACACACTAGATTTTGGGCATATTTTAGTCTGTTAGAAGAAAGTCCCTCCCAAAATTTTAAAGAAAGAAAAACTTATATATGTACAAAAATAAGGGTTAATACGATGAAGAGATGGAATATGACTGTGAAGATGAAAATTATAAAAGGTTTTATAAAAGAAATTGATAAGAAGTTGGTTGAAAAAAGAGGAGGATTTAAAATAAAAGGGGGGGAGAGAATGTTATCAGGCAGGAGACTAGAACAAAGCCATACATTAGAGATTTAGGGTATATTTTGATCTGTTAGAAGAAACTGTATCTCAAAATTTTAAAGAGAGAACAAAAAAAAAAAAAAAAAAAAAAAATATATATATATATATATATATATATATATATATATACACACACACACACCAAAAATAAGGGTAACTACTATGGAGGAATAGAATATGACTCTAAAAATGAAAAATGAAAAATAAAAAATATTTATTAAAAAAGGGATTGATACGATGTTGGTTGAAAAAGGGAAAAAGAAAAATTAAAAAAAAAAGACAGTTAAAAAAAATTAACTTTGAAAGACTAAAGAATCATGGTAAAAAAGCCATGAATTCTATCCCCTAGTGCTGGCGTTCTGCCGTTCTCATTGATTGGTAAACTTGGTCTTGGCTGGCTGTTCTTGCTGATCTTCTGGGGGAGGGGCCTGTTACCGTGGTTCCCAAATGTCTTTGCAGGAGGCAGAATTGCCCCGCCCTTGTTGGTCCGGGCTAAGTCATCTGCTCAGGTTTGCTCTCAGGAGCTTTTGTTCCCTGCAAGCTCTTGGTACAGCTTTGGAGGATGAGAGTGAAAATGGCGGCCTCCCAATCTCTGCCCCGGAGGAGCCGAGAACTCGGGGCCCCACTCCTCAGTGAGCCCCCAGAGAAAAGCAGTCAATCACTCCCGTCTCCCCAGTCTCCGGCCGCACTCCGTGCTCACCTGGCCTGTGACCGAGCATTTCTATCTCTGGCACCCAACTCGGTGTGGAGTCTCCAAACCCAGCAGATCCCTGCGGTGCGCTCCTGCGCGGCTCCTCCCAGGGGAGGAAGGGGAGTCTCCCCGGATCTGCCGCTTGTTGGGTCCCTGCTGGAGGAGCAGTGGCCCGACTGTGCCGCGGATCACGGTTTATGGCAACCTTGAGCTGAGAGCCCGCACCTCGGTTCCGTCTCTGCAGCCAGCTTCGCCGCTCCGATACCTGGGAGCTCTACCGCACTCAGGCACCCCGGGTCTTTCTGTGACCCCGAGGGTCCTGAGACCACACTGTCCCGCGAGGGTTCCAGCCCCCCGCTTAGCCACTGGAGCGATGTCCCTCAGCGGAGCCAACTTCTAAAAGTTCCGATTTTGTGCTCCGCGGCTCTATCACTTGCCAGAAGTGGCCGACGGAGGCCGCCTCCCCCGCCGTCTATCCTCCCGAATATCGCCTCGGATTCACTTCTCTGCATGTCCTACCTTCCAGAAAGTGGTCGCTCTTCTGTTCAGAGTTGTTGCTATTCCTTTCTTCGATCTCCTGTTAAGTTCCTAGGTGTTCAGAATGGTTTGATCCCTATCCAGCTAAATTCCTGAGACCAGACGAAATCCAGGTCTCCTACTCCTCCGCCATCTTGCTCCACCTCGCATTTTGTTACTCATTTTATGATTGTTTTTGTAGTTCTCTGTTCGTTGGTTTTCTTCAGTGATATACTTGGATTTCTCTATTTTTTGTATATCTATTACCAGTCGTTTGTGGAGTTTGCTTTTTTTTTTTAGAGAGAGGGGGAGGGGCAAAGGAAGAGGGAGAGAATTTCAAGCAGGCTCCATACCCAGCGCAGAGCCCAACATAGGACTTGATCTCACCACCCTGAGGTCATGACCTGAGCTAAAATCAAGAGTGAGATGCTTCACTGACTGAGCCACCCAGGTGTCTCTCTATTACCAGTTTTTGATTTGTGGTTACCATTGAGTTTGTATATAACATCTTATGTGTATAGGAGTCTATATTAAGTTGATGGTCGCTTAAATTTGAGCCCATTCTAAGAGCACTAAATTTTTACTCCTCCCCATGACTTAGGTATATGGCATCATCCTTTACATCCTTTTATTTTGTGAGTCCCTTGACAGATTTTTACATGTATACTTATTTTTACCGCTTTTGTGTTTTCCTGCTTTTGTGTTCCCACTCGGAGTCCCCTTTGTCACTTCTTGTAGGACTGGTTTAGTGGCCATGAATTCCTTTAATTTTTGTTTGGGAAATTTTTTTCTCTCTCCTGTTCTGAATGATAGCCTTGCTGGATAGAGTATTCTTGGCTGCAGATTTTTACTTTTAGCACTTTGCAGGCCAGACTGGAGCAGCAGGATATAATCAAAGTTTCTGCTAAAAAATCCACTGATAGACATGAGGGCTTTCCTTTGTTTGCAACTGTTTTCTTTCCTCTTGCTGCTCTTAAAATTCTCTCTGGATCACTGCTTTTATTTACTTTGTGTCTTGGTGCAGACCTCTTTGGGTTGGTTTTGTTGGGGGTTCTCTGTGCCTCCTGGATCTGGATTTCTGTTTTCCTTCCCCAGATTCAGGAAGTTTTCAGTTATCATTTCTTCGAGTATTATTTCTTCATATTATTTCTTCAAATAAATAGACTCCTATACACACAAATTTCCCCTTTTCTCTCTCTTCTCCTCCTGGGATCCCAATCATGCAACTATTGTTATTCTTGACAGTGTTGCTGAGTTCCCTGGGTCTATTCCCCCTGCCCCGACCCCTCACTTTCTCTCACCTATTTCAGTTTGATTGCTTTCCATGACTCTGTCCTCCAGATGGCTGATCCGTGTTTCTGCTTCCTCTAGTCTATTTATTCCATCTAGTGTATTTTAATTTCAGTTATTGAGTTCTTCATCTGATTGGTTCTTTTCTGTTTCCTATCTTTGTGGAAGGTCTCACAGAGGTTTCCACCCTTTTCTCAAGTCTAGTATCTGTATGACCATTACTTTATATCTCTACCAGGCATTACTTTATATCTCTATTAGTTACTTATCACCATTTCACTTTGACTTCTTGCTGTGATTTTTGTCCTGTTCTTTGATTTGGGACATATTCCTCTGTCTCCTCATTCTGTCTCTTGCATTGTCTGTTTCTCTGTGTTAGGAAAGTCAGCTACATCTCCTACACTTGAAAGTAGTGGCTTTATGAAGAAGAGGTCCTGCAGTGCAATGTCTGTTCCCCAGAACCTGGTGCTTCAGGGGGTGTCTCCTATGTGTGTTGCTCCAGGGGGTGTCCTACCATGGTGGCTGGGATGTGTTTGCCTTCAGTCCTGTTGTCTGCGATGGCTCCCTGCCTGTGTGGGCAGAATCTGGTGCCCGTGGTGTTAGTGGGCTGCTCCGGGGCTGCCTCGGGCTTGAGTCGAGTCAGACCAGGCATTTGCCAGAGACGCAGTAGCACCCAACTGCAGGCACTGTCCCTGTGTCATCCCCGGAGAAGCTTTTGTTGGTGGGTGGGGCCTACAGTCAGACCAGCTGCCTGCCCTCAGCCCACTGCTGGGGTCACAGTCAGAAGGGTGTGTGGTTATCATCCCCTCTCCCAGGGGCAGGACTCACTTTGGAGTGGTTGTCTGGGCTGCGCACACACTGCCAGGCTTGTGGCACCGCTTTGATGGGGTCCTGCCAAGGGCATTTTGGAACTGGCAGGTCTGCAGAAGAGCAGGGGGTGTGGGGTACATAGTCTTAGCAGTGTCTGCAAGGTCTGCCGTGGAGGGGACCTGCGGTGGACTGGCGGGAAGGGGCATGTGTGAAGAGAAGTGGGGGGGGGTGGGCAGAGCACGCTCTTAGCATCCTCGGTGGGGAGTGATCCAGCTGTGCTATTCCCACAGGTGTCTGTGGGCTGGGGGAGGAAAATCGTGCCTGCCAGCTCCTTTGTCCCTGGAGGGGTCTCCTGAGGATCTCCGTCCCTCCAGCACAGACTCTGTGATGAGTAAACAAATCTCCCTCCCACAGGCCCCAGGTGTTCTTCAAACAGCTGCTCCTGCACTCTATCTCCACGGACTATGTGTTCTGTCTCTTTAAGGGCAGGGACTCGGTTTCCTTTCACCCTCACTGCTCTCCCAGAGCCAAACTTGCTGATTTTTTTTAAAGTTCCAGGTGTTAAGCCCCACTGATTGTGAGAACTCACAAAGTTTGGCCCTTCTGGTTTCCCCAAATGTTTTGGGGATTTGTTTTATCTGTGTGGGTCTCCCACACCTGGGGTGCCTGGGGTGGGGTCTGCTCCTCTTCCCTCCCTCCCATGGATGGTTCGCACATCCTTACAAACCCTTGCCAAGTCAATCCTTTTTATTCATGAATTACATCTTTGCAAATTTGCCTGCCTGTTAAAAATTATTTAAAGATTTCATTTTAGAGAGAGAGCACAAGTCAGGGGAAGGGGCGGGCAGGGGAATCTCAAGCAGACTCTTCGCTGAGCACAGAGCCTATCATGGGGCTCGATCAACAACCCATGAGATCATGACCTGAGCCGAAATCACAAGTTGGACGCTGAACCAACTAAGCCACCCAGGTGTCCCTAAGAATTATTTCTAACTCCAAAATTGTACTCCTGGTGCTTTGATAGTCATTTACACACATGGACAGTGGGAAAAAATGGCATTCCCCCTACGTGCACATTCCCAGCTGAGATCGAAAAGGTGATCTTCTCTTTCTTGTTTTTTCTTTTCACAATCTGTTTAGTGCTACATTTTTCACATTTTTGTGCTTTTTATTTGTGATTTTACTGCTTTGAATGGCTCCCAAGCATGGTGCTGAAATGCTGTGTAGTGTTCCTGCACAGAAGGCTGTGATGTGCTTTATGGAGGAAATACATGTGTTAGACGAGCTTTGTTCACCCATGAATTATACTGCTATTGGCCATGAGTTCAGTATTCATGAAATCAATACTATGTAGAGGTCTTTAAACACAAAACGCACATAAACCAAGATGATTTATTGACTGGGTGACAAAGGTGATTGATCAGGAGCAATATTTCAGTGTTCACTAATGTAGTGTTCATGAAAATTTACTGCAAATAAGGAGAATCAACTATATATGTGTGTATATATGGAGATAACTGGAAGAAAATATACCAAAATAAATTTTCTCTAGGTGATAGAAGTATGAGTGATTTCTATTTCTATTTCTTATCCTCTCTATATTTTCACACTTCTACAATGAGAATATGTTGCTTTTTGCAGATAGAAAAAAACTGAATGACACTTTTAAATTAAAAATTAGAAACAGGGCGCCTGGGTGGCTCAGTTGGTTAAGCGACTACCTTCGGCTCAGGTCATGATCCTGGAGTCCCGGGATCGAGTCCTGCATTGGGCTCCCTGCTCAGCAGGGAGTCTGCTTCTCCCTCTGACCCTCCCCCCTCTCATATGCTCTCTCTCTCTCACTCTCTCTCTCAAATAAATAAATAAAATCTTAAAAAAAATAAATAAATACAAATTAAAAACAAAAGATGAAATGATTACTGGGTCTTAGCCTTAAGCAGAAAACCAAGTTTTAGAAACAGAAAATTTATTAGAACAGGAATAAAATCAGCCATGAAGTTCTGGTAGCATGGAGGAGGAAATGAACAAGGATTGTTGAAAAGGTCACAAGATGTTGAACACAAAACCATTGCTCCAGAAGGTAAAATTCTCCCTTTATACTAGCCCTCCCTCAAACCCTGACTCTTGCACCAGATTAAAAACCTATATAGACACATGAAAGGATGCTTAACATCAGTTGTCATCAGGAAAATGCAAATCCAAACCCCAATGAGCTACAATTTCATGCCCACCAGGATGAGTAGAATCAAAAAGGCAGGTAATAAACATATGGAGAAATGGGAATCCTCATATACTGCTCCTGGGAATGTAAAATGGTGTGGCCACTGTGGAGTACTTTCACTGTAAGTTCCTCAAAAAGTGAAACAGCGTTACCATTTGACCTAGCAATTCCACCCCTAGGCATATACCCAAGAGAAATTACAACATAGCCACACAAAAACTTGCCGTGAATGTTCCTAGCAGCAAGACAGAAACAACTCCAACATTCCTGATGAACGGACAAACAATATGGTAGATACGTAAATCACATCGATATACACAAACACATGTATGCAGTGGAATGTTACCCATCCACAGGACAGATGTACTGACACGTGCTACAGCACAGATTAACCATGAAAACCTAATGCCGAGTGAGGGAAGGCAGCCACAGAGGACCACATGTGGTAGGATTACATTTCCAGGAAATGTCCAGAACAGGCAAATCCACAGAGACAGAAAGTAGGTTAGGGATTGCCTTGACAAAGTGGAAACCACAGTCCCAGATCAGCTCTGGGAGAAGCTGAAGTAGGAAGAGAAGAGGGATGGTCTAGACAACACCAACCCAAAGTGGAGGGGAGGAGCTGAGGTGCCAGTGACAATAAGAGAGGAAGTTAGAATTGAAAGTGGTCACAGAAGCCAGGGCAAGAGCGAAGGCAGAGGTGACCTGCAGAGAACAGGTGCAAAGCAGGACAGGTGGGAGGGGTGGGGGCAGAGTCATAAATAAGAAAAGTAGAAGGTCGCTGGCGACTTCTGAAGAAGCACCAAAGGCGACAGGTTCAGAATCAGTAGGAAGAGGGGGCAGGAACCAGTGAATTTGTCAAGAAACCAGACCATAAAGGAAAGGGGGGGTCACGGGGTGAGGGCTGGGGGGTCTTTCTATTCCCCCACAAGAAGTAGGATTTTTTTAACTTTACTGAAGGATAACTGACAAATATAATTATGTATGTTGAAAGTATACTATGTGATGATTTGATAAACATTGTAGAGTGACTGCCAAGATCAAGATAATGAACATCACAGGTAATATAGTTAACTCTGGTTTGTGTGCATGCTGGTGAGAATGCTCGTGGTCTACTCGCAGCAGTGTCCGAGTGCACGGCACCATGTTATTGACTACACTCACCACGTTGTCCACCAGCTCCTCAACTGATTCTTCTTGTAACTGAAAATCTGTGTCCCCTGACCACCATCATCCCCATTTCCCCGTCCCAACCCCTAGCAGCCACCATCTTGTTCTCTGTCTCCACAAAACTGGCTTTTCTTTTTTTAGATTCCACGCATAAGTGATACCGCATTTATCTTCCTCTGTCTGGCTTATTTCACTTAGCATAAGGCCCTGTAGGTTCATCCGTGTTGTTGCAAATGGCAGGATTTCCTTCCTTTTTTATGGCTGAATAATATTTGATTGTGTGTATGTACCACATTTTCCTTTTCCAGTCATTCATCGAAAGACACTTAGGTTGCTTCCATATCTGGGCTGTTTGTGACTAAAGCTGTGACAAACATGGGACTGCAGATTTCTCTTCAAAACACTGATTTCAGTTCCTTCAGATACATAACCAGGAGTGGGATTGCTGGGTCACGTGGTAGTTCAAGTTTTAATATTTGAAGAACTACCATACTGTTTTCCATCATGACAATCATTTTAGGGGCACCTGGGTGGCTCAGTCAGTTAAGTGTCCAACTTTTGGTTTCAGCTCAGGTCATGATCTCAGGGTCGTGGGACTGAGCCCTCCATGGGGCTCCACGATCAGCACAAACTCTGCTTAGATTCTCTCCCTCTCCCTCTTCCCACTCCCCTCTCACACAGGTGCACTTGCTCTTTCTAAAATAAAATAAATGAACCATTTTGAATTCCCAGCAACAATGTGTAAGGATTTCCTTTTCCCACATTGTCACCAATACTTGTCATCACCTGTCTTCTTTATGACAACCATCCTACCAGGTTTGGGGTGATATCTCCTGGGGGTTTGGTTTGCATTTCCCTGATAACTGGTCATGTGGAGCATCTTTTCATGTACCTATTGGCCATTTGTGTATCTTCCTTGGGAAAATGTCTCTGCAGGCCCTTCACCCATTTTTTACTCGGATTGTTTTTTCGCTGTTGAGTTGGATGAGTGCTTTATATGTTTTGGATTTAACCCCTTGTCAGATAGATGGCTTGTGAATATTTTCTCCCATTCTGTAAGTTGCTTTTCCAATTTATTGTTTCCTTTGCTGTGCAGATAAACTTGTTTATTTTAGCTTTTGTTGACTGTGCTCTGGTGTCTTACCCAAGAAATCATTGCCAAGACCAACGTCAAGGATTTTTTCTCCATATGTTTTCTTCTAGAAGTTTTATGGTTTCAGATTTCACATTTAAGTCTTTGATCCATTTCTACTTTTGTGAGAGGTGTAAGATAGGGATCCTATGTCATTGTTTTGCATGTGGATATCCTGTTTTCCCAGCTTCGTTTGTTGAAGAGACTACCCTTACCCCAGTTTGTGTTCTTAGCACTGTTGTCAAAAATTAGTTGACTATACATGACTGGATTTATGTCTGGGCTCTCTATTCTGTTCCACTGGTCTATGTGCCTATATTTATGCCAGTACCATATTGTTTTAATTACTACAATTTTGTAATAGAGCTTAAAATCAAGAAGTGTGATGCCTCCAGCTTGGATCTTCTTTTTTAGAGTTGCTTTGGCCATGCGGGGTCTTTTGTAGTTCCATACAAATTTTGGGAAACTTTTTCTATTTCTGTGAAAAATGCCATGGGAATTTTGAATGGGATTGTATTGAATCTGTAGATACTTGGGGTAGCATAGACATTTTCACAATATTCTTCCAATCCAAGAAGACAGGAAATCTTCCCATTTATTTGTGTCTTCCTCAAGGTCTTTCATCAGTTTTTAGTGTATAGATCTTTTATCTCCTTGTTCAAATTTAGTCCTAAGTAGTTTGTTATTTTTGATGCTATTGTTGATAGGATTGCTTTCTTAATTTCTCTTTCAGATAGTTTGTTCTCAGTGTGTAGGAATGTGACTAATTTCTCTATGTTGATTTTATATCCTCCAACTTCACTGAATTCATTTATTCCAACAGTTTCTTGGAATCTTTAGGGTTTTGTATATATAGGATGATGTCCTCTGCAGAGACAATTTTACTTCTTCCTTCTGAATTTGTATGCTTTTTATTTCTTTTTCTTGCCTAATTACTATGGCTAGGACTTTCTATACTATGTTGAATAGAAATGGTGAGAGTGGACATCCTTGTCTTGTTCTTGATCCTAGAGGAAAGGCTTTTAACCTTTCACCTTTCAGTATGATGTTAGCTGTGGGCTTGTCATATGTGGCCTTTATTATGCTGAGGAACATTCCTTCTATACCTAATATCACGAAAGGATGTTGAATTCTGTCAAATGCTCTTCCTACATCTATTGAAATGTGATTTTTATCCTTCATTCTGTTTATGTGGTACATCACATTTATTGATTTGCCTGTGTCAAACCATCCTTGCATCCCAGGGTGAATCCCACTTGATCATGGTTTATAATCCTTTTAATGTGCTCCCGAATTGCTAGTATTTTGTTGAGAATCAAACAAGTAGGATTGAGTGTCAGGTGGCTGTGTATTTAGGATAGAATCACACATCAATAAACAGGGTGGAGACTGGAAAGCTGAAGCTGCAGAAGAGAGGAAATACTCCAGAAAGGCTTTGCAGAGCATGGGCAGGTCAGGTCGACTGAGAACTGGAAGGAGCGCAGCAACTCAACAATAGGCAGTGGATGGGTTTATAGGATTTGGTATAGGGGAAGGCCAGGGTGTTGAAATTGCTCACATCTAATGGCAAGTAAAGTTAAGCTGCCCAGAGAAGGGGAAAGGAGAAGATCAAAGGACTTGAGGAGAGTGATGAAAGCCTTCAGCCAGGACAGAAACAGCAGGTGTTCTGTCCAAGGCACAGTTAAGCTAATGCTGTTCTCCCTGGGTATTCCTATTTCTCATGTGCTCTCGGCTGGAAAATGGCCTTCTCCTGCCAAGTTATTTCTCCCTGGAAATTGAGTACATTACCAAAGTTCACAGATACGTTTCCGATAACCCCAAAGATAAGTGCTTGAAAAATGATGTGCCTGTCTCTAAATCCCAACAGAAACATGCCTACAAGTCCTGTAAGCCCCTGAGTTCCTGGGTTAATGATCTCATCCAGCGAGTGAATTTCTTCAATACTTGGGCCAAAATGGCTTACACTGCAATACATCGTCGGTATGGACAGAAGCCACTTTGTGTCTCTTCCTTATTTGGGCTTAGAGCTTAATGGTTTACCATGTAATTTCATATGCTTGGTCTTTGGGGTTCTCAGAGCAGCATGTGAATTTAGCAAAGGGGATTACTGTCTTCAGTTTAGGATGAAGGCCTGGAGACACATGGGGTGCTGAGGGTCCTGTCTGCAGTCCATCCACTCTAAGGGATGGACAGGCCCGGACCTGGTACCTGACTCCCTCTGTTACTCTACACTGTGTCCTGGGAAACTAGCAGGGGGAAATGCAAAAGGAAAGGAGTATCTGTTGTGTGTCATTTTTAAACGTGTTTAATTCGTAAATCGAAATCATTCGAACACGAGAGCAGCCAACACTCCAGGAGTGCCTCTCCCACGTCCTCACGTACCTGTCACAGTGGCCCTGTGACACACAGGAGGTTCATTACCTCCATTACCCTCGCTGTGGACATGAGCAAACAGAGGCACAAGACATAAAGTAGCTTGCCCAGTGCTTCGCACCCTGAAAGTGGGAGTATTGAGATTTGAACCCAGAAAATCTGGTTCCAAACTGCCTCTCGGGCCATGTAACTCTGAGTGCTGGGCCACATCCTCTTAGAGAAACAGCAACTCTGGAACAATCCACAGATTCCTCAGGGCACAGCCAGGACCCCCCTGCAGAGCAACACCCCTTGTCACCCAAATCCATGGCCTCCCACGTCCAAACCACAGCTGGTCCTCACTAAAGTGCAAGATTGGGTCCTGAGCAGGGAGAGCTTGAGATGAAAAGGGAAGGAGGGGCCTCAGAGGGATGGAGGCAGAACACATGTGATGGCGGAGCCCTTGACCTCTCGGCCCCTGGTCTGCCTCCAACAGGTATATGAGATTTGTCACAACCCGGAAGCATTCCATTCCATCACCTACCCAAACCCCCAAATGCCCTGAAGATGAGCACAGTGATTTCTTTGAAGGATTTCCTGCGAGATACTGGCTCCCAGCTTTCTTCTTTCCACAAGGTGAGTATGAGAACACAGGCGAGTCTGTGTCCAGGCCCCCCACTGCTGGCCTCCCTACTCCTCCCCTCCAGAATGAGACCCTGTGCCCCACAGGTACCCTGCACCAGGGAGGTCTCTCTCCCTCCCACCCTCTTCCTTTCCTCACCCCTACTGCCGCCAGACCACACGTGCACCTTGCCAGGCCTACAGGCCATTGATCTGTGAGGCCCGAGGCCGACACCACGTCCCTCTCAGAGGCCACTAGCTTTTATCAGGACTCATGGAGGTGGGTACCTGCCCGACAGGTTGAATCTGTGCTTCAGCCATTTTCACTGATTAATAAATGATGCTGGGTCTTGGGCACCATGCTCAGCACAGCCAACCGCGTTCCAACAGCGTGTGTTTGGGGTGTGATGAGGTGGCAAAGGGGAAACCCTAAATCATAAGCACTGCGAGGGCAGGTCCAGGTCTGTCCTCACACCCTGTTGTATCCCTAGCATCTAATACAGCCCCCAGCACCTAAAAATCTCTTGGCAAATCTTTGAAGGATGATTAAGTGACTTTCTGTGTGAATATATATGAATAAATGAAGAAAGGAATACTTCCGGAGCACAACACGGGGGGACAGAAACGAAGGTCAGGGAAGGGGACTCGGGAACAGCTTACTGCCTGTGAGGCACGTCCAGGTGCGTGCAGGCGGAAGGACGACACTTGCACGCTGACGCGAGACTCACGGGAGCCGGGGCTCTTCCGAGGACACTGTGGACACAAGCGCATCAGGTCTCATGACCACCTTACGGGGTCCTTCATATCACCCCTGTTCTGAGAGAGGAAAGCTGTGGCGCAGAGAAGTTAGGTGGTTTCCCCAAAGTCACACAGCCGGACACACCTGCAGCGAGTTAGGAACGTGGTGGGTCTGACTTGGAAATCCACGTGTGTCCCTGCGGCGCTGAACTGGGAACCGAGTGTTGGAGCCAAAGGGCCAGATACAAGAGGGGAAGAGCACACCAGGGAGGTGGAAGGTCCCCACAGGCAAGCGCAAGCCCCACAGCGGGCAGACGGTGTCCGATGAAGCTGGGAAGATGGGTGTGGGCCGGCTCTGGGGTGCATAGGGCCCACTGGGGAGTCTGCCCCCTCCTGCAGCCCAGGGGCCACGGCCACATTTCAGGCCAGGGAGGAGCATGGGTGGAGTCTGAGTCCCAGGCAGTTCGGAGTCTGCTTTATTCTCCAGGCAGGAATTGGTGGTGGCCCAGAGGGGACCTGGACAACAGTCCTACACAGACCCCAAGGGAGCAGAGGGTTTGGAATGGCTCGGACAGCTGGGTGGACACTGACGGCCTTTACTAAGATCCGGACGCAGGGGGAGGAGCAAAGTGACGAGCAGTGAGGGGACAGCTACCTGGCCAGCTGGAGACATTCGGAGAAGACAACACGATGGCCGGTGGGCGGTTGGCCATTTGGGGCTGGAACTCAGGAGAGATGGGGGCTCCACAGGCGGCAGGGCAGCATCGCAGGAAGCTCGGGCCACCGTGGGACAGCTGCTGCCAAAAGCAGTCTCCTCTCCCGGAGCCTGCAGAGCTCTGAGAGGCCACGGAGGAGGACAGGAGCCCTTCGGGCTGGCCACACTGGTGCCCTAGGAAAGTTACAGGGAGGTCAGAGAAAGGCCGTCCCAGGCAGGTGGCAAGTGCATGGACACCACGTGAGGTGCCCACAGCAGCGAGTAGAGGATGCGGGCTGCATGGCAGGGGCTCGACTGCCCGGGGGAGGCACTAAAATTCCCTCTGTGAGCACTGGTGTGGTGGATTCTGGGCAGGGGCGTGAAGTTCTAGGCAACGTATGCAGGATGGATTAAACCAGGAGGTGAGGAGCTGTGTTAGGAGTGTTGGTATTCAGACGCAGAATGCAATCCAAACCTGAGCAAAACAGAGTAAGTTCTAGGCTCAGACGAGTGGAAAGGAATTCAAGGGGTTGGGCTGCAGGAGCGGGTGGTTCCAGGTGACCTGTGTTACTCTCAGCCTGCCTCCCCCATGTTAGCTCTGTTTCCACTGTGTCTGGGTCTCCTCTTCCCACTGCACACAGCATTTCTCGTGCAACCAAGGGGAGAAACGGCCACCACAGCCTAGCCACTCCAGAGGACACGTGACTTCCTTTGCCCAGTGCCCGGACACCACTTCTTGAGGGAGACTCGGACGCGGTCGGGTCTTGTTCTGTCCCTGGGACCCAGCTTTGTTGCTCCCCCAGCCCCGGGAGCCCCTGGGGAGGGCACAGCCCCTGACCCCCCGGCCCTAGGGAACTGGTTGGTGTGTGTTTTTCTCCAAAGCCTTTCTTACTGCTGTGCTTCAAGACTACGGCCGGTCCCAGGGAGTCTCCATAGACACCCTCACTTTTACCCACCACGTGACCTCAGACACCAGTGACACCAGAGACAACGAGTTCTCCACAATCATCCAAAAGAAACTCAACATCGTCAGGAGGGCCTTTAAGGTACTGGCTTAAAACAGAGCGAATGTCCATCTGTCCAACCGGCCACTCCCTCCGCAGCCTGTCCGCGGCCTTCCCCTGGGCCGGGCGCTGTGCGAGTCCTAAAGGTATGCGCAGATCCTCATTCCCCCCTTTTTTTCCTTAAGCGAATTATTACTTCTTCACGCTTGTGAAATGTAAAATATACATAATGTAAAACTCCTTAACCATTTCTAAGTGTACAGTTCTGTGGCATTATGCACGCTCAGCGTCCGTCTCCAGAACTTTCCTCCATGTGGAGGAAGTGAGCTGTCTGCTCTCTTTTCTCAAGGCGCTAATCCTGTTGGATCCGGACCCCACCGTGCAACTTCACATAAGCCTAATTACCTCCTTAGAGGCCTCCTCTCTAAACTCAGCCGTGCTGGGTGACGGGGCTTCAACACCGGGACCCGGGGGAGGGGATGTTCAGTCCGCAGCTGCACAGCTCCCCTGCCAGTGGCCACCTGGGTTGCTCTCATCCCATCTAGCGTGAATAGTGCTTCTGTGAACTTGGCTTTGCAGGTATGGGAGTCCCTGCTTTCGATTAATTTGGGTGCGTGTCTAGGAGTGGGACTGATCATTCGGCAGTTCTGTTCACCTTGAGGAGCCTCATACTGTTGTCCAGAGCGGCTGCACCAGTCTGCACTCCCTCCAGCCGTGCCCGGGGTCCCCCCACATCCTCGCCCACACCAGTCATTTTCTGTGTTGTGATAGTGGCCATCCCAGTGGCTGTGAGGTGGGGGTCTCACTGCAGTTCTGATGCGCGTTTCCACAGTGATGAGCGATGCTGAGCACCCTTCGTGCGCTCGTTGGCCGTCTGTGCATCCTCATTGGAGGATATCCATGCAAGTACTTTGCCCATTTTTTCACCAGGATATTTTGTTGTTGAGTTGTAGGAGTTCCTTAGGTAGTCTGGTATTAATTTCGTACTGGGTGTGTGGCTTGCAAGGATGTTCCTCGGTCCTGTGGGTTACCTCTCTGCTCCGGGACAGCGTCCTTCGATGCACAGAAGTTCATTGTGACGTAGCACAAGGTGTGTATTCTCTCTCCTGTTGTCACAGCCAAGAAATTACCAACAAGCCCCAAGTCACAAAGCTGTCTGCCACATTTCTTTTAAGAGTTTTAATAGTTTTAGCTCTTAAGTTTAGGTCTTTTGAGTTCATGGTCTGTGCGGTGTGCTGATACCCAGTTTTCCCAGCGCCATTTGTTGAAGGGACCTGTCCTTTCCCCATTGAATATCTTAGCACCTTTGCTGCAAATCATTCGAACCTGTTTATTTCTGGGTTCTCTGTTCTGTCCCATTGCTCTATACGTCCATCTTTTTGCCAATAGTGCACTGTTTGGATTACCGTCACTTTATCATAAACTTTGAAATCAGGAAGTGTAAGACCTCCAACTTTTTTCTTCAAGATTATTTTGTTTACTCAGTTGTCCTTGAGATTCCTTTTGAATTTTAGGATGGATTTCTCTGTTGCTGCAAAAAATGTTATTGGGATGTTGGTAGGGATAGCACTGACTCTGTAATCACTTTGGGTGGTAATGACACAAGTGTTGTCTTCAAATTGATGACTTCATCGTCACTTTTGAAAACAGTCGTGTGCGTGCTTTCTCTTCTAGATGAATTTGACACTAGGCCTATTACATTTCATTTTTTAACTTGGGATTTTGATCAGCTTGCTGTACCTTTATGTATGAATTCGGGGGAGAATTGCTATCTGTTGAGTCTTTCCATATAGGAACATGGTTTGTCTTTCCATTTATTCAGGTTTTGTTTTCTTTACGCTGGTCTTAGAAATGTATGGTTACACTGTTTTCCTAAGTGTTTATAATTGTTGCTATTGTGAATAGGGCTTATAATGCCCTACATCTTATTCTCTGTTGTTTGCTCTCTACCTGTGGTTATTCAAGCGCTCCCTCCCAGACAGAGCTGCCGGGAAAGGCAGTGTCGTGCTCGGGGACCCACTGACACCACCTCTCTTTGATCTTAGGGCACAGACAGCACACACATGGGAGTTCACATTTTTGGTTTATTCATCGAGGGGGCAAGGTGGAATCGTGAACAAAAAGTTCTAGAAGACTTGCCGCCTCGTGAGCTGTGCTGCGATTTTCCTGAAATCTACTTCTTGCCAACAAAGGTAACCCCCACGTGTCTATCGCCAAGTCAAGGCCCCGGGGTTTCCCTCAGGGACAGCAGGCCCTCTCTCCAGTCCCCACTCCCTGTGGCTTCCCTGAGACTTTTGAGGATATACTTCAGATGACAACATTTAAAATAGCCCACCATACTGTTACCATCTGAAATAGATGCTATGCCAACATCCAATGTTGCTTCTCAAGACTACGTTCTGGGCAATCCTGACAGGTCAGCCGGAAAGTTCTAGTCTCCGGTGTAACCTGCATGCACAGCCACAGAACCACTAACCGGAAATGCGTGCAATTTACAACCGTCCCCCAAATCTAGCACATGGAAGTTGAGAGCTCCTGGTTTGCAATGTGACCATTGGAATTTTTTCTTTTTCTTTTTAAGATTTCTACTGAAAGAGCAAATGCTTCTGAGCAGACAGATTCCGAGCTCTACACGTTCGAATGCCCCATCTATCAGACACCTCAGCGGTCAAGAATTTTGACAAGCACTGGCTTACCCTCGAACTTTCTAACTTCTGTGTATTTATCCACGAAGACACCTCCTAGTCACTGGATCACAATGCAGGTCGCACTGCTGTGTGAGAAGAATGAGAAATAAATGTACGTACCAAACCATTTCATGCTTGACTCCAGCCACACTGACGTGTTTCAAGACCGTCGCGTGTAGCCAGCACCCTTCACAGAGACATCCGTGTTCAGCCAGACTGGACAGGTGCAGCCTGCCGCGCCGCCGCCCGCCCCCCCCCCCCGCCTGCCCCCAGCACCTGCAGGGGGACCCGCCAGCTGCTCTCTGTCCTAAGCACCCAGGCCCCAGGCACACACCTCCAGGTGAGCACCCAGGCCCCAGGCGAGTGGGCCTCCCTTTCCGAGCGTGGAAACCTCCGTGCCCAGCAAACAGCAGTACTGATTTCTGCAGTTACCGACAATACAACATGCATGAGGGCTAGTTCTTGAGAATTCGTTCCCTGACTGCGTGGAGCCCAGAACAGGACCTCCTGGCCTGACTGCGGGCTTCTGAGACAGGCAGATCTTCTTCTCTTAAAGAAGGGGTCCTGGGACATCACCAGCACTCATCCCACTGGAACCCCAAATCCCAATCGGGCAGCAGGTTGGGTCACTATCAATATGCGCTTCTGCCGGCAGGATCTTTGCTACCGAGCACGGTGTGGCACACACATTGGAACCGTGATCCTCAGGCCGCCATGTCCCATGGGGTGTCGGCAACGGCTCGATCCGGGCGGAAGCTGGGGCTCAGTGCGACGAGTCTCGCCCTGGCTCACTCTGCCTGGAGTGTGACCCAAAGCCACATCTGTGGCTGCCTTCCGTCAACAGAGGGCGTGCAGGCAAAAAGCCCCGGGCACATGCACAGATGACCATGTCCCTGTGGTGGGCGGGCAGTGCGGGGCCCACACCCACACCCAGATCCATGAGAGCCTCAAACTAAATGGTAACATCTTACTTTGGTGTCATCTACACACTTGTCTTGAAGGTAACCATCCCAAAACCACGTAAGCTAGTTACATGCAGCAGTGTTAAAAACAATGAGCCTAGTCCCTGTCGGTTAGAAATGAAGAAAATGCTCAAGTAGCTTCCAGAATTAGACACGATTTGCTAACAGTCCGTGAGCTCTGGAGCCGGGGCCCTTCCTGCCCGCAGTCCAGGAGTAGAGGCCAAGGGGAACGGACACACAAACACCTCACAGACGTGCACGGTCTTCCCACCATCCTTAGATGCTTGTGGGGCTCAGACAGGCTCGGAGAGTAGGACCGACCATGAGGGTTTGGATCGTTTCTCTATTTTCTCAAACAAGGACGAAATAGATGGCTCTTCGGCGAGCCTCAATGCCAAGAGCCGTGGGCCCAGGTCGCCTTTTGGACGCCCCCCAGCCCCGGCCCAAGAGGGTGGCGGTGGTCACCTCCAGGCTCCTGTGTCACAGGTGGGGCAAAGAGCCTCTCAGGTGCAAAGGACAACACCTTTTTTATTTCCAACTTTATTTCCAACTTAAAACTTCATCATAAAACACTTGTCAAATGTGTCAAAAACAAAATGAACAACAAATTATAGCTGAGATCAGAAACGGCAACACTATGCTGGCAAAGGCTCTTCTCTCATTCCTGGAGAGAGAAGGAAATGTCCTCCTTCCTGCCCCACAGCTTCCTTGGTCAGTCGAGCACGGAGCACGTGGGGACGCGCTTTCCAACACCGGAGAAAAGCAGAATCAAAAAGCTGCCTGCTTCCATTAGTACGAAGAAAACACAGACAACTCCCCCAAAACAAGGTTTCAAGAGCAAACCGACGTCAGGATCACACTGACGGAGCCCGGCCCCACCGCCCCACGGCCGTACAGCACGGGCGTGCACCCAAGTGTCTCGTATGTAAAATGCATCCTTAAAAACCCAAACATACACACTATATTCATTAGATTCCCCTCTAAGATAGTGAGAACAATTTAACTTTGAACACAAAATTTTAGTGAATTTGCTACTGTTCCGTTCTAGGACAATTAATAATAAGACTCCATCAACTAGCATTTAATAACCACAGCTACCCTACACACAAGAAGTAAACTACAGGAGGGAAGTGCTTTTGAACTTTTGTTTTAGATGAACGCCTCCTTCAGGGAGCAGTGTTCTGTGACTCTGAGGGAGGACAAAACACAGTATGAACGGCGCGACCTCAACAGTAGCAAAGCCACAGCTTTATTTAAAAAAAAAAAAATACAAAAATATCAGCCTGAAATGGCAAGTCTTCAAACACCAATCTGTGTAAAAATGTTTAAATAGTGATGTTACTGCAAAAATATATATTCTATTTTTTTCTATTGGCAACAGTTTATAAAGGCAAATGAACGGCTGCGGTTGAGGTAGCAAAGCCAACCAAATTCACAAACTTTGGATTAAGAAAAATACCCTATGTTTTAACAGCATCTTTATACAACATTAAATGAATACTAATTGTTTTGCAATTTTTAATTGACATGTATTACTTTATAAAACTTAATTTAAAATACTGCAAATGTTTTTGTTAAAAAGATACTTAGTTCCTGACTATGTCACATTCAAAATACTGTACAGAAAAATCTGAAGTCCCCATATATTACATGAAAGCTATGTATTTACATTTTCAAATGCAGTTCTAGAAGCTGAGGGTAAGCGAACTGCTCCTAACACTCCCCCTTCATCCGTGGCTGCTAACGAGCTCTCCCCCCACTCTTCACAGAATGCAGTTAATGCAGGACCGGGGTCTACGCTCAAATCACTTAACTAGTAAATGATTTAATTCCAAAGGAAATGGATGAAAATTCTCTTCTCTGAATATAACGAAACATAAATGTGCTTCGAAGGTCACAGTTGGTTTCATGTAAGAAACACCACCGACAAAAACAATCACAATTTGAAAAGTCACCAAAACCCAGACACCCATGGTATTAAGAATGGATCCTTTCTCATTAGAAAGCAAATTCTAACACCTTTACCTGTTTCCTTCTGTTAATTGTTGTGATTTAGTAACAATAAACGTGGCAAGGTGAAGAGGCCACTCGGTCCCGCAGTCCTGACCAGAGAAGTAAGACGCCATCCGGGCCCCAGTGAAGGGCTAGTAGACGTAGGGGATGATGCGATAGGGCACGCGTCGGCGGTACTGCTCCCAGGCCCGGCCATACTTCGTCCGGCACTGGCGCTCATCACGCGCCTCGCGGTGAAGCAGCAGCAAGGCAAAGTAGATCACGTAGAAATAGGGCAGAATGTGCTTAAAACCTGCGGAGCGGCAGCGGACGCATGAGGTATCTTCACGATCCCGACACTGTCTTCCCTGCTTTTCCTCCCAGTCCTCCCAAGTGAAGGCGAGATTGTTCCCTTTTTCCCGGGACGGGGAAGCCCCCCACCCCCGGCACGTGGCAGAAGGTGGCATCTGCGGGACAGGCTCTGCAGGGCACAGGGACAGCCACGCCCTCCCACACCGAGTCCTCGAATCCATGCTAACTTTGCTCCCCCAGACTCGGCTCAGAAAGCAAGTGATCAGGTGCAGCTGCAGGTAGGGGAGCACCCGGCCCATCCCCCTTCCCAGGGCCCCGCGACGGCCCCCCTGGACAGTGCTCACCACAGGGGAGGGACCACGCCAGAGCCATGATGAGATCACCCAAGTAATTGGGGTGACGAACGAAGCCCCACCATCCAGAAACTAGAAGATTTTTTCCGGTTGAAGTATGGATGGTTTTTAAATCTAAATAAAAATACATTTATAATGATCTCTACACAAATAGACACACAAAATCTTTGTGCTGGAGATAACATAAATATAAACCAATACTTACGTGCAAGCTTTGGATCACTGGGATTTTTCCGGAATGCATTTTTCTGAGAATTTGCACATCGGAAGATTACGTATCCACAAACTGTAATTTTTTAAAACTTGCACGTTAACAATTTATATCGATATAATCAAATATTTAAAAACATTTGTAATGTCACTTAGAAATGATTTCTATGCTCTGAGGAAGTTTCCAAAGGACAGGAATACTCTGAGAGGTTCTGAACTGTTCTTAACTCAATCTCAGAATGTCAAAAGAGAACGATCCTGAAAGTTCACCATCCACCAGGGGAATGCAAAACCAATCAATACGGTCACATCCATAAATACAACCGGTTACAGTCCGGGCTGTAATTCCATCAAGGCTGGTGTCCAGCAGAATCAAGAACACGGGGCAAGTCCTCTGGTGCCGTAGCACCTACGGGCCAGAACACGGACGCTGCAGGACTCAAAATCAATCAAACTGCAGCTTGGACCTGGTACCAGGATGACCTGCACAGAAATACCCGCCAAGTCCCACCAAAGAGCCTACAAGCTGGTTGGTTTATTTCAGGCCTCAAATGTCTCATCGGCCTTGACATATCACTACCTGTTAACCACCATCTCATCCAGCCTCCACACAGCGCTGGGCACAGGGCGCTCACCCGTAAACTAGGCGCACACTGCCCTGAGTGAGCCCGGGCATGGTGAGCATGGATAACCAAACCAATGATGAAACTAAATCTTAACCAACGTCTGGAATTTCTTCTGCCATGGATACTAGTTAGCGTAGGAAAACTCACTATTATCATATGAAGCTCCTGCTGATTTTCCCACCCTACCTCGGGTGCAGGCATTTAACAGTGTCCTAGGAGAAGAGCCGCACTGACGCTAGTCCACACCCACCCATGATGCCCCTTGGCTCCCACCAAGCTGCACTCCCCACCCCCCCAACCCTTCCCCACCCACTCACAACTGAGATCAAACACCCTATCCTCCAGTGAGTCTACACTGACTGATGTTCCCCAGAGACGTTCTCTCCACCTTCAACACAACCTTCCTTGGGCTGTAAGTCCCCTGCTAGAGCGCCAGGCCTCACACATGTCTGACAGCAGGCGGGCCTAGCACAGCAGGACCAACCTTCCTGCTTTCTGGGGTGCCCAGCAGAAAAAGCAGGCCCTGCAAAGGAAAAACCACTGAAGGATGAAGCATCCGTGCTCTCTGCAAGCGCAAGAATCTTTTTGTTTCTCACCCATCACAAACTACTTCAAACCTAAGCTAGTTACGGCCATTTAAAAGGGCGTGTCAGAACGTGTAGCTGCCGGAGCACGAGCGACTCCGTACACAGTACTGAACATGCAGAGGCTGAAATCAGTACTCACGTTTCAGAGCAATAATCAGAGAGGCCATAGGCCAGGACACTTCATTGGGATGGCTGACGAGATAAAAGGCTTGAAAGCTGTAGATGAAGGGAACCCACACTAAGTCTCCAAAAGCCAGCATGAATCCAAACCCATCATGGGTGATGTCCATGGTCGTCAACAATGCTTCCTGCGAGGAAAGAGCCGGACAAGCCATTTTTAAAGACCTTCAGGGGATGAAAGCTTCTATGTTTCAGGTATACAAGTAAAGTACTGGTTTCTAGTCCAATTCATACAGAGCTATTGCGGGGGGGGGGGTCTGGTTCCCAGGCACGTGTCCCCCACCAGGTCACTCCGCCACCTCCATCTCTGGTCACCATACCCACTCACTCGACAATGTGGGAATAACACATCTCGGAAAGGCCACTGTGCCTCCTGCCTCTGCCCGGGGCACCCTTCTCTGACCTCAGCCTACGGCTCCCCAGCCACCGAGCCACCTTCCTTGATCCCCCCCACCCCCCCGACCAGACCAAGTGCTGCTCAAAGCCACACCTGCTCGCAGGCTAAAGTGAGTGTCCCGAACGGGCCCCCACCACTCTCCACACCGGGCCACAGGAGGAAAGGCAGGGGCCCCGTGTGTCACCTCGTCCCCCCAGCACACCGCTCGCCTGCTCTGCAGTAAGTGTTCTCCGGGTTTGCCCGAGAGCTTGCCTCTGCGCCCGTTGCCCGTGTGCCCATCTACCTTCCGATCGCTATCTGGCTTTTCACGTCTGCCTTCCACGTGGGCCGCCTGGCCACACAAGCAGACGCGCCCTCTGTGGGTCCAGATACGTGCAGGCCAGACTCCGGATACAGAGCCGCCACTGGGGTCAGAACTCAGGAGGCCCTGAGATTCCCAGACCACGGAAGAATGGCAAGTGCGTGCTCTGGGGAAGGATCACTGGCCCAGGTTAGAGAAACAAAGCGGTCCCTCCAAAGAATGTTCTCCACCAGAAAGGCCACAGCACACGACAACGGGAGTCAGCCGCTCTCCAGAGTGCCCACTGCTGTGCACACAGGCTCTCAGCCCGCCGGGTGATTCCTGGGTGCACCGCTGACCACAGGGATGGGGGGACGAGCGCCGCCGGGAGCAGGCGTAGGGAGGGGGTCCCCGGGGCAGCCCCGCAGAGAGGCCGGGGAACGCTCACTTGTGTTTCATCACTCTTCTCGGTTCCTTCGGGTACCCCGACCCAGTGAGGCGGTGGCTCAGCCTCCGCCCAGCGCCCAGCAGCAGCCAGAGACTGAAGGCGGCCGTGCCCCGAAGACTGCAGGGCTGATGACGCACAGGGACGGCCTCCACCCGACCACGCCCCCACGCCCCTTCCCCACATTCGACAGCAGACGTGGCCACACGTGCGGAACCTGTGAATTTCCAGCCACGTCAACAGGGACCACCACCGCGGGTCAGAAAGCTGGGAGGAGGAGAAATTAGAAAGAACTACTAATCACCAACAAGCTACCAGAAAGAAAGTGAAAAAAGCCTCTGAGATGATGAAGCAACAGGGAAGCCTCGTCCGCCTTAGGCGACCATCCACCGCCTCTGAGGGGCCACTCGTCACCCGACAGCAAGAGGCCACGCCCACACGACCAGGCACGCTTCTGGGATGGGGGTTTTCTTCCAAAAGCACATGGCCGCGGGATCTCAATGAAGAGCCGTGAGCTTGTAGCTGAGGCTCCTTGGCCTCCAGAGGCCCTAGCGCTCCCAAAGCCAAGGCAGATCACTGGAAGACAAGCACCGGGCTTTCCAAGTCACTCTGATGGTGCTCTCGGCGGCCGGCCTGGCCACGTACCCCACAGCCCGCGGGAGCCACCTCCGACTCCAGACGCCAACAGACCGGCGCGCGAACTGGCCCTGCAACAGGATCACGTCAGCTGCCAATTGTTTTTAAAACTGAGAGAAAACTCACCGTGAAATCTGGAGGCACAGATTACAAAGACACCAGGAAACTGATAACCTGGGTATAAAAAGGCCTGAGGAATACATTATTTTCAAGGGGAATCTCGTCAGTTGAGATGAAGAGTCTCCAAGGAGCAGAAAACACTGACCACTTCTCAGCCTAAGGAAAGCCTCGGGTTAGGAACCTGGCCTGACTTAAACCGGTTTCCTCCATTACCGGGACTTCTGACTTTCTATCCATCCGGCCAGAGCTATCTGTATTTTCAAACACCAACAATAACCGCCACCCCCCGAGTATGTAAAACTAGCCATCTCTTGATAATCCACAAAGCACTATCCTAATTCAATGATGATCTATCCATCTTTCATTTGATACAGTAATTAGGAAACTGAGATTTATTTATGAATCCATCACACCCACAGATCTCAAATACTTCGCACCAAGGGGCACTTGACACACACAGAGAAGCACCAGCAAATTCCCACACACTTCCCGTGCGTTAGCGCTCACCGTGTCCACTCCAGGGGCCGCGGAGACGCACACACCCAGTCCTCACCAGCCTGGGAGGGGTGCACTCCCAACCCTGCGCGGGAGGCCGAGGCTCCCAGTGGTCAGGCAGGCCACTTGCCCGCACTCCAAGCCCCGACTCTCAAGGCCTCCTAGAATGAATTACCTCGTTCCAGAGAGCATCCACCACGTACAAGAGCTGGAAACTGTTAACCAAAATCATCGCCAAGGATGGAGCAGCTCGATCCTGTAGCTTCATCTCAGCCAAAAGCATCACCAAGTTCACAACCACCTAAAAGAAAAGGGGTGAGCACCATCTCAGAGTGTCTCCCCAGGCCCTTTGCCACCACGGGGGAGACGGTCACCTCACAGCCAGGAAAGCCACAGCGTCCACCTGACCACGCAGCGACCTGCAGGGCCGAGACGCCAACACCACGAACCCAGGTGTGACGGCCCAGGAAGGACACGCAGTCACCTCCGTGGGACACTTGTCAAAAATGCATCACTCACACCAATCATGACAAGACAGTGGGACCCCTACGTGGTATGTGACCAGCACACTGCAAGTGGCCAGGTCACACGAGCCAGGGAAAGACTCCAGGAGACAAAGCGGAGTCACAACCACGTGCCCTGGAGGCCTGTCCAGTGAGGGTCCTGGGACAGAAAAAGGCTAACAGTGGAAAAAAGAGGGGAAACTCAATAGGTCTGTGGAATTAGCTGATAATGGGTAATCCGCTGGCCCCGAGGCTCCACGGCTGTGCCCCATGTTCACGCAGGGGACGAGCAAGGTGCCGAAGGGAATCCCGACTCTGTTTTTGCAACGCCCCGACAGGTCTAAAATTAGGTCAAACTTGGTTTTGCTTTCTTTTTAAAGACGACAAGCATACATTTTTTCTTACGTGAATTTACCTACACTATGCGTTCCTGCTATAATCAAAATAAAACAAACCCTTAATGTTTCATGCCTGTAACAAGGGCATCTTAACCCTGTGGAGTCTATCTGCAGGCACAAAATACTTCAAATACAGATTTGTGGAAAGTTATAATTATTCCTAAAAACAGATAAAACTATTCCTAAAAACCCACAGTTTCCTTGAAATGATCTACAGTTTTTTCTAAATGCAAGACTACTGTGTACTCCAGAATTGAAATTTAAAGAGAAGACAACATACCCATCCGATCAATCCAGGGCGCAATTCACAAAAGTATTTGAGATCAAAAGTACCAATCCGAGGATTAAGTTCACGGCCAATGAAGAAATCATAGATGGCATTTCCTGGGAGGAGAAAGTTCTTACACAAATAGTACAGCAATTGGGAGGTTTACAAAGAGCACTGCTGTCTGCCATCTGGGGTCCCAGGCCAGCCCATCCAGGTGTGGCAGGGGGCAGCGCAGGCGGGTGCGCTAGGGAGGACGGCCATGAGGACCCGTCTGGAAGCAGCGAGGCCTCGAGGGCCAGAGCCCGTGATTTTAAGGGAACCAGAGGTTTTTTAGTGATCTCCATGACTTGGCTTCGTCTTTTTAAGGATGTGTACTTCTTGAGACCAAAGGAAAAAATCATCCTAAACTGTGATGCTGATGTTAATAAAACATTGGTGACTATACGTTAAGTCACGACAACAAAAGGTCTTACTTGTCATCCCGTGACTGGAAAAGGAAGAGAATCGACTAGGAAAGGAGGAAGGAAATATCGAACATATGTTTTCCCTTTAAATGTATTTTCCTTTACATGTTTTCTCCACGCCATTCTTCCTTCCTTCCCCGGGGGGCCCAGAGCGGCGACCGGGGGTGGGGAGCGGGGCGCTGCTCACCGGAGCTGGCAGGGGCCAGGGCAGCCGGGGGCGCCCCCGCAGCACGCACGGCCAGGTAGGCGCTGAGGGCCACAGCGAAGGCGAAGGCAGCCAGCACCAGCTGCAGGAAGTGCTCGTGCACGAAGAGCAGCGGCACACCCCAGAACATGGCTGCCCCGACGGCCACAGCCGTCAGCAGGAGAGCGTAGAACCCTAAAAACAGCACAACACAGAAACGTTAATGCAGCCGTCGCGAGATGTACGTTGTGACACAGTGCCCAGCATCCACTCGCCAGGCTCACTAGCATCAGGACTCGGGCTTGGCGCGCACGGCAGGTAACCTTCCAGACAGAGCCCAGCACTCACTCGGCTTTTCCCATACTCTAACATACTTAAACTATTCTTGTGCACTACGAACAGTCATTATGCGCTTCTAATTAAGAGAAAGCTGAACATGCACAGAAATTCACTATTAAAAAGGTGAGAAGGGGGCGCTTGGGTGGCTCAGTTGGTTAAGCGTCTGCCTTCAGCTCAGGTCATGATCCCAGGGTCCTGGGCTCGAGCCCCACATCGGGCTCCCTGCTCCGCAGGGCGTCTGCTCAAGACTCTCACTCTCCCTCTCCCTCTGCTCCTCCCCCCAACTCTCTCTTTAAAATAAATAAATCTTTTAAAAATAAATCTTAAAAAAAATTGTTTTTACTTGAAAATACCTGATTGATAATGGTTTCAGAAGATCCCAGTTATATTCTCCCCCTAGAATACAGATCTCAGGACCCTGCCCTCAGAGGAGAGGAGAGGCCCCCAGGGAACCCTGGCCCAGCTGGCCCTGCTCGGCTCACTACCCGAGCGGCAGGCTCTGAGGACCGCCTGCCTTGTCTCTGAGCTAAAGAAACAGCTTTTGCTTCCAGGAGCTAAGTGCCTACAAGAGCAGTATTCTGATTCAGTCAGCAAGTTACATTTGGACAAACCACCAAACACAGAGTAGAGGTAGCCGTTATTTACCTACGAATTCTAAAATCACAGGTCTTGTAAAGCAAAATGGTCACCGCGGTTTATTATTTAAGTCCACATCCTCCACATACCAGGTTTAGTCCAAAGACTAACTTTTAGGTATTTTAACTTTAACTTTCTAAAACATTCATTTAACTCTCATAAAACTGATGAATATTAAAGGCCAAGGATAGCAGATAAAGCAGCTTCCTGCCCTGTAGCCCGTGTGCACTGCAAATCATCATTCGGAGTGTCTGGGGCGCTCCTCGGCTTTACGGGGCTGAAATCTCACACCGAGAAATCTAAGGCTGGAACCCGGCCACCGGATGGGGAAGCCGGAGAGAGAAGGGTGGAGCAGCTGATCCAGCCGCCACCCAGGCGCCGCGTGCAGTCCGAAGGGACTGAAAACATGACCGCCTCGAGAAGAAGGAAATGAGTGCCCAGGGAGCCCCACGAACACAAGGGTCAACAGGCCCGAAGGCAACAATAAGCCCCCGCCCACCTCTCCCCAGACTGGGCCCTGCTGCAGTGCGCACACGGTTCAGGCACCGAGCGCGGCTCCACGTTCTACACACCTCAAGTATCTCTGCCTGCCCTTCTAGAACCCAGCAGAATGATTCCAGACAGAGCAGGCACTGACAAGTCACAGGAAGAAGTACGCCAAGTGAGAAAGGTAACCGGGAATAGGATTCACAGGGCCAAGAATGAAAACTTACGATGGAATTCCTCCCCAGGGCGTCTACTCACTCTTGTTGCTGAGGGACAACCACACGGTGCACAGAGCTCCTGAGAGCACGTCAGCTGCACGGCATCCGGTCTTCGCGCGCATCCTCCGACGCAGCGCACCCACCGCGGGGGCCCTCCCACATCCCACCCCGCTGCTCAGAGTCAGAGAGCACCTCCTGAAGGCCAGTCACCCTCCCGGCACCAAGGGGCCCAGGGGAACACAACCAAGTCCCCCAGGCCCTGGTTGTCACAGCCGCTACAGAGGAAAACAAACAGGAGAAAGGACAGAAGGGATGAGCACCAGCTGACGGACGAAGTGTGGGATCACTACATTGTTCACCTGAAACTCACATGACGCTATGTTCACTATACTGGAATTAAGATAAAAATAAGAACTAAAACAAGGGGCGCCTGGGTGGCTCAGTCGGTGAGGCGTCTGCCTTTGGCTCAGGTCATGATCCCAGGGTCCCGGGATCGAATCCCCGTATCACTGTGCTCCCTGCTCAATGGGGAGCCGGCTTCTCCCTCTCCCTCTGCTCCCACCCGCCAACTCATGCTCTCGCTCACTCTCACTCTCTCAAATTAATAAAATCTTTTAAAAATAATAATTAAAAGATAAAATATAAAAAAGGAGAGAAAGTAACCCGAGGGCGTCCCTGAGCAGAGCGGTGACAGGGATGCCACCAGACACTCGGGGGCACAGTGTCCCAGCAGGAGACTGCAGATGCAGCCCAGAGACGCCCAGAGGCCTGTGGCCGTGGCTCCCGGAGCAGCATGGGACTTCTGGGCCTGGCCGTGCCCGGGGCCCCGGTGATAAAATACACAGACAAGTCCGATCGATTAGCCGTGGAGCCCACAGGCAAGAATGCGCGCTAGTCCCACCAGCGGCCAGTGGCTCGGACACGTGCAGGAGCACAGCACTCATGGGCTCTGGGCAATCATCAGACTCAAGCTTAAGGAAAAAGAAAAAAAATCACCATTCAATCTATATTTGAGTCTTCTTCCATCAGTAAGAGGCATGCCTTCCACAACCTTAACAGAAAAAAAAAAGGTCTTTTTAGTTTAAAGCTTTAAAAAGCCCAACACTCTAGCAACCTCTACATTTTAAACTTCGACATCTTTCTGTAGCACAGGCAGCGACAGGTTGTGAACGCTGACAGGCTGGTGCACACAGACCCCTCGGAGAAACTGCTCGGCCAAGGCTGCCCGACCGCCCCTGCCTGGAAACCGCCACCACCTTGTCCGCCTCCAGCTCCCACGTCTGCAGGGACAGAGCACAAGCCCATCGGCCCCACACTGAGCCCGGCTACCCTGGCCCACCTGCCGCGTGCGGACTCATCCCACAGACTCCCGTGCTCTTCTCATTACATAACACACACACGCGCATGCTCACTCAGCCGTTCCGTGGATTCTCCGTCTCCAGGAGGCGGTCAGCACTTCCGGGTCAGGGGCACTCGTCTGTTCATCTGCAGTCCACCCCCACCCCCCCCCCCACACACACACACACTCTCTCTCTCTCTCAAGAAACACACAGCTCCATCGGGATGAGTGAAAATAAAAAGTCCACCTGCCCAATGGCAGCCACATCCTACCCCCCAAAACGACTATTCAGAAATGCTGCAATTCATAGGAGATAGGAAGCACTAACACGGTGTCATCTGTCTTGGGCCAGACTCCTCTTCCCTTTCACTGGCTACGAAAGGGGACCCAGGAGAAAGGTGAGGCCTAGTGGAGATCACAGCCTTAGCAGAACCCCACATGCTAATTTCCAATGACCCCTGTAGGATCCTTATCTAACAACTGTGCTGGGCCGTAGTCTGTAAATGCACGGAAATAGACACGTACGTGTATATCTGTAAAATCTTTCACCATAGAAACTGCATTTCTTATTGAAAGTCATCTAGTTTGAAGTAGACTTATCTAAGTTAATCTCAATGTGTGTTTTTACTGTAGAGCTTTACCCTAAAAATGCCTGACTGGGGGGGGTGGCAAGACATTGCGCCCTCACAATGGAAACTTACCTTCCCGACTGGCAGTAAGTAGAACAGAGCCTGAAGCAAAAACCAGAGGAGGTAGACCCCAAACATTCTGGTTTCCCACAAATCAGACAAAGCTGGCAAAGGAGGCGGGAAATTCAGAAGACTGGGCTCTTCCTGTTCACACATCAACAGCAAGAGGAAGAGGAAGGCGGGCAGGCCAAGCATGATGAGAAGCACACCTGCAAACGATCAGTGACCATTCAAGCCTCAAATTTCAGTCTGGTTTATCTAGTGCTTTCACTTGTTCAAGGCAGAGCTGAAGGCTGGCTAACCATCTGACCAACTGCTAAGGTGCCATCATCAGCTCCTCACCTCTACCCGTCTGGCCAGTGGGCGAGCGCCTGTGGGCCCGGAGACAGCAAATCAGCTGAGGTCCAGCACCGGACAGCTGAACTCAGCCTCACAGACCAGGCTCTAATACATTTAAAATCCAACCACCACGGCAGCAGACGTGGAGATTCCAGCAAACTAGAGATCGGAACATCTAAAACTTATCAGCCTAATGGTAAAAAAGCGAACAAACTATCCCTAAGTTTCTAGCAATTAGGACGGGATCCGGTTCACAGAGTGCGCATGCAAACACAGTGATGCTGGACACCACCTCTTGCCACCTGACCAGCCCAGTTACAACTTACAAAACACAAGGCAATTAAGCCAGGGGTATTTTTCTTTTACTAGTATTTTCTTGTACATGAAATTTCATCACTTTCAAATTACTACCCACTTCAGAACACTAAGCCTTTGAACACTTCAGATCTTGGATGCTCACAGCCAACCTGTCAGGCAGGTCTGGCAGATACCCTGACCCCATTCCGTGGACATGGCCTCCGCCCACAGGCATGGCTGCACTCGGGCTCCGCCCCCTCGGGCCTCAGTAGTCCGTTTTCCCGTCCCTAATTGTTCACCGTCCTCTGCATACACCTCCCACACCAACCTTCCCTTTACCTTCTGCATTTCTTTGTTCGAAACCTACTAACAGATTGCTGGAAGTTTTAAGTGTAGCCACACGGGCAACCCTCTCCACTCTAGGACGATCCTCAAAACTGCTCCCACGGCAGGACTTTCTGCCTGGAAGGCTCCTCCCCAGGCTCCCGCCCAGCTCAGGCCCGACCTGCTTCACACTCCTTCAGAGGACGGCCTTTCCTTCCCGCCACCACTCCCCCGCACGTTCACCGCCACCGCCCTCCCCACGCTAAGCCCGGCGCTGCCGCCTACCAGGGACTCCGCCAAACTCCAGGCCCTTGGTCTGCGTGGCTGGCCCTTCAGAGGTTTTCAATAATGTAGACCCTTTTGTTGCAACAATGTTTTCTTCTTTAGAATCTGTGTCTTTTAATTTGATCTCTCTTCTTGGCCAAAGGCCATACTGTGTAGATATGTAACTACTTTCTTCCGACAAATGGAATTTTTCCTAATTAAAAAATAGAAAATAGAAATGTTTACGGTCAATAATTATCATTGATGCTACCACATTAACTGATTCAGCATCTTAATATAATAATATAATAATCTGTTAAATTAAATTCAGTCTTGATTTAAGGACACAATCTTAGATCGTAAGAGAACACTATGGTGTTCAGTGTGACTCTTGAGGGACAGTCACATTTACAAAAAGGACAAGTGCCAGAGACAAAAAGGGCGCCCCATACCTCAGTGTTTCTGTGAGGCAGGCCATCCCTCTCTGTGCGCTCAGGCTCCCCGTTGTATCTGCTGATGCTATTCCCAAACGGCTTCTAAGGTGAGGAATACAAACCATTGTAAACATAAGAATCGTACCTTATTAAAAAGACTATGGTGGCAGAAATTTCCTATTACAAAATCAAGCAATAAAACAAACCAAAGATTCTCACAGCTTCAATTCTAAGGGATTTCAGCATACTTTTGTTCGAAAGGAAAAGGTATAAAATTGATTAGAATTTCCCAGTCTTGTAAAGACTGGATTTTGCAGTATAGAGCTCTACACGAGATCTTTCATCTTTTAAACATAATTAGACTGAGTGCTACAATGTCATTGTTCAATGGCAGATACTCTAATGTTAGAGAAAGTAAAAATTGGTCAATTAGTTCACTGAGTGGTTAAAAGGGTGGGAGGGGAGACATTCACTGCCCCAAATTAGCCACCAAGGGGAAATTAAGACATGGTGGGTACTTAGGGAGTGCCGCCAGTGACCTGCTGCCCGGTTTCTATGGAGCCCTGAGCCCCCTCTGCCTGTGTCCCTCTCCTCACACTCTTCAGACAGTGGAGGGAACTTCTCATCGGACTGAAGCAGGGAAGTGTGTGAGCTTGCAAAAGATTTTTCAGGCAATGCATGGCTGAAATCTGTCACTTTGCTCCTTTCTGCATCACTGACAAATGAGAACACTAATAAACCAAGAGGAAAGCAAGTTAAAAATGTCCTGGGGAGGCCCACCGGCAAAGGGCCGTGTGAGATAGTGTCAAGTTCTAGCTCAGAGCAGTCAAACTGAGCGGTGCAAAACAGTCCACATACACTGAAATCTGCCAAGGCACCAGCGAGCTACTCAGCAGCACATGGAGCTACGGAAGAACCATGCCCTCGGGGCGCCTGGCTGAGATCAGTCTTTAAGCTTCTGCCTGTGGCTCAGGACGTGATCCCGGAGCCCTGAGATCGAGCCCCGCGTCCGGCCCCCTGCTCCGCGGGAAGCCTGCTTCTCCCTCCCCCACTCCCCCTGCTTGTGTTCCCTCTCTCGCTATGTCTCTATTTATTATAAATAAATAAAATCTTTAAAAAAAAAAATACCACACTCTCCGTGCTTCCAACGTCCGCCATATAATCTGTAGCAACCCTGTGACCCCCTGCCACAGCTGGTTGACCAGCCCCAAACCGTGCTGACTGCAAAGTGACAGGATGCGAACACAGGGAGGCGAGTTACTGCAAAAGGTCACGATCGGGCAGCCATGTGACCATCAAAGCTACACGCAGCACTGTGGGGCCCTTCCCATGCCACACAGCATCCTCAATTCCAGGGTGCAGACACAGTGGCCCAGGGCTCTGCTGGAGGAACACAGCCAGTCTGTGGCTCTTGGGTCACCAGGACTGCAAGAAGGTCACACTGTAAACACAGAACGGGCACCAGATGCTAAAAATGAAAAAGTGACAGAAAGCAGTACAAAGCACCTGCTCCTTAACCTGAGTCCGCTGACTGGGCCTCAGAGCCGCCAACAGACGGAATGGTCAAGCTCACCAGCAATCACCAAAGGCAAGGGAAAGCGGTGAGCTGACAGTCTTTGGCAATCAAATCGACCAAAAAAATTATTATTATAATTCTCAGAATGAGAAAATGGGCATTCACACACTATGGATATTGGCAGAAACCTTCTTGAGGCAATCTGGCCACGTGCGCTCAAGCCTTGAATCTGCTCAACCGTCCAAGCTGGCCATTCCACTTCTTACTAAGCACTGATCTTCGGGAAGTATCAGATGTTGTATAAGAATATTTGTTTACTAGACATGAAAAAAGCTAAATACCTATCATTAATAAGAGAGCGGATGTGAACAATCACATCACATTTGTACAGCTTACGGTACAGCCAAACAGTTCCATACAGCAAACGATGTACAAAAATATAGCGCGGTTTATTCCTAATGTTTTAAAATTTAAAAATCTGACTATAAAACAGTGTGTACCTAAATCTAGTTTTTTAGGATTATTAAAAATCTGTGTGCATTTTATCCAGTAAAGAGATAATATAAGTGAACAGAATAAAAGATCACCTTCATTCAATTCTTTTTCTTCAAACTCATTTCCACGTGGCCTACCACCTAAGATATCCTTGTACACGGGCCTACAGGTTCTGGCCACCGACCTTTCCAAGCTTCAACTCAGGAAGTAATTCCATTAAAGTTATCATCTTGGAATAGGGCAAGTGATCAAGTATAATGATGCCAAGAAACCAAGGGTGTGTTTTTGTAACACATAGTTATGTTTCCTTATTTTATACATGAACTTCTATAAACTATAAAACTTTTTCAGTTCAACCTACAATCTACATCTATATGAAATTTAAACACTGCCTTTTTTAAAGCCATGATATTTAACAGCACTCTTGTAACTTGGCATTCTTTTTCACTGGCATTTAAAAATATTATACTTCCTATTCTTCCATTGGTTTCCGTAACCTTCCAAAGTCAGCACCTCCGACGCGATGCTTCCCTGACCCTTCACTATGACTCACTACGGTCTGAGTAAACATGCCCACGAAGGGGAAGGCGGTTTGACCGAGCCCAGGACCAGGGTAAGGGCCTCCTGCGAGCCCCAACACACTCACCAACACCAGCGGAGTCAGCTTCACTTCCAGTACTTCCTTCCTCATTTCCTTAATGTCAGCCGGGTGCGAAGCAGAGGCAGATCGGCGGGAACTTCTAGGTGGTCGACCGGGGGATCGGGAGCGCGACCTTGACCTACTCCCTCGGCGTCTGGAGGGAGAACTGGAAGTTGAGCCACTTTTCCTTTGTCTAAAGGAAGTTAAAGGCTAGAGGGGGACAAGAAGACACAGAGCTTTAGCACGACACGGACCTGAACGAGAAGTGGGCGCCGAGGCATGCCCGGTACCATCGACTCGGCGACCTCCCCGGGCACTGGGGCAGCCGGGGGCTTGGTGACCTCCCTGGGCATCGGGGCAGCCGGGGGCTCGGCGACCTCCCTGGGCACCAGGGCAGCCGGGGGCCCGCTGCACCAGGCCAACCGGACGCTGCAGCAGTGGCCCACCTCCCACAGGACACGTGCGGCCCTTCCACTCCTGACTCTTCTCAGAAGGTACTGCCCCAGAATGGGTGCGTCCAAGCCAACTAGCCGTGCACTTTGCCAACAGCACCCCCAAGAGCAGCTGCCAGACACCGAGTCAAACCAAGATGAGGGGACAAGCGAACCACATACGGTAACAAGAAACTGAGTCCCGCAGGTGCTCTCTCAACATCTGGAAAGCGGGGCACAAGGCTGGGTTACTTATGAGCAACATCTCGCTCTGCCCTCTTCTCTCCCACCTGATTCTGTGTGGCTCAGGAGCTGAGAATGGCTTTACATTTTGTAAATGATTGCAAACAAAAACAAAAGAAACATGAAAATTTTTGACACATGGGAATTACTTGAAATTCTCATTTCAGTGTCCATAAAGTTTTATTGGAACACAGCCATGTCCACTCACTTCCAGACTGCCTTGAGCTGCCCTCGCACTGCAGAAACTGTATGGCCCATAACGCCTACAATATTCACTATCTGCCCCTTTGTTCAAAAGCTTTGCCAACCTCAGGCGAGAGTACTTAAACTGTGGTTCAGAGGCTATGGGTTCAAGAACTGTTTCTTACTGATCTACAACAAAAAATGAAATTGAGGGGCACCTGGGTGGCTCAGATGGTTAAGCGTCTGCCTTCGGCTCAGGTCATGATCCCAGCGTCCTGGGATCGAGTCCCGCATCGGGCTCCCTGCTCCTTGGGAGCCTGCTTCTCCCTCTGCCTCTCTCTCTCTCTCTCTCATGAATAAATAAAAATCTTAAAAAATAAATAAATAAAAAAGAATTGTAAAAAAAAAAAAATGAAATTGAGACTAGACATGTAGAAATCCTCACAGCATTTCGACATAGCAATTTTATGCCTGTTGAATCTAACACTACAAAGTTAGGGCTTTTACTGCGTGCATTTCTTCCAAGTGTCTAGTAAGTCATTTATGGTATTTTACGTAAGCACTTCTACACCATGGCCCAGATCATTTAAAGCCCGGGCCCCCACCACAGAGGCTGAGAAGCCCTGGGCCAGACCTACCTCTAGTTAATGTCATTCTCCTGATGAAATCCTCAGTGGTCAGGACAAAGCCCAAACCTCTCTGGTTCTGCTCCCGTTAACCCTCGGCTGGCCCGTGCCCACCGCGCACTTGGCCCTCCCTGTCTGCCACCCCCCCGCCAAGCCTCTGGCCAGAGCCGTGAACCTCCATCCCCCGAGTTTTCCCCATTTGGCCTCAGCACCCACCCGCATGTCCTCTGCAAGCCCTCCCTGAGACCCAGCACCACCCACCAAACTTCCCTCCCCGAAGGCATGACATCAGGGACATGAACACAGAAGGAGGTCTTCTCCCAGAACTGGGAGCCTCGGGAACCAGGACACCGTGCTGTACACGTGCCTCCCCACCCCAAAGCCGAAGTGCGGCCCCACCACTCCACACAGAGCCAGAACTGACCACTCTACACCTAGAAACACAACACTAGCTATTTCCCTGCCTATAAACAGACTCTGGCAAAGCAAAGGAGCACTTACCTTGATATCATTCTCCTTCAGTTCAAGTTCAGTGCCATCTTTGTACTTGACGGTGTAGAGCTGGGAGTCGCTATCATGACTCAGAATTTCGACTTCATAGTAAAGCGAACTTCCAGGCCACCGACCTCTTACCACCTCCCCGTCAGCGAATTTCCTACTGGGCATTTTGAAAAATCAGCCTAAACAGTTTAAAAGAAAAAGCAAGGAGTCATTGCATGTGTCTTTTTTCAGAGACTGAACACTAAAATACAACTTTCCAAAGTGTTTAACTGGCAGAGATTTTAGGACCAGAAAGGCCTTTGGGGGGGTGGGGGGAGGGGGAATATCCAATCCCTTAGTCCAAAAGTGAAAACAAAGTATAAAGATGTTAACCAGTTTTTCCAAGGACATAAAAATAGCAGGAAATGGCAGAGTAGGGACGCACAGAGGCTGTTCTTTCTGCTAGGGCATATCTCATCTGCAGTCACTTTACCCAGGATGATCTCACCACTGTGGTACCTGCCGGTGACACGAAGATGCAGCAGGACAGAAAGGCACCAAGTGGTTTGCACTCTGCAAAATGCTATCACCCGAGTGACCAGATTTCTTGCTATTCAACAAGGCAGTCACAAAGGACCCACTTCCTGATTTATAAATCCACATACAGGGCACCTGGCTGGCTTGGCCAGTACAGCATGTGACTCTTCGTCTCTGGGTCAGGAGTTCAAGCCCCACACTGGGTGTAGAGCTCACTTTAGAAAGACAGGTAAATTTGCATATAGTCTTACAAAGGCTTTAAAAATGTATTTAATTTTTAACACATTACCTCTTTTAAAAACAAACTCTAAGAAACAGCCATCTGGGAAAATCAAGGATGTGTAATTTACATTACTATGACCCACCAACAAGAAGAAAAATAATTCCAAACCCATACAAATAGCAAATTTGGGGTGCTTTCATCAAGTTTTCAAGTCTTAAAGCTAAAATCCCAAATGCACACCAGGCAAGTCCGCCAACCACACGTGGGCCTTCGTCCTAGCGGCCCTCTCAGGCCCGCAGCAGGCATCCACCCTCAGTTACAGCGTTCTTTCCCACATGGCCCCAGAGCTGCGCTTCAATGGCACTCCAAGAAACCACACGCAGCCCGCAGGAATGACCGCTTACGGGAGGCCTGCTGGCCCCCCTTCTTCAATTATCGACTGGTGCTGGGTGCTTCCAGCTCTCAGGCAGCAAGCTTTCCCCGTCCACCGAGTGGCAGAGTCCCACTGCTACGTGACAAAACCGGGCGCCTCCCGCCTTCTGCACTAGCTGCTCAACAAGCTGGGGGCCTCGTCTAAGAAGAGAAATGCTCCCCAAATCACCTTGCTCCGGCCACCTGCTAGATGGTCCGGGCCCGTAAGCATGCCTCCTCACCCCGCTGCCGTCAAGACCCAATTGTACAACGCCATGTGGGCAGCCCAGCAGCCCTCTGGAGTTAGGAAAAGACAAAGCGGCATTACCTCACCCCTCCGAGGGGAGACCTTTCATAAGCACATTTCTTCACTGTTAACTGCCTGAGAAAAGACTTCACAAACTTCACTTGTTTAGAAAGATAGGAGCTGGGCTGGGAGATGAAAGCAAACCCAGCCACTTATCCAGTGATTAGAGGGTGTCAGCCCATCACATGTGAGCGGAGAGGGCGCTCTCTGCCCGTACCCACCTGAGATAGCATCGCGGGCTAATGAAGGAGTGTGGGCTAGGACAAGGGGGAGAGGAGCCAGAAGCTTCAGGGTGAAGTCACACCTGGCTGAGGCGGCACCTGAGGGGCACTTGGCAAGCAGGGGGCAGTGGACCCCTGGAGCCATGGAGGAGGGGGACAAAAAGGAAGGTGACAACAGCAAACCTTGCCCGTTTCAACATTCAGGTGCAAAAGCCTCCAAATACTAAGAGGAAGGAAATCTGCCACTCTTCTCTCTTCTCTCGTGCCCCTCCTTCTCCCGATACCCCCTAAAATCAGACCACTGTTACTGGTACTGATGCTCTGAGGCTGGTCAACCAGGTTTGAAAGAAGACCACTGTATCTTGCTACACGAAGATGCCATCAAGTTTCAAACAACAACTCTTCAAAGACTGGAAAAAATGATTTTTTAAAAAGCCCCTGGAGCAGATACTGCACCTTGCTGAACATTTGCTTACTGCCATCTTTCTGTTACCCAATTAAATGTTTTGGGTTACATAAATTAAAATACGTGATGGATATCTGTTAGGTCACTAAGCTTTTTTTTTTTTTTTTTGGACAGCCACATGCAGAAGAATGAAACTGGACCATTTCCTTACACCACACACAAAAATAGACTCCAAATGGTTCAAAGACCTCAATGTGAGACAGGAGTCCATCCAAATCCTAAAGGAGAACACAGGCAGCCACCTCTTCGACCTCAGCTGCAGCACCTTTTTCCTAGAAACATCGCCGAAGGCAAGGGAAGCAAGGGCAAAAATGAACTATTGGGATTTCATCAAGATAAAAAGCTTTTGCACAGCAAAAGAAACAGTCCACAAAACCAAAAGACAACCGACAGAATGGGAGAAGATATCTGCAAATGACATCAGATAAAGCTAAGCTTAATTTTTAAAAAAAGACAACTGAGCATCGGGACTTCATAGCGCTGCTTCAGACGGCGGCTGAGGAAGAAAGCCCAAGCCGGCCTCTCCTAAGGAGACCGCTGTGGTACCCACAAATGTTCCAGAAGATGAAACCACAGCATTAGGCTCCCCTCCACTCTGCCCAAGCTCCTCCCACACTTGTGACCGCGGCCACCCTCCAACAGAATCTCCCGCGGGAGCGAATGGGCCGGGATGGGGCACACGGGCCCCACTGCCACAGGCACCCACCTGATGACGTCCTGCCCCACACGGAAAGGCCTCCCTGAGGGTGGAAAGGAAAAGCTTGTTTACTGAATACCAGCACGCCTCTTCCTGTGAGGCCACCTGCCTGCTAACTTGCTGTCAGTACTGGGATCCTCACACATTTGGGCTCCGCTGTGTTACTCTTTATCAACACCACAGAATGCTGCCCATCAGAGAGCACGGTGTTCCAAGTGCCTTTGGTCATCTTTCCCTCACTTTTCCAAACCAGTCCAGATACAGCAGAGAAAGGGAAGCTCAAAGGAAGCCGGACCGCTCCCCTTGCACACCTGGGCCCAGGGCCTGAGGCCAGCTCTGCAAACGCCCGGCCTTGCCCCCCGCCCCGCCCCGGCGGCAGGATGCCGCAGGATGCCGCGGAAGCAGCACCGCCCAGGCCGGCCCGGGCAGACCGCCCGACCGCCTGAGTAATCCCGAGGCGCCAAGGTAAGGTCCACTCCCTGCAGCTCGCTCTTGGCCCTCCTCCGCAGACAGCTCCCGCACGCCAGCTCGAGCTGCGGGTGCTCGGTCCACACCGGGCCCCGCTCCGGCCCCGCAGCGCCCGGCCTCCCCGCCACAGCTGCGGCCACGAGGGGCGGGCACCGGCACACGCGTGCACGCGGCGCGGGGCCGGTGCGGCAGGTGCTGCAGGTGAGCGCGGCCTCGGGGGCCCTCGCGCGGCCGGGGGGGGGGGGTCCCGGAGCGCCCCGCCGTTGGGAGCAGTCCTCCCGGGCCAGGCCCTCCGCGCCCAGCCCTTAGAAGTGCCCTTTGAGGCCGCGGGCCGGTGTCACGACGAGAACTTTTTTAAAAGCCTTAAAACGGTGAAAACACAGGCTCGAGCGGGCACAGCCCGCTTCACCATCCGCTTTCAGAGCGTGGAAGCCCGGGGCCCGGTGACAGCGAGGGCGGTCGGCAGCCGCGCCCTGTCCCCGTCAGCGCATCCCCTCCCCGCGTCCCCCCGAGCCCCCCGTCCCGCCCGCCGGCACCCCGCATCCCCGCATCCCCGCTCCCCGCGTCCCCGTCAACGCATCCCGCGTCCCTCCGCATCCCCGTCCCCGCCGCGGCCGCACGCAGGGGCCCGAGTCCCCCCACCGCCGCCCTCCCGGCCGACACCGCCGCCGCGCGCCCAAAATGGAGGGAGGCGCCGGCGATTTCCACCTCGGCTACACTTCCGCCGCGGCCCGGCCGACCCCCTGCAGAGGCAGCCGAGGCCGCGCGTCCCCGGCTCCCCCGCCCCCCGGAGGCCGCGCCGCGCCGGGCGGCGGACACGGGGACGCTCACCTGCGCCGGGCTCCGGCGGGACGCGAACGGCTCCCGGACAGTCGCCGAGCAGCACCCGGCGGCGGCTCCGCGCGCACGACGCCGCCCGTCGCGCCCGCGTCCGCGCCCGCGCCCCCGCGCTCGAGCGCGCGCCGCGCCCCGCCCCCGCCCCCGCCCCGCCCCCCATCGAGGCCTCCCGGGGTTCCCATTGGTCCCTCGGTCTTTTGAATCGTCCCCGGCGACGCCGATTGGTCGTGCGCGTGGCGCGTCCGCCCCGCCCGGCCGGTCCGCGGGGCGGCGGGGCGGCGGGGCGGTGCCGCACGGTCAGCCCCGCGGCTGCGTTATCGCGGCCGCTCAGGCGCCGCGCCCTCGTCCCGCCACTGCGCTCCCGGGCTCGCTCGGCGAGGCGCCGCGCACTTCGGGCCACCGCTGGCCTGGCCAAAGAGATAATAAAGAGCTGCAAACGCTCGGTTCGCGCGGTGATGAGTCCGGACCAACTGTCCGGGGCCGCAGGTGCTTCCTGCGAAGACGCTGGCCGAGCTCTCCCAACCGCGCGGGGCCTGCCGCCGCCTGGGCACCTGGCTCCTCTGTCCTGAAGGCGGCGGGACCGGGCCTGGGCCGCGGGCGGGGGCGCGGGGATGCGGGTCCTGGCCGGAGGCGCCAAACAGTACCCAGTAATGTGCGGCCGGGGACCGAGAACTCTTGCCCTGCGCGCTGAGCTACCATCCGCATCCCAGGAGTCTGGTGCTAATTGGCCTCCAAAGTGCCCATCATTACATTAACTCTGAATCTGGTATGGATCTTAAACCTCTTTTTTCTCCGAGTTATCATTATTGGTTAGTTGGTTTCCTTCCTTTGAGGTTGAGAGTTTAAAGAAGTCCATTGAAGTTCCCCATTTTGCAATGTGGTCTTCAGGTATTTCTTAACCCCATACTAGGCCAGCCTAACTTACTGGGTGAATTTAAGTGAATTTCAATTTTGAAAACACTGTCAGTTAAATTATAATAGTAAACAGGCTTTTGCATTGACAGTGCAGATTTGGTCTCAAGAGTTCTCCTTTCCTCACAGTTACAAACCACAAAACACTCAGGTTTACTACTTAAATAAATAAATGAGTAAGAGCTAATGCATTGAGCTTTCTCAGACATTCACATCCAGTGTGAAAGTTTTCATCAGAGCCTTTCCTGGAAACAAGTTCTAACATCAAATTGTCTTCGTTGTCATGGAATTTTCGTGGAGATCTGAGTCGCAGAAATGCACATTGCACTCCAAAGTCAGAAAACCTGATTTTTGGCAAAGCTGTAGGCCCACATTGTCCTAATAATGTTTAAGGTAAGATAATATTAACACTGCCTCATTTTTTTTGCAGCAGATGACCCAGAAATGAAAACTCTATTCCAGGCATAAGGGGCCCTAAAACGGTCATTATTCCTAATGGCTAAGCAGCGCTATGCTGTTCGTTCTCATCTGTCCTGCCCAGGACCAGGATTTCACTGCACTTCCCTTGAGAGACACATTTCCTGGATCATTTCCGCTTATGAAATAAAAGATATCTTAAAAAACACACACACATTCCATTTTAAGAGTCAGGTTTATAAAAAGCCTCATAACACAAATGAAGTTAAAAAATTGTGAATCACTAGAATGAGCTAACATTCTACCTTATAAATTACCAAAAACGTTTTTCAAAACAACTGATTTTGACATCAGAGAAAGTAATTCTTGGGGCGCCTGGGTGGCTCAGCCAGTGAAGCGTCTGCCTTCGGCCCAGGTCATGACCCCGGGATCCAGGTTGGAGCCCCGCAGGGGGCTCCCTGCTCAATGGGAAGCCTGCTTCCCCCTCTGCCGCTCCCCCTGCTTGTGTTCCCTCTCACTCTCTCTCTGTCAGATAAATAAAATCTTTAAAAAATAAAAGTAATTCTCTTACTGTTTATTTCTAGTTAGTAGACAGAAGTATGGTGTGAAAAATCAGATTAATACTTAACGTTAGTTTCTCAATAAAGGAAGGATTGGTATTTTCCTCTCATTTTTCTTGGGGAGTGGAGAATTTCCAGGGTTAGTTCTCAGAGAGATGCTTGTCAAACACAATTAGCCAGTTGTGGATTTTCAGAAACTGTAAAGTCAGAGTCACTTAAAGAGCCCTGTCTTGGCACTGCGGTCAGTAATGAGGCAGTGGGGAAGCAAAGCCAGAGACCACACCCAGGGCCAGGAAACCCTGCATGGGAAACAGGAGCTTCGTGCAGTGTGATCCCCCCATAGAGGGTCTTTGCTTCAGCTTCGCAGAGGGTCTGGGCTATGAGGCTGAAACAGTTCTTTCGGGAAGTAGGTCTAGGCACAATTTAACGTGGCATGAGGAAATCCAGCTGGACACCTTTGGTACTGTTTTTTTGGTTTTGTTTAAAGAGTTTATTTGAGAATGAGAGAGCATGCACAAAAAGGGGGGGTGGGCGCAGAGGCAGAGGGAGAAGCAGGCTCCCCGCTGAGCAGGAAGCCAGACGCCGAACTCGATCCCAGGACCCTGGGATCATGACCCCAGCTGAAGGCGGATTCTTCACCGCCTGAGCCACCCAGGCGCCCCGGTCCTGTTTACAAGGAACAAGGAGTTCTACACTGGAGTTACAGAAAGCCTTTCATGATGTGGAAGTACCCCAGGGGCTATCTGATAGCACATTTCTACTGATGCTGTTTGATCTGAATCATTCCTATTCACAGAAACAGAGCTCGTGGTTACCTTGATGGAGTAATCAGGTCCATCTCGATAACATCTTTCTTTTTTTTAATCTTTATTTGTAACACTTACACTTATGTCTATTTGTAGCACCTACATGCTTCTTTTTTCTTACTGTTTCACTATCAGAGGAAGACATGGATCCAAGTACCCTGCTGTCCTGTTTCAATGGAAGAACTGAAGCAAAGGAACATCTTAAGCAATTCAGTATGATTACGTGATTTTTTTCTGCCCAGATATTCAAGCTACACACTACTAAGAGCTGTTGGATACGTATTCAAGCCAGCTCTGTACAAAGTGTGTTCTGAATAAAATAATTCAACAGACTACTGTGCTCCAAATAGGTTTTAGGTTGTACAATCAATTAGAATGCTCTTGCTTCAAATACAGTGAAGAAACTTAAAATGATTATGCACATTTTATTTTTGCATATTTAAATTTATGCAAATTACAATGATGTTTAAACCACTAGCATCCATCTCAACTATTTTCTATCATCACCCTCAAACGTGTTTTATGCAGATCTGATTGCACCGGATACTGTACGGAATGATTACTGTGATCTAAAAGTGAGTCTTCGAAGACAGGCCCTGGGAAGGCAGACAGACAGGCAGGCAGGCAGGCAGACAGACAAGCGGTTCTTCAGAGCCCAGACTTAGGGCATCAGAATTAAGGGTCCTGGAGGAGGGGCACCCTGGGGTGGGGCTCAGCCACTTGATTGCGGCTCAGGTCACAGTCTTTCTGTCCCCCTCAGATGATAACTTTGCATTTCCCCCTCCCCCTTGTCTCCAGTCCTCTGGCCACCCCAGGGGTCTCACACCTGTGCAGGCACATGATGGCCTCAGGTTTTTTCAGCAGGGGTCAGAATTGGCTTCCTTTCAAAGACGGAACTCTATCCCCTTGGATGTCTATGGCGCATTTGGCCATAGATACGTGGGCAGCTTCCACGTCTCGGCGGCTGTGAACAACGCTGCAGAAGTCTGGCTGCGTCAGTTCCTCGGGGTATACATCCAGAAGGGGAACTGAGGGATCATATGGTCATTTTATGCTACGTTCGTTGTTTTAGAAACCACCATTCACGGTGGCTGCGCCCATTTTTATACCCCCACCAACCGTGCACAAAGGTTCCAATTTCTCCACAGCCTCAGCAGCACTTGCTCTTTTCTGGTTTCTGCTTTTTTTTTTTTTTAAAGTACCCATCCCAGTGGGAGAAAGCTGGTCCTACCAACATCCTAATAAAATACATATTTGTGATTTATAAATATTTGTATTATATCATACATGCTTAGTCAACCACACAGGGCACCCTGCAAATTCTGACTTAGGATGTGCCCATTAGCACATCGAGCATGATTGCTCAAAGACATTCAACGGTATTTGTGCCGTGCATTTTTTTTTAAGCACCTTGCAAGATGGCTTCCAGCACAGCGCAACTCAAAATCTTGCTACCGTCTCGAGGCCAAGGCTAAGAGCGAGAAAAATGCTGGCAATTGTGTGAAGAACTCTTCCAATTTCCTGAGGAAAATGGGATTTGAGAAGAGCTGAAGTATAAAAGCTTAACGAAAGTAAATTACCATAGAAGCACAGTATTGGCTCGAGTCACTTTTCAGTGTGGGTAAGGCAGGGTGGAGGAGAGCGAACCTCAGGGACTGTCCTTTGCAAACCAAGAGAACACTTCTCCAAGGGGAGCCGTGTTAGCAAACGCTGGGGAAGCCTCTACTAACCCATCTGAGTTTCCAAGGAGGAGAGACACGTGTCAGACCCTGTGGACTGCAGAGCAAGTGTTTGGGACACATAAGCATCCAGAGTCCAGTGTTACACCTTCCTTTGAAATATACACAGGGGAAGGGGGGTGCCCGGGGGGCTCAGCTCAGCTCATGATCTCGGGGTCCTGGGATTGAGCCCCGCGTTGGACTCTGTGCTCAGCTGGGAGTCAGCTTAAGATTCTCTCCCTCTTCCCCTTCCCCTCTGCACCTGTGCACACTCTGTCTCTCTAAAATGAATAAATAAAATCTTTAAAAACATAGACACACACAGGGAAATGGTAGCCAAAAGGATGGCTCTCTTTTAATTCCAAGAGCCAACGCCAGAAAGAGCTAGAGGAATACTGTCTGCCGACTTCGGAGTCGGGGAGACTTGCACTGGGACCCCAGCCTCTCCCCCAACACCGGGGACCGTAGGCAAGGTACTTAGACTTTATTTTCAGACTGTTTCCTTATCGGTAAAATAAGAAAAATAATAGCCACGATTCCCAGGGCTGTTGTGAGGTTTAAATTTTAAAAAGAAGGAATCATGAAATACTTCTGATTCAGTGATTTATTGATTCAGCAAAAGTGCATTGAACTGTCATGATGGAAGAAATTTGAAAACAAAATTTAAAAAAAATTTTACAGCAAATTCTAGGAATGCCTGGGATTTTTATGTTTATCAAACTATGGTATAAATTAGTGGGGGGAGGATGAAGTGCCCGGCTTTTCGGGGATAACTGCAGTAAGGCTTTGCAATAAGGCCCCACGTGCTGCCGGACAGTCGGACCGCCTGGAAAAGCAAGTGGACCAGCATGCTGTTGTTGGGAGCACAGCCCCGCCCCCACCCCAGGCAGGGCGCCCGCCGTTCCTTTGCCATCCCAAAAAGAGTTTAGAGTAACTAGAGTGGAAAAAAAAGTCTCTCCCAATGTTTGGAAGTAACTCAGAATCCAAAAATATTCCCCCTAAAAGTACTCGTAGTGCTTCGTGATTTCACAGGCGCTGAGGGATGGCAAAATGCCAGGGACCAGTTGGCAGAAAGTCCTACGATGGCTTGAGCGTGCTCTTTGCCCTCCACACACACCCCGAGGCCTCCCCCACATCCTCTGTCTTTAAATACATTTTGCAGAAAAGGAGGCAACTCACAGCAGGGCCTTTGAGACGTCCCCCCCCACCCCCAGGTCCATGCACTGAGGATCGACCTGAGGCTCCAGGAAGAAAGCGCTGGCCGCAGGGAGAGAGGGGAGGGCGCGGGGCATGGCACCCGCCAGCTCTGCAGTAACCCTTGGGGCTCCCGAAGCTCACACCCATGCCCACGTGGGAGTGAACTTGCTTTGTCTGGCCATGAGCTCAGGAGCGTCTCATGATGAATTTCACCTTCTGTCGGGGAGATATGAGTCGTTTTTAAATGTTTATCGCTCCCAGTGCCCGTGTGCCAAATGTTAGAAATTCTGAATACACTTTGTTAACATTTAACGACGTCCCTGAGCTCCTCTCCCGGCTCAGCTGCTGCCGGCGGATGGGGGCGGGGGTAGTTCTGTTCGCATTTCTTTCAAGGAGAGGGCGGTTTCAGGCGCCTGGGGGGCTCAGTGGGAGAAGCACCCGCCTTCGGCTCAGGTCTTGATCCCAGGGTCCTGGGATCGAGTCCCGCGTCCAGCTCCCTGCTCAGCGAAGAGTCAGCTTCTCCCTTGGCCTCTCTCTCTGCTTTGTGCGCTCCCTCTCTCTCTCAAATAAATAAAATATTTAAAAAAGAGAGAGAGAGAGCGCGCGGTTTGTAGTCGGCAAGCAGGGATAGCGGAGCGGGGGATGCCTCACGAGCTCGCCGTGGGCGGACCGACACGCGGGCAGGCTCACCCGTGCAGACAGAAGTCTGCCGCCTGGCTCAGGAGCCCTTCCAGAACCTCCTGGCGGTGAGCCCCCCCTCCCCGAAACCGAAAGCAACGGGGCGGGGAGCTCTTCCATTGTTTGTCAGGCACCTGAAGGAGCTCAGAGAGAATAAAACAACATCTGAGCCCTTTGTTTTCTGTTTCAAGTTTTTAAACAGTTAGAAAACAGGAACAGGAAGAAAGAACAGGAGGAAAAAAGGCTCCTTTGGCAAGAGAATCCCGCAGCAGGGCCTGGGGCACCTCCTTTATTCCAAGACTCCCTGGAGGAGGGGTGGGCCACCATCAGGACGCTCGGAGGCCCCCCAGAGCCCTAGGGGGGCCGTCGGGGTGCCCCAGGCCCCGCCGGGCCAGCAGAAGGGCCTGCCTTGGCCAAGAGGCCTCCCATGGCCTCGTTTTAGTGGCCCTTTGTGTCCCTGGCATGGGGCATGGGATAGGCCAACAAAGACCTGTTGGATGGATAAGAAACAAACACATGCGGGGACAAAAACGGCTAAGAACGAATGAGAAGAGGAGTGGAGGCAAATGTGCCACCCTGGGAGGCTGGGCCTTGCTCGGAGGACACGGACGGCCTGGCTCAGGAGGGACGGGACCACCAGCATCCGTCCAAGTCGCTGCCCAGCGGCGCGGCCCCCATGGCCTCTCCTGGGGAGGGATGACAGAGAGCGGGCCGAGTGCAGGGCAGCCCTGAGACGCACTGGGAGTGGAGGTGGGGTTGTGCATTCACAGAGACACACTGGAGGAGCAGAGCCCAGACCGTGGGAGCCACCCCCGCCGGCACCCGCCCGCTGCATGCAGGAGGGACGCGGGGCCTCAGAGAGGTGCCGGGGACCAGGAGGCCAGCCAGGGTCCCAAAGAGATGGGACAGGATTCAGAGACGCTTCTGTGGATCCCTCAGATCCACAGCTCTGAGCCCACGATCTGCCAGACGGGCTACGGGAGGAGGCCTGCCGGTGGGCGGGCAGGCGGGCAGGCAGGTCCAGGCCGCAGAGCTGGCCACGGGGGTGGGGAGGCCTGGCTCTGACTTCACTTCCTGGGGTGCAAGGTCGTTGCAGGCCCTGCGCGTGAGCAGGAAGTGGGCAGGCCCCGCCGTTCTGCCTGGGGGTTCATGAAAGAAGAAACAGACAAGTCATAACCTCTGCGGTTTGGTTTATGTTGCAACATGGAAACCAGGAAGCTTATCTTAGGGGAGGCTGAGGTGCCAACGTCAGGGGGCCAGGCCTCGGCTGCTGGAGGCCGAGGGGGTGGCCAGGCTCTGTGCCCCGCGGGAAGCACCAGGCCCTGGCAGCTGGCCAAACCGTAACACGCGGACGCGTGCCCCCAGATGTGATCATGTCATCAGAATGGGCCCGTCAGAACACAGTTTACAAGAATGGTATTGTTTTAAACACAAAAGGAGTTTGATTCGCTCTAAAACCAACAGCCCCTCCCTGAGCTTGACGTGAGTGAGAAGCAGCTGGAGTCAGTAGGTGACAGGAGGAGGGGACAGGTTGACGCCCTTGGGTGGGGTCACAGGGCATCCCAGTGGGTAGAGCCAACGAGCCAATGTGTCCTTCTAAGTCTGTGGATCTGGTGGGTCTTAAAACATCAGACAGATGGTCAGGAATCACCACGTGGGTCAGCGAGCGCTCACTCACTGCCAGAAAGTTCCGTGTGCAGGGACCAGCATTTCAGTGGGGCTGTGCCGTTAGGGACAGAGGTACGGATGCTTAGTGACGGGAGCTTCCTGGCAGAGCCACATCCAAGGCTGGGCGACCTCACCTGCTCCCAAGGCTTCGGGGACCACGGGGGGGCGAGGAAACCAGCGTCCCCGCGGCTCTGTACCACCTGTCACCTGGCGAGCGGGCCTGGGAGCACTCCTGCTGCACGGTGTCCGGAACGTCTGCTCTTCGCCCGCCAACGCCGCTCCTCCCACGTGTCTCCTTGTTCCGAAAGATGGGGACCCCACTAACCAGGTTTCCAAGTGCACCCCCACGTGGGCCCCGCCACCACTGTGTCCCCGGCCCCCAGGAGCACCAGCACAAGGGGGCGCCCCCAGGGTGAACACCAGAAGCACTTTGATCTTAATTAGCATATGGGATTTAAAATAAATACCAAGTTCCTGGGGCTGGGCTGCCCAGGAGTGGGGCTCTCAGGGTCTGGGGCAGGTGGTCCCTGGGGGCCACACGCGGAGCTTAGCCGAGGCCCCGGTCGCCTCCACCCAGCTGCCTGGGTGTGTCCCGGAAGCCGGTGCCCCGGTTGGCAGCCTGGCTCTGTTTGGCTTCTGAGAACAAGGCCGCCTGTTGGGGGGTTGGGGGGGCGGCGGGCACTGGGGCTGAGCGGCAGGATGTTTTCACACGGGGGGGACGGGGTACGGCTGCAGAGACCCCCAGTCCCCAGCCCTCGGGGCGCGGCCAAGGGGACCTCCTGGGGGAGCCGGGGAGCGAGTCCCAAGTCCGGGCCAGAGAGGAACAGGTGCTTCCCACTCTGGGCCTTGCTGTCCCCCAGGGGTCCCCGCCCGGGCTGCATGCGCTTGCCTTGGGAGGGCATCCTGCCAAGCGGTTCCTGCAGCATTTGGGAAAAAAGTCCCCTTCCCAGGGGCAGGACTTATCCTGTAAATTAAAGGGTTCATGTCAGAGACACTTTTAATAATGCAAATGTTGTTGCCAGCAAGACAATATCATATAGTCGGCACCCGTGAGGGGACGGCATGGCACCGTGCACCTGCGGTGAGCCTACAGCCCTCGGGACACCAGGGAAGGGGACCGCAGGGTCTTGCAGATCGATGGTGGACAAAGGCCTGCGTCGATCGAGCACCTGTGGTGTGCAGGCGCTGGGGGACAGCCTGGCCGTGGCCGAGAGGCAGAGACCGAGAGGGCAACGGGCCACAGTGTGGGGACATTCCAATGGGACCCAGCAGGCTGGGGAGAGGCCGGGCCCTGCGAGCAACCCCCCTGGCTGCCTGAGCCTCCGTGTGCAAAATAGAGAGAAAACAAAGCAAAACAAAACAGCCCCCGGCAGGGGGACAGGAGGCCTGGAGCAGGGGCAGCTCAGGCTGGATCTCGGCACCCATCCCCCGCCCGGAGCCCTGGTCCAGGTGTCCGCGGTGCTCCGGACAGGATTTGGGGCATCGGGGCGGACTCCTAGCACAGGGGCACCTGGAAGGGAGGCCCTGAGACTGGGCTGACCCCTCTGGAGCCCCTCCTCAAGGAAGAGACCCCACTGAGGGTGCCCTCACTGATGGAAATATGATTACCATTGAGCCAAACCCTCGGGCTGCTTCATCTGGTAGAAGCTCAGCAGGGGATGAATGAAAGTCCCCAAAATTTCATGTAGCCTCCGGTGAGCGATCACGGCGATTTCTCCTTTGATCCTCACAAATAACCGATGGGGTGAAGGGGCAGACTCTTCTCACCCACTTTGTACTGATACCGAGACTGGTGGTGCCGAGGTGCGTCCCAGGGCCAGCAGGAGGCGGAGTGGGACGGCGCTGGAAGCCAGGCCCATGGACCTCTCATCCAGGGCTCTACTGGTCCTCTGCGCTCGACAGCCCCTGCCCTTGCCCTGCAGGCTTGATTTTCTCTTCTGAAAAGTGAGCTCAATTCACTTGCCTCCTTCTCCCACGCTGGTGCACAAAGCCCTCCCCCGGCCTCATCCCCCTCCCCGCCCCTCTGCGCACTCAGCTCCAGCCACCCCGGCCTCCTTGCCATTGGCTTCTACCTCAGGGCCTTTGCACATGCTGCCCTCTCTGCTGGAACACTTCCCGGACACTCTGTGGCTCTCTCCCTGTCTTCTTCAGGTCTTGCCCCCATGTCACCATCTCGGTGAGGCCTTTCTTGACCACTCTGTTGAAAAATACAACTCACCACCAACCCCACACTTCCTTTCCTTATCTCCATGGCACTTCCCAACAGACATACATATGTCACTCCGTTTACCTTCCCCGGTGTCTAGGACTAGAAGAATAGCTCCCGCAGGGCAGATGGGTTGTCTGCTTTCCCAGCCCTAGAGCAATGCCACGGGGCATAGCAGGTGCTCCCTGAACTCTAGGGGAATGAAAGGGTGTACAGACTCCACTGGGTAGAGTAAGCCACAGATTGCCCCTTTCTTCACAAGGACAGAGGCGGCTGTGGGGTGATCAGATGCTCCTTGAACAGCAGCGTGGTGACCGGAACGTCTCCACGATACCCATTTGCAGCCAAGCCCCTGTGGGCCAGTGACTTCCTTCCGCAAGGACTGAGCAACTTAACCTGGTGATCCTCTGGAGATGAGCACCTGAGACCCTCCTTTATTCTGGCAGAACACTATCTCCTGGAACTTTCTCTAAGAACCATGCCTGCCAGAAACCTTCAGACTTCACTCTGTCCCTACCTGTCAGACTTGGTCCGGGGTTGGGGGGGAGACAGGAGACCCAGTGGGAGGCCAGGAGAGGACCCTCTGGGGTCCGGGAGCTAGCTCAGTGCGGGCATCCAGGTGTCCCAGTGCACGGTGCCCCGTGTGGCCGTTACAGGCGTGTGCACCCCCCATCCCCCAGGAACACAAACCCCAGCCCCAGTCAGCCGGGTCCCCTGCAGGGATGAGACGAGGCGGCGGTCAGTATCAGCAGGGCGCAGCGTGGCCCAGGTGATGGACCTTCTCCTCCGAGGCCTCAATTCCCTTGATCGGTACAGTAGAAACGCGCTTCTCACGCCCATGTTGGCTGCAGCACGATTCACCACAGCCGTTACCCACAACGTGTCCACGGACGGGTGAACGGACGAACAAAATGTGGTTTACTGTGTGTCTCCGACGGAATATTCTTCAGTCTTAAAGAAGAAGGAAATCCTGACACCTGCTACAGTGTGGATGAACCTGGAGGGCGTTATGCCAAGTTTGGAAAGCCAGCCACAAGAAGACAAACGCGTCGTTCCACCTCTATGCGGTCCCCAAAATAGCCAAATTCAGAGAAACAGAAAGTAGAATGGTGGGTGCCTGGGGAGCGTGGGGGAAGACGCAACAGGGGGGTTCCTGTTGAACAAGCGCACAATCTACGTCTGGGAAGTTGAGACGGTCTGCCGATGGGCGCACAAGTATGCGAATGTGCAGATCGCCTCTGCACTGTGCACCCCACGTGGTCGCAGCGGTAGAGCGCGTGGGTATCTTACCATGATAAAACAAGTTTTTAAACTTCCAAGCTCAGCTGCTTAGGTGAGCATGTGGGTGCATTCCGGCTGCAGATTCCCCGGCTGGGGCTTGTTGGGCACTTCCGTGGACAGAGGCGCACGGCACAGAGGGCAAGATCGTATGTTCTGGAGGCACAGTTCCCACATGGACACCCCGGATTCTCATCGGGCAGCCGCGCGACTTCAGGAAGTTGGTGTCTGCAGCGACACACGGCAAATCCTCTGGACAAGCGCTACCTCTCACCAGCTGCTGTGCAGAGAGGCGCGCTGACTGCGCAGGGAAAGCCGCTCCCCACCCCGTCTCCGGGCTGGACTGAGCACAGCACCCATTGCCGGCAGCGCTGCACCCTCACACAGGGCCGTGTGCTTTCCCCGCTGCCGCCGCCGCAAGTCACACCCAGCAGCCTCACTGTGCACCAGCTGGTCCGGCATCAGTCGTTCCTTCCACCTGTATTCACTGAGCACTTTTTCTGGGCACGGAGAGCTCGGATGGGAGCAGAGGGGAGCAGATGGGAGCAGATGGGAGCAGCACTGCCCGCAGGAAATGTGTCTTCTAGCGGGAGCGTGACCGCAGCCCCTCCGTCCCTGCCCTGCCCCCACCTGTCGGCAAGTAATAATAGAACAGGTCTGTCGCATGGAAATATCTCCAGCCAGGGGGCAGGATACCATGACAAGAACACAACTAAAATCAAAGTGGTCATTGTTGCAAAAGGATGTGGCTCAGGCCCGGGAGGACCCCTGCCCGAGGCCGGCTGGAGGGGGGGGTCCCCCACGGTCGCCCTAAAGGACCACTTCCTGGGCACGCCAGAGGACCTTCACGCAGGAGGCTCCCTCTGGTCACTCAGGTCACTGCTGAAATGTCTCCAGGAGCTCTTTCCCCCTCACCTGACCTCCAGTAGCCCTTCCAATCCTCCTCAGGTCATTTCTGTTACTTTCTGCAGAGTGCTTAACAGTATTCGATCCCATGCTGCTCATCAGTGGCCTTCCCCCCTCCCTAGAGTGAAAACTCCCCGAGAGCAAGGCTCGTCTGTCCACACGGGACGGACACTCAGGGCACATTCGTGAATGAGGAGGCCCAGCCATCTGCACTGTAATGAGTTCCCACAGTGATCCCAAAGTGCACTTGGGTTAGGGGCCCGTGGTCTACCAAATGCAGCCAGCCCACTACCTGACATTTCCCACCTCGTGATTCAGCCACCCATTCAGCCAGAGTGACGGAGCCGTCTGCCGAGCAGCGCCAGTGGCCACTCCTGCTGGCCCCCCACACAACCCACCCACCCTCACAGCGAGTCTCAGGAGACCAGGACCACTGTGCCCACTCCTCCACGGTCCACAGGGAATTACAAGAGGTCTTTAAGCAAAAGAGTGACCCAGATTATTATTTTTTTATTCAAGAGACCCAGAAGAGTCCCCCAAAATCCTGGAAAAGAACAAAGATGGAGGACTCACACTTTCTGGTTTCCAAATGTACTCTCTGTAGAAATCAAGACTGTGTGGTACAGGATAGACATATAGATCTATCTATAGATCTATCTATAGATCGATGGGATTAGACTCAGTCCAGAAAACACCCTCACATTTCCAGTCCATTGATTTTTGACAAGCGTGCCAATACAACTCAATAGGGACGGAATAGTCCTTGCAAGAAATGGCGCTGGGACAACTGGATATTCATGTAGCCCCTACCTCACACCATACACAAAAAATAGCTCCAAATGGGTCAGAGACCTAAATGTAAGAGCTAGAATGATGACTCTTAGAGGAAAATATAGGTATAAGTTTTGTGAGATCAGATTAGGCAATGGTTTCTTAGATACAATACCAAAAGCATAAACAACCAAAGGAGAAACAGCTAAACTGTACTTCATGAGAATGAAACACTTTTGTACTTCTAAAGGCCATTAAAGGACACTATCAAGAAGGTGAGAATACAAACCACAGAATGGGAAAAAGTTTCCCCAATCAAGTATCTATTAACAGACTTGTTTTAAAAATACATGAAGAACTCTTACAATTCAGTAACGAGATAATTAATCTAATTTTAAAATGGGCGAAAGATCTGAATAGATGTTTCTCCAAAGAAGATATGCCAATGGCCAACAAGCATATGGAAAAATACAACATTAGCATCGGGAAAATGCGAATCAAAACCACACCACTCCACCCCCACTAAGTAGAGAGTAAAGAAAGAAAGGAAGAGAAGAGAGACAGAGACAGAGAAATACCAACTGTGGACAAGGATGTGGAGAAATCGGAACCCTCGAGCTGTACAGAGAGGACTGTGAAATGGTGCAGGCGCTCTGGGAAATAGTTCCTCAGAAAGTTAAACTTACAGTTACCATAGGACTCCTAGATATATGGAGAAATGAAAACGTATGTCCGTACAAACACTTGTCCACGAATTTCCTAGCAGCGTTACTCAGAACAGCCAAAAGGCAAAAACAACTCATTGGGTGTCCAGTCCGTCGTCGGACAAATGGCGTGAGGAAATGGGACATCTCCGAACCATGGAGCATGACTGGCCAGAAAGAGGCGGGATGACATGGAACAGTGTGGATGGTCCTCGAAAACATCACGCGCAGGGAAAGAGGCCAGTCGCAAAAGACCACACGCTGTATGATTTCATTAATACCAAACGTCCAGAACAGGCGAATCCATACAGACAGGAGGTCTGTGGTTGCCTGGGGCTGGGGGTGGACGCAGAAATGGGGAGTGACTGTCAGGGGCACGGGGCTTCTTTCTTGGGGAGAGAAATGTTCTCAAGTGGGTTGTGGTGATGGTTGCACACTGTGAATATACCACATACTACAAGCCATGGATTATACATTTAAATGAATGAATTACATGGTATGTGAATGATCTCGCTTAGTAAAGCTGTTTTTTTTTTTTTTTTTTAAAGATTTGCCTATCTATTTTAGAGAGAGTGTGTGTGCGCGGTAGGGAGGGAGGGAGTCTCAAGCAGACTCCGCATTGAGCGGGGAGTCCAACTCCGGGCTCAATCCCACGACCCTGAGATCAGGACCTGCGGGGGGGGGGGGGGGGGACCGAGAGTCAGACGCTTCACTGACAGAGCCCCCAGGCGCCCCAGCTGTTGTATTTTTTAAGGTGTTCTCCAGCTGGACTGGATGGAGCAGGAGGGTGAGAGGGCAGTGAGGAGGCTGTGGGGGTTGTTCAGGGAGGAAGTGACAAAGGTCGGCGTCCAGGCAAGGGTGCAGGACTGGGAGGAGAATCTGGAGGGGAGGTGGGGCCCAAGGATGGAGTCACTGACCCAGCTGGGGCGCCTGGAGGACTCAGTAAGTACTACCTGCACGGTGGGTCCATGGAGTATCTCCTTTATTTCTTCTTCCCAAAACTCTGTAAGAAGGGCACAGGTTTTATGCTGTGAGACAGGGGCTCAGAGGGGTTCCGGGTTCATCTCACATCCAGGTTTCCCTCCTGCCCTCTCCCGGGTCTCAGGATGTCTGCTGGGGGCTGGAGGGCAGGTGGGGGGGGTGGCGGCCAAGGCCCAGAGGGGCTGCATTCAAGCACATAAAAACCCATTTGGCCAAAGATACATAAAGCAATCCCCTAAAAATAAACCCCCTGAGGAAAGCCCAGTTGTGGCTCCGTAGTCCCCACTGCACCGTCCACACAGGGTGCTGGGCTCTGGGGAGCCATGTCTGGGGGTGTCGGCCAGCCCCCTGCTCCCCTGTGGACCCTGACCCTGCACGGGGGTCCCTCTGCCCCCCGCCCCCCACCCCCCGCCAGTCCAGGGAGCACGCGGTGGGCCATCTGGGCCGAGGAGAGCCGGGAACGCAGCAGGCCGGGCCCAGGGGCGCTGCGGGGACGGGCTGACCGGGCAGGTGCGGCCGTGCTCTGGCGCAGGGGAGCGTGGGAGGGACGGAGGGACCCACCTCACCAAGACCCGGGGATCACGGTGGCCCGGGGGCGGGCAAGAACTGATAAAGTTTGATTGGAATGTCGACCCGCCTGCCTTGCGCTGTGTCCGGCCGCGGCCAGCACACCTCGAGTCTATGTGCCTGACCTTCTGCAGAGAAGTTTTGCCGCCCCTGCTGTGAGCAGTCTTTCACCCCTGAGCGAGAACGAGAGGACCAGGCCTCGTTGGCCGCTGGAGCTGAGTGGGCCTGGAGGCGGGGGCCAGGCGTGCACCCGTGGCTGGCCCCGGTGGTCAGGGCCGAGGACGCTCAGCTGCCCCGGAATGGCAGGCAGCACCCTCCAATTCGCACTGGCAGCCTGAGGCACTGGGTTGAGAAAGAGACTGAGGATGTCATTCTGCTCAGCAAGAAAGGTGTTGCTGTGCCATAACCGGGGGTGGAGAAGGGCGGGAGGAGATGGAGACACGAGGACCCCATGTTTTCCCCTCACATTAAAACGTCCATTTCCATTGAGCTGAAAGTAAATAAAGCCTGACCGCTGGAATTTCTTCTTTGCTGACAAATAAAAGACGTCATCTTAGGATTCGCTCGCGTCTGAAAATTCTGAGCAATTTCTTTGTTCCCCTTGTTAACGACAGGCCCCTGGAGGCTTGTCTGGGCATCTGTCCAGACACGGCCCCTGCCTGCGAGTCCACCCCGCATCCTGAAGGAGGAAGTGAGCAGAGGCAGGGGCCGGGGGGTGTGGTGCAGAGGGGCGGGTCCCGAGGGGCCGGTGCCCCCCAGAGCCCAGCGCGACCAGCAGAGTCCAGTGGGGGCGGCTCGCGGGCCGAGGGACACGCGCGGCCTGGAGGGAGCGGGCAGCAGGGAAAGGCTTTTCATCCCTGTCGCCTCTGTAACCGCTCACAGGAGGAGGGACAGTGCCGCCCCCAGGGGCAGTCTGGGCATCTGGGGCCCGGGAGCAGACCCGGGAGCCCGGGAGCAGGGTGGTCCAGGGAACGTGCGGGCCTGGGAGCGACCGGGAGTAAAATCCGAGAAAGTGACAGGACAACGCTCGGAAAACTCAATATGAAGCGTTGTCTTTCTGAGCGAGCGAAGGGGGCATGGCGGGATCCTCCGGTGCCTGGGTCAGCGCAGAGGGGCAGGCGGGCGGGCGGCCGGGGACCGTGGCCTGGGTTGCAGCCTGGCCCACCCACGACTCGGGCATCGTGTGTGGTGCGCGGTGCGGGACGGCTGTAAGATTCACTGCACGTAAGGAGCAGAATGGGAGGAACGCCCCCTTCTCCCACCCGCAGAACAACACACAGGCCTTCGCGCTCCTCGGCCAGGCTCTCAGAGGCAGAAGCAGGGACGGGACGGACGCGAGTGGCTTTCTGTTGCGACCAGGGTTGCCAGGCCCAAGCGGAATCCCCTTGGGGTCCTGGGGCCCCGCCTGGAGTGAGCCTGGGCCTTGGCTCCTCCAGAGGGAAGGCCAGACTGCCCAGGGACGCGGCGAGGGTCCCCTCTGTGGGTGAGTCCACAGAGCTTCCTGGTGCCGAGAGCAGAACAGGGGATCCCCCTCGGGGGCATCTCGGAGCCCCTGGGAGGGCCAGTGCTCAGGGAACAGAAGGAGCCGCGGCGACCACACAGGACTATGGCCCAGGCCTTCCCTCCCAAGACCCTGGGATTCCCCGTGAACCCATGGAGTGGGAAGGGGTCCCCAGAAACCGAATGTGGGTAACCCCCATCTGGGAGGTGCAGGCTTGAAGTCAGATTAGTGTCATTTGGGACATGGTGTTTGCTGCTTTCACATTTCAGCATCACAGAGCGGTTCCACAGGTAGGCGGTAATAGAGACCCCGACTTTTACCGAAAAATGGCAATTCACAATGAGCAGGCAGAAAAGACTTGAAGGCAGCACGGTGTCCCAGCCCTGGGGTGCCGGCAAGGGTCCAGCAGAGCCCGGCCGCTCAGCTCTGCTGCCTTCCCCCGGGCAAGGGGCATCATCCGAGCCCTTACACCTCCAGGCCCTGCTGGGCCCTTGCCATGTGCTGAGCACCGAGCGGACAAGTCCACCTGGGCTGTCGTCCTCACGACAACCTCCTGAGGTGAGCATTACTGTCGTTCCCCCCGGTTTGCAGATGTGGGAGCAAGGCCCGGAGAGGTCCAGTAACTCACTGAAGGTCACACAGCCAGGACCTGGAGGGCCAGGAATCTCTCCACTGCTCTTCTGTGCTGCCTCCGTCAGGCACTGGGCGGCCGGCCCGCATGTGTCCACTCCCACACACCTGACAAGTCACCAGGGAGGACAGGCAGGAAGAAGGTGGACAGTCTCCGCGGTGACCCGTTTCCTCATCTCAACCACACCATACCCCCCACCCCCCCGAGGAAACCAAGCCCCAGCACGTGACAGGCTGGGGGCCACGGCAGCTGCTGGGGGCGGCGCTAGGGCTGTCTGGCGCTCACCTCGCTAGGCCTCGGCAAGCGCGGGGCGGGGGGCGGGCTGCAGGCCCGGTTGGTGCCAGGGCACGCAAGTCAGATAAGCACCGACCTCATGCAAGGCCGTTCCCATTGAGTCCCAACGCTGGAAGCCGCCGGAGGGCGGGGGTGGGGGGGGAGCACGGTCAAGGTCCCCCTGGCCCAGGACGGCAAACCACCTGCTGAGCCTGCAGAGCCACCCATTTCCTGCCCGGATTCTGTGTCAGGGTGGAGGACAGTGTGCAGCCTCTGGGAGGGGCAGGGCCGCGGCGGGGCGGGGCTGCCAAGAAGCCGTCCCCGGCCCTGGGGGACAGTACAGGGGCAGCGCGGGGCCGCTGGGGCCCCCTCCACTCTGTGCCGGGAGGAGGCCGGGGACGGAGGTGCCGTGGACAGAGGCCTGTGGGGCCTGAGAAGAGGCTCCTCGGGGTCATAGGCCAGGACTGGCTGGCCCACCTGGACACAGGGAGAAGGGGAAGGAGCTCCCTGGCCCCGCGGACTGTTGCGAGTTGGGCCTCCTCTCTCCTGCTTTTTCTTCCAAACTAGAAGAAAGGGACTTGAGTTCCACCTGCTGGCCGTTCCTGAGGGTAAGGGGGCCGAGCGCTCAAAGGTGGGGATGACCTTGTGGGCCCTGGGCCATGACCTGCTCGAGCCAGAAGTCTGGGTGGGAGGCGCGGAACTGAGAAGGCACGGACGCTAGGCGGGAGGGGGGTGCTTCTCCAAAACCATGCACCTGCTCCTTGGCTCCTTCCAGAAACACACGGAACTGAAACCAGGCGCCTTGCCGTGGCTCAGGAGAGCTGTGTGCTCCTCAGATGCGGCCCTTGAGACCCCTGGAGGTGTTACTGGCTGGCCAGTGGCAGGAGGGCTTTGTGCCAGGCGACCACCTTGCCAGCTCTGGGCCCAAGACCGTGCACAGAAAATTCTAGAAGGAGGAGGGAGTACGGCAGACTCAGAGAGGAGCCCCGTGTCTGCCCCACGCCCACTCAGCTAGAGGCAGGGCCCGGAAGGTGCATTTCAACAAGCTCACCCCAGAACGTGAGGCCGCAGCTCGATGACCCGTTGGCACGCGCCTCCCCCACCTCCCCCCATGCGGGTCTCTGCCTGCACATTCCTCAGAGGTCTTTCCCACCCCCCCTGCTCTGACAAAGAAAAAGGCCATGGTGGGTCTAGGCAGGTCCTGTGTGCACCGTCCCGGAAACACTTCTACTACAACGTGAAGCTGAAATTTAACTGCATGTGTTGTATTTTTATTTGCGAAATTGGGAATCCCCGAGGCAGGGGGACTCTGCACCCCCAGCCCCCTGAGACAGGAGGGGCGTTGGCAGGTTGGAGTTCCAGGGGCGGCAGACGGGGTGTGGCAGCCACCCCCCGCCCTGCCCCCTCCCCCGCCCACTGGAAAGAAGGCAAATCGCCGTCTAGGGCTGCCTGGGCACCTGCAGAGGGACTTCAGGGCCAGGAACAGACCCGAACTCGCTCTGTGCGAGAACCCATCTCCCGGTCCCATGCCCACCGCCTGCCCCAAGCACTCAGGCATCCTGCACATCCCCAGGGGATCGCACAGCCCTGGGCACGGTATGGCCTGGGCCGGGGTTCTGACATGGGGAACTGCTCCATGCGGGACCCAGGGCCCCTGCCCAGACCATGAGCTCCCTTGCGCTTGACGCTGGTAACTATGGCAACTCGGAGCTGGGGTGAGCTGGGGTTGCTTTGTGTCCTCTCTGAAGTCCTAGCCCTCAGTACCCCGGAACGTGACCTCATTTGGAGACAGGGTCCGCGATGTTATAGCAAACAGACGTTGGTCTCTCTGCCCCCGGCTCCTGACACCAGCGGGGCTCCTGGAACCCTTGCCACTTCCTGGGTGACAGGAGGGTGTCTTGTTCTAACGAGGCGACTCTGGGCAGGCTCCCAGGTGGAGCCAGTCACAGGGAGACCAAGCCACGATTAGGAGATTGGAACTTTCAGGCCTGCCCCTCTCTCTGGAGAAGGGAGAGGGTCTGGAAATGGACTTAGTGACCGGTCACACCTATGTGATGAGGCCTCCATAAAATCCCAAGAGCCGGGGGATCCGGGAGCTTCTGGAGGCGTGGGGAGGGTGGTGCTGGAGCTCGCCCCCCACGTCTCTTCCTCCGGCTGGTCGTCACCGCCTGTAATAAGCTGGTCAACCGAGTAAGGGCTTCCCCGAGTCCAGCAAATTAAACCCCCTCCCCGAGGAAGAGATCATGGGACCTCCCCGATTTGTGGCCAAGTCGGCAGAAGTTGTTGGTCTGACGTGGGGGGCCGTCTCATGGGACTGAGCCCTGAAAGGCGCGATGCCTGGGTCGCCAGCGTCAGAACTGAGTTCAGTCGTGGGACACGTGCCTGGTGGCACAGCATTGCCTGTTGGCGGGAAAGCCCACACATCTGGGACCAGGGGTGTCAGAAGTGAGATGCTCTGTGTGCGGAGGAAAGGAGACAAACGGGTAAGGAACATGGCAGGCGAGCTGAGCTGGAGTCGTTCCTCGCAGACCATTTCAAGAGGTCGTCCTGGGGCGGCGAGGTCACTGGGGTGGGCCGTGTCCTCGTGGGAACGGGGACTGTGACACAGACACGGAGGCAGGGAGGACCATGAAGACCCAGACAGAGGACGGCCGTCTACAGGTCACCGAGAGAGGTCTCAGTAGGAGCCAAGCTGCCCACAGCTTGATCTCGGCCTTCCAACCCCCCGACCGAGACACGGCACGTTTCTGTGGGTTCAGACACCCCGCCGGGGGTGCTCTGTTACGCAGACCCGGCTGGCGAACGAGGACCCCTGTGGGCTGTGCCCTCTGTCCGGGGACCCCCCATCCCTCAGCTTACTCAGCTGGGAGCCTCCACAAGGACACGTAGCTGGGGAACCGCAGGACACCCTGGGCTTCTCGGGTCCCTTCACTCTTGTCTGAGGAGCAGGCTCGCCTTGGCTCGGGAAGAAAGCAGCCGCTGGTGCCACCCGGGGGTGGGGGGGCCCGGCCCCAGACTGGCCTCCGGGTGCGGGTGCCTTGCTGGGGCATTTGGGGACTGGCTGCAAAAAGCTCCCTGGAAGCCTAGAACAAGACTGTCCAGCTGTGTCGCTGAAGGAAAGCAGTGGGACTCGAAGTAGCCAGAAGATGCGCTCGCCTGTCCGCAGGGCTAGTCTGTGCTCTGGGGACGGATGGACGGGGAGGCCGCGCTCAGCCGGGCAACGCTGTGCAGCACGTCTCCGTGTGTTCACAGCACCCCGCGCAGCGCACGGAGCAGGTGCTCGCCCTTGCCGAGCTCCCCGTCCGCCCCAGCCAGCCGTGCTCAGAGCAAGGAGGTAATCTGCAGGCTGGGAGGCAGTCTGCTCGGCGGCGGGCTCTTGGAACCGGCGTTTTGGACCCCGGACTGGGGCTCAGGAGCTCCCGCGTCCCGACGAGCTATCAGAGCTGCTGCTGGGTGACCTGGGGCGGCTCCTGCCACCTACTCTGCAGGTGGGGCGGCCCTGGTCCCCGACGGGGCAGCCTCTGGCCCCACGAGCCCTTCCTGGGGTCGGGTTGGAGGGTGGCGCGGGTGCAGGCCTCTCCAGGACCTGCAGCAGCGGGGGCCGTTCCAGAAGCTGAGTGAAAAATCAGGGAGACATCCATCCCCTCCCAGCAACTGAGTCGGGGCTTCAAGGGCGAGCATGACACGGAACTGCTCCGGACAGAATGTCTGCCCCCCACCAAATTCGTAGGTGAATCCCACCCCCCACCGTGATGCCATGAGAAGGACTTTGGGAGGTGAGTAGTCATGGGGGGGGGCCTCCACCTCCAGAGCTAGGAAAAAGCCCCCACCAAAGCCCCCAGGCTGAGCTGCTTTGCGACCGCACGGAAATGGACCAACACAGGACCAGACTCGGCTTCTTTTCAGTGGTTTTTAAGGAGAGAACTGCCGGGTTTGAGTGACTGTCACCTTGGGTCCGCCTCAGGACCCCTGAGCCAGGGGAAAGTGGGGATGGGAGCAGAGGGGCAGCGGCCCTGGAGCCGAGCACCCGGGCATCCTGAGGGGGGCCCCCGCACCCCCAAGCTTGCATCCGGCCCTTCCTGCGGGCACAGCAGGAAAGAGGAGACGGACACCAGCGGGCAGAGCGACACTGCGGCCAGCATACTGGGCCTGGGCTGCAGGCAAGGACAGGCTGGAGGTGAGTGGGAGGCTCGGGTCCAACACTGTCACCCTGACGAAAGCAGGGCCCTTCCCACCCTGCCTCCTCCTCTCCAAGCTGCCTCCTGCCCATCGCATGGAGGCTCCTCTTCAAGGCGGCTCTGCCGAACGCCAGATGAGGGGGGACAGGACTGCCTGAGTCCTCCACCCAGTCTTTACTGGGGTCCAGGCCCAGACGGCTGGGAGACCACCCCTCTGCACTGGGTGACTGTGGGGGGAGGCCTGGGAGGTCCGTGCAGCCTACGGCCCCCTCCCTGGGGCAGACCCCATGCTGGGGCGGCCTCTTGGGGGAGCCCTGGGCTGTGGGGCCCAGACCTGGCTTCAGGCCCTGCTCCACCCCTGGCGGGGGTCCGGCCAGGCCACTGTGACCGACCAGACACCAGCCTCTCAAGAAGGGTGCTGCCTGGCACCGGGAGGGGGATCAGCTGATGGCTACCCTGAGGGAGGGTTGGTCCCAGCTTTGGAGCCCCAGTCAAGGTCATCTTGTTGGCCCCTCCAGCCAGTGACAGAAGGAGGCAAGGTTGGAGAGCCTGGCCACATCTACCCGCGTCGCCCCTCTGGGGTGCAGTGTTGGCTCCTCCCACTCATCCCGCTGTCTCCCTTTTTCTCCCCTGGCCCTGCTGCCCTCACCCTGGCCTCCTGGAGCACCTAAGCCCAGGCTCCCTCTCCAGCAGCCCATGCCTCAGTTTCCACAAGGGGAGGGTGACTGCCCAGCACCCAGCAGGCAGGGTGCCAGGAGCGGGAATGGGCTCCCCACCCCTGGCGGTCTCAGTGTCCACCCAACGGAGAGGTATCCACTACAATCAAAACACCTGAAGAGATGCAGGGGAGCAGCAAGCAAACCAAACCAAGGTCTCCCAGGCACACCTGCCCCCGCCTGCCTGGCACTGCCTCCCTCCTCCCCTGCTGGGGTCAGGAGTCTGTCCCTCCTCAGCCAGGGGTGGGGGACACGCCTCCACGCTCGCTTCGTCCTCCCCCCACAGGCCTGCAGCTCTGTGGTCATGTGCTCAGGGGGGATTTGCTCCCGCAGTCTGTCCCCAACCACAGGGACACCGCGGCCTCGGAAGCTGGGAGCCCCAACCCTCCTCCTCGTGGCCTTCCTGCCCCCAAGTCCTCCCCCGCCCTGGCCACTGAGTCCGGATGTGCCATTTGCTGGTGACTTCCCCAAAGTGGTGTACCTAGGCCTCGGCACCGCTCCCGGGAGGGGTCAGGTCAGCTGGGCCCACGACAGCTCCACACACACCTCGTGGACACATCTTGAGGTCAGCTCTCCTGGACTCGGTGATGACCGTGCAAAGAGCCGACTGCACGTCCATCTCAGTCACTTCCACCGTGCACACCTTAGCCTCAGTTTCCTTAACTGTCAAATGGGGCGAGTATAGCACCTGCCCAGCGCAAGCCACGGCCGGAAGGGGAAGCGACGGGAACGGCCGGTGGCCGCCAGGGGGCGCCCGAGCGCCGCCGCCCAGCCCCGCGGGCTGAGGACGGGGCCGGGGCCGTCGCTGCACCTGCCACCCGCAGCGCCCGGCCCACGCACGCTGGCCGCCCCTGCCCCGCGCCTCACCTGTCCTCCTGGAAGGCCGAGTGTGTCGGCGACCCACCCCCGGATGCGCATCCCAACCTCAGCGGCTATGGCCGATGAGCAGGTGTGGGGACGGTGTTCCTGGGAGGGACGCACCTTTACTGAATGGAAACGACCCGGAGCCCAGCCGCGGCCAAGAATATGACAGAGCTGACTCTGGCTCAGTCTTTGCTCACCTGGCCTCGGGTGTCTCGCGCTGCTGGTCCTCACTGCCCCCCAACCCCGTTCCCGCTACCCCGCACCGGGCGCCCACGGGCCTGAGAGCTCGGGGGACGGGGTCTCCTCTGTGGAGAAGCACAGTTTGGCAGAGCTGGGAAAGCAAAGGGTCTGGGGAATGACCCACGGGACACGGAAGCAGATGTTTGAACACCACCTCTTCCTCTTGCCAACGAAACGGGGCAAAACCTCTTTCTGGTCAGGGTGGGGAAGGGTACAAATGCTTACACAGTCCCCCTTCCTCCTAGTGGGGGATGAAGCCAAGGGTCAGCATTTCGATCTGGCTTAGAGTAGAGAAAAAGTCCCGTTTCCAAAGTGCCCAGGACTGGCACCAAGGGAAAATCAGGAGGACATCTCTCTGACGGTTAATTTTACGTGTCAAATTGACTAGGCCATGGGTGCCCAGATATTTGGTCGAATATTCTTCTGGTTGCGTCTGTGAGGGCGTTTCTGCATGAGATTAACATTTAAATCAGTAGACTGAGTAAAGCTGATTGTCTTCCCAACGCGGGTGGGCTCTGCCCAATCAGTTGAAGACCTGAACAGAACAAAAAGGCTGAGGTCCCCAGAGCAAGAGGGAAATCCTCCTGCTTGACTGCTTTTGAGCTGGGACTTTAGTTTTTTCCTGTCTTCAGACTTGAACTGAAACATCAGCCCTTCTTGGGTCCTGAGCCTGCTGGCCTTCAGACCAGAACTGTATCATCAACCCTCCTGGGTCTCCAGCTTGCTGATTGCAGCCTCTGTAATCACATGAGCATGTAATCACATGATATACCGACATATGATATTCCCTATAATATATGTGTATATACACACATCCAGTTGGTTCTATTTCTCTGGAGAACCCTGACTAATGCAGAATCCTAATCCAAAGAGCAACACAGTATCATCCTCACTCTCTGCATTGGCAGAGACAAGTCCTTTGGGCATGTGGAGGAAAATGGTATGCGTGCAAACGTACTGAGTCAACATATCCTCTTTGGATATGTTGGAAACATATCCTTGGAAACAACTGTACGCAATGGAAGTGTCTTGTGCACATAAATATGTTCATGAGGACATTGTGGTTTTCCCTCCTGGCCACAACGATTGCCTCAGGGTTGGGCACATGGCCAAGCCAGGTCAATCAGCATAAATGAGATTTTATTCAGGAGATTTTGTAGGAACTGATTAAAAAAAAAAAAAAAAAGGAGCTTGCTTTTTCTTCTGAGAAGATCATTGTCCACTTAGGCAGCCACCTTGTCACCATGAGGGAGATGGCCAGCCTGAGAATCCAAAGCACAGAATAAAGTCTTAGAGCCACTTATGCCCCAAGCCAGAGAATTCCCTTGGTCTTTCATTGGCATAAGCAACAATTTCTCTGGTTTGGTTCAGTAAGTTTAATGTGTGTTTCTAGAATCCTGACTGATTCCATAGGGGAGCACTGCTATAACAGTGGGACACAAGATCATCCAATGGTCATCAACAGGAAGTTGATAACTATCCAGGATCCTAAAAACAAAATGTTTCACAATTAAACAAGAGGATGTGGGTCTATATTTGTACATGTAGAAACTAGCCCACATTATATTAGTAATTTTTTTTTTAAAGGTAATAAAACAGCAACAGAATATGATCTGGGAAGAGTATATAGCAAGCACCTTACTAATAGTCACCTCTGGGGGGTAGAACTGAAATTTTTTTAAAAATGTATATATTTCTTATATATTTTGTATACTTTATATATATATTTTATGTATGCATTATAATTATATATTTTAATTATATAATTTATATATTTATTTTACTTATAGCTTATATTTTATATATAATTATATATTTTATAAATATATTTTTTTATATACATGTTATAATTTTAGTGTTGTCTTATCCTTCAATGCTAACTTGTTACTTTTCTAATCAGAATAAGAAACAATTATTTGCATTTTGGAAAAAGAATATTTGACAATATGTGTGGGTTTTTTTTAAAGATTTTATTTATTTGACAGAGAGAGACTCAGTGAGAGAGGGAACATAAGCAGGGGCAGTGGGAGAGGGAGAAGCAGGCTTCCCGCCCAAGCGGGGCGCCCAATGCGGGGCTCGATCCCAGGACCCTGGGATCATGACCTGAGCCAAAGGCAGACGCTTAACAACTGAGCCACCCAGGCGCCCCTGACAATTTGTGTTTTAGAGTGTTTTGAGTATCCCGGTGTCAAAATGGCCACTTACCAACACACCGGTTAGAATGGTGGAAATCCATCAGCAACACCCAAATGCTGGCGAGCACCCCCTTGCTGGTGGGGATGCAAAATGGTGCAGCCACTTTGGAAGACAGTTTGGCATTTTTTACGAAACACACTCTTCCCAGACACTCCTTGGTATCTGCCCTAAGGAGGTGAAATTCTTATCTGTGCTCCAATCTTCACATGAATCACCCAAACTCAGAAGCCTTCTGTAGCTTCTATGCCCTTGCTCCTCAGTTCTCCCAGCCTGGGATGCCCTTCACACATCTACCCTCCAAGGTTGATCTCAAATGCCACCTTGGCCACAAAGTCTCCCTCATCCCCCAGGCTTCCTCTGCACTCCCCCGCCACCGCCTTGCTCCTGTCTGTTAAGAACCCCTTCAGCTGCCAGAACTAGAAACTCTGACTAGCAGTGGCTTGAACACTTCGGGGGTTATTTTTCCTTTAAGTATGGAGGAAGGTGGTTGCTGATTAGTTCAGTGACTCAGTAACGTCAGATCCGCGGTGTCTGAGAGTCTCTTGACCTTCCCCGCATGACTACAAGATGGCTGACGTTGCTCAGAGATCACACACTCACCTCACGGTCAAGAGAAATGAGGGGCAGGGCAGGGTAGAATGTTTCTCATTTGTCTTTCTTCAATCCAAGAGCTTCCAACAGGTGTCCTCTTACACCTCATTGTCGAGAACTGGCCCACAGGCCCCCTTCAGACCAGGTATGGACCTCCACTTCTGATACCAAGTGAACTTAACTGAGACCCGAACAAAATGGGGTCCTGTCAGCAAGAAAGAAGGGAGCGGGGGAAGGCTTTTCTGGGGTCCTTTTTGACCCTCTTTATCCATTTCACCCCCACCCCATCTCTAGTGACCACCAATCTCTTCTCGGAGCCTCTGAGCTTGGGGTTTTGTTTTTTAAGTTCCACGAACAAGTGAGGTCAAATAGTATTTGTCTTCCTCTGACCGACTTCACTTAGCATGATGCCCTCAGGTCCAGCCACGTTGCTGCAAATGGCGAGTTCCATTCTTTCTCATGGCCGGATAGTATTCCATGATCATAAATGAAATCACGTTTTCTCCATTCATCCATCCGTAGACACCAGCTGCTTCCATGTCTTGGCTGTTGTAAATAAAGCCACAGTGAACATGGGGTGCAGGTAGCTTTTCGAAGCAGTGTTTTCACTTTCCTCAGAGAAATACCCCCAAGTGCCATTATTGGATCACAGGGTAGCTCTACTTTTAACTTTTTGAGGAAACTTCAGTTTTCCACAGTGGCTGCCCCAGCTTGCATTCCCACCAACCGTGCACAAGAGTTCCCCTTTCTCTGCATTCTCACCAACACCTGTTGTTTCTTGTGTTGCTGATTTTACCCATTCCGACAGGTGTGAGTCCATATCTCATTGTGGTTTTGATTTGTAGTTCCCTGATGATGAGTTGATGTTGAGCATCTTTTCAAGTGCCTGTTGGCCGTCTGGATGTCTTCTTTGGAGAAATGTCTATTCTGATCCTCTGCTCATTATTTTTTTTTAAAGATTTTATTTATTTATTTGAGAGACAGAGTGAGAGAGTGCACAAGCAGGGGGAACTGCAGAAGGAGAGGGAGAAGTAGGCCGCAGGGCGTGGTAGCCTGGAGTTGGAGGTGCCGCAGGCGGCAGGTGCACACAGGTGCTGGGCTCCAGAGATGCGCCCGGCAGCCCCGGGGGGTCGGGGGCGAGGGCCAACCGTCCAGCACCGAGACTGCTGGGAGAGGAGGATGCGTTAACCAACCTGGACCTTCTGGCTGGGGGCTTACCGCTCCTGGGCTGAAACAATCCTACAGCAGACCAGAACTTAGACCCAGTATCACGCACTGTAGCCTGGTGAGTGGGGAGGGCCCCCCAGGGGATCAAGGTGGTCTCCACCAGCCCCCGCTGCTGGCTCTGCTCCTGACAGCAGGGGTGCGGCAGGTGGCTCCCCAGCAGGGGGAACGGGAGGCCACTCTGGCTGGGAGCACCCCTGGGAGAAGCCCAGTGCTCTGACGGCGCCCGGGGTCCTGCTGGGTGTCGGCCGCCAGGCCCACCGAACAGGACTCGGGAGCACGGCGCCAACGGCTTGCATTTCCTGTCCCCACTGTGGGAGGGGAGCCATGCCTCTACTGATGGCCCAGTAGTCCACCCAGGGCCCCCGCCGCCATCGCCCAGAAGTGAGGGCCCTGCTCTCCCTCAGGAGCCAGTCCTTTCTGCTTTCCCTCTCAACACTGAAAACCTATTTCAACTGGCTATATGCCTTTTCCAGGCAGGGCCTAGGTGTGTGCACACATGTCCAGCCAGACACTGCTGTGGGCCGGGCCGCACGTTGGTATACCTTGTGCAAACCTCGCGGTCCGAGAAACTCAAGATATCCTCTTACACATCAGAATCGATCTCTCTCCCGGGGACCTCTGACCCTCTGCAGCGCCAGTCTGGTGTGGCCCGTGCTGTGGTTTCAGGGGGAAGTGTGCGTGCTCCCCACTCTCTCCCACCTACCCAGACACCACCTCTCACCACGCCTCCACAGGGGCTTTTATCTCCCAGCCCACCCCCAGCCCTGCTGGCAGCTGGGCACCAGGAACCCCCTTCCCCATCCCCCGCGGGCAGCACCCAACATGTCATCAGCTCTGTAACGTCAGCGGGTGTGGCTCACCAGGGTTCCCGCCCCCCCGCCACTGCGCACACACGTGCACACGCACACGCAAGGGCAGGCGCCGTGTTTCAGAGGCACCTCATCAACTCTTCTGTTTTCTAGTCTTCCAGGTGGACGAGGCTGGCAGGCTCCAGCATCAGGACTGGGCTGCCTCCCAGAATTTGGCCCCTGGCATCATCACCTTCTCACCGGCCGCTGAGGCCCTGAGAGAACTTGGCACGGGGCCGCCCTCGGGCCCAGGGGCCACCCTCGGGCCCAGGGGCCGCGTTGAGCCCCTCGCATTTGCAAACCAGCTGGACCTGGCTCCTCCCCTCTCCTCGAGGGAGCGACACATAGGACAGCCCCGCAGGACAGGGAGAGGCTGAGCTGCCCCTGAAGGTGACCCTGGGCCAGACACCCAGAGAAGCATCCACGGGTTAGGCAGACACGTGCCAGAACATTCGGGGCATGGCTGCCCATGAGAATCGAGCTGGGGACTGCACCATCACACACATCACACACAGAATAGCGAGGGAAAGAAACCAGACCCAGAAAAGCACCATTGCACTTACATGGAGCACAAATGAGGTCAGACGTCAGGACAGGGCTGGCCGTGGGTGCAGACAGTGGCTGGGAGGGGGCACGAGGGGGCTTCTGCGGTCATGCTGACGTCATTTCCTGAGCTGGGTGCTGGTCAAGCGGGTTCAGTGCGCTGAGTAGTGAGCCGTTTGGATCCGTGCCTCGTCTGTGCTTTACTTCAATCAAAAAAAGAAGCCAACGCGGTGGGGGGTCCTGGCTGCACCTCCTCGTGGGATAGCGGCAGGCAGCAGCCTCGACCTCATGGGCCGGTATCTAGGGAGCTTGAACACAGGCACCTGCTCGGACCCCGCAGTTCCACTCCCAGCCACGCACCCAGCCACACCTCCCCGCACTCCCCTGGGCTAGGTCTGCGGCTGCCGGGGAAGGTCAGAGAGGCCCTCTTGAGTTCTGGGACACCCAATGTCATGGCCAGCCTGGCCCGTCTGTGGCGGGGACCCCCAAGCCCCCGCAGCCAGGTATCTCTCAGCACAGAACCACCACGAAGCTACAGCTGGGATGGCCTCTGAATTCCCAAACACTGAACTTTCCAGCTGAGAACAGAAGTGCTCAATGCTAGTCCCAATGTGCAGGGCGCACTTGGGGGGAGGGGCGGGGGGCTGGCTTCACCTTGCACATCACCCAGCCGCCCCGGGGCGTCCTGTGGTCACGACTCCCAGCCCAGCATCCCGGGATATCACATCTCACAGTGCCTTCCCGGGGACGGAGGGCCTGGCAAACATTTCCATCATACCATCTCTGGAGGGATGAGCCCTGTATCTAATAATGGGATTTAGCCTGAAACCAGAAGCATCGGAGAACACAGGACTGCCGTGTGCCTCCCCCGCCAACCCCGACAAACTCCTTTCCTGCCAACCTCGGGGGCTTCTCGGGCATTTGACCTGGAGAGGAGAGGTCAAGAACTTGAGTCTACTTAGAGATGAGACTGCGGGAAAGGAAGTTGTTCCAGTCGGTCTGGGGTAGGGGGGGCTGCACCTTCTTTCACTTGCCCAACTTCATAGCAACGATGCTGGGCAGGAAGTGAAGCCACCAAATGGTCGCATCCTTCATGCCATCACCCCAGCGAGCCCTGTACTAACCAGACCCAGATACCCTTGGCTGCAAGGCACCGCCTAAGGACGTCCAACGTGGATTGATTAATAACATGGGGTCTTGGACGTGCCTTCCGTTTTCCAAGCTCACGGCATCGAGGGACTCTGCCGTGGTCCCACTCTTGGATCGCACCCTAAATGCAGTCGATGGTACACAGCACAGGGGCATCTGGGAGGCCTGGAGGAAAAAGAGGGTATGCACACAGCCACTCACTAACCCAAGGGGTTCCCAAGGAGTCTAGGCGGCGGCCCCGGACGTCTCCAGCCAAGATGCCGCCGAGGTCCGCGGGGCACTCTGGTGGACGGAGGGAAGGGCAGCACCGGCTATGGGCACAGACAGCCTGACACCCTCCCCAGCGGTAGGGTGACATGCAGAAGGTGCCCAGAGAAAGCTCTTGAAGCTTTCAGAGCTGAGCGTATTTTTTTTTTTTTAAGTTTTTATTTGAGAGAGAGAGAGGGGGAGGGAGTGCGAGCAGGGGCAGGGGCAGAGGGAGAAGCAGACTCCATGCTGAGTGCAGAAACTGACACAGGTCTCGATCTCAGGACCTTGAGATCAGGACCTGAGCCGAAACCTAGAGTCGGTCGCTTAACTGACTGAGATTAAGGAGCCCCAGAACTGAGCGTATTCTAATGTCAGAATCACCACCAGCAAAGCAGAACATAAAACTCACGCCATCTTTGGAAAACTAAGAGCAACTGGTACAATGAACACAAGTCTCCTCTGAATTCATTATCTTGTCTTTTTATTTCAAAAGAAGAAAGGAAACCAAGCAGCTGAAGGGCAGAGCAGTTAAAACAGCAAAGCTGCTGAGGGAAAAGGAGCAAGAAGTGGGTCAGATCCCAGTGATGTGGCAGCTGGACGCAGAGTCTGATGTGGCAAACCTCCATCCCATCAGGTCCCAGGGCTCACAGGGCCCCGTTTCTGGAAGCTGAGCCTTTGCTGTACACATTCTAGATGCGTCACCCGCATACAGGTCACACTTAATGGTCACATGAAAGGCACGCAGTTTCCACGGCCACCCGGAGGGCACCACACCCCGCACAGGCGCTGCTCCTGCCCGCCGAGTCCTTCCACGGGTCCTCTCCTTTCTGTCCTGTTTGACACTTTGGTGCAAGACCCGGGGCTACCTGATCCTCCGTGCCCTGCCAGCCAGCTTCACAGCTCACCCTCTCATCCACTTCCCCTTCCCAAAGGGAGATGCCAAGCTCGGAAGGTAATGCTTCCCAACAGTGAGACCCTCTCTTATCTGAGTTCACTGATGATTTGAGCTAAGCCAGCAATTTACAAATTGTTGCTTTAAGACAAGTTGCCCCCAGTTTCCTCCACTCCTGAAACTGAGCCTGGCCCATAACTCAGATTCCACAAGATAAGACACATGAGTTCCGTCTGCACATAAAACACAGCCTTGTGTGTGTTTAAATCAACGGTACTTTTTCTTTTTTAAAGATTTTATTTGTGAGTGAGCGAGAGAGAGAGTGTGAGCACAAGCAGGGGGAGGAACAGAGGGAGAGGGAGAAGCAGACTCCCCGCTGAGCAGGGAGCCGACATGGGGCTCAATCCCGGGATCATGGCCTGAGCCGAAGGCAGACACTTCACCGACTGAGCCCCCAGGCGCCCCTCAACCGTAACTTTTAAGGTGATTTCCGTCCCTGCTGCTGTTAGGAGGCTCACTCCCAGATTATAAAGCCTTCATATTGTGGGCTGCATGTGTTCACATCTTTAGCAAAGAAAACAGCTCTGCAAATAAGGACATAAACGCCTATTTCCAGCTTTAAAATTTGTAGCAAAGCAAGATAACCTGAGAGACTAACCCATCTGGACCATAATGAAAGTCACCTTTGCATTTTATCTTTTGTGCTATTTTACTGAATGCTTTTGGCCTATCGACCTGGCAGGTCTAGGAAGGAAAAGGTACTTAACATTCCAAATCTCTTCATGGAAATGGTGGACGTTGTCCTTCTGGCCAGAAAGCCAATTCACGGCCTCCTGCATTCCCAGAAACAAAATACAAAGCTCCAAACCAGATGCCCACTCTTGGCCCCCAAGGTCAAGTAAAGGACGGTTTGAGACGACAGAAAGCTCCCCGCCAGCACCACAGGGCCCGCCTCGGCTCGCTGCCAACTTGCTGGCCCCAATACACCCACGCTCTGCCCCCCAGCTACAGACTCGAGGTTTTCAGTGTTTTCTATAATTACAGACTGCGGGGAGGCTTCCTCATTCAGTCTTATCAAGCAAACCAAAAAAAGAATTTCTATGAAAATATGTAAATACTGTAATTGAGTTTGGGATATTTTGCATCAACTACAGATGTCTCAAGATAGAATTTTCCTTCCAGCTCATTCACTTTTGTTAGAAACGCTTCATTTTCCCAAAAAAGAAACACTCCTAAAACGAAGAGCATATCTTATTGCTAAGAAACACAGAATTCCAAAACACTCGCACACCCACGGAGAACTGAAGTCAACGTCCGCGCAACAGGCCTCCTGTTGTATAACCCAGACCTTCCAGGGCGACCTCTGACTGCGCCGATTACCTTCCTCTTGTGGAGGCCAAGCAAGGACTCAGGACAACACTCACTCCAATGGCCCAGAAGTCGCTGGGATTAAACTGAGGAGCTGGGGCGAGTGACGACCCGTGTGCTCCTACAGAAGGACAGAGGAGTCGGGGCACAGCAGGCTCAGGCGACAGGCAGCCGTGGAAGAGCATTCTCCCCAAGAAACACAGGAGGGCAGCTTCACCCCACGCAGCTCCTGGACCAGAAAGAGTCCCAACAAGGACGTCCTGTCGCAGATGCGGGGTCACACGTCTCACGTGATCGCATGGCACGGGGTCTCTGTGAAGAGCAGCAGGGGCTTCGGGGCAGAGGGCTGTGACCAGGAGAACACGTGGACGCTGCCAAGTGGATACCCGTCATCCCCTCGGGCACCACCAGCACCTTACGTGACAGCCCTGACCTCAACGGTCACCTCGCGGATTCTCCCTTATTGTTCCCACGCAGGATGCGTGTTTCCCAGTGATTATGGTCTAAGGTTTAAAACACTTAAAAGCTGCACTTAAGATTGGAGAGCAGAAGTCAGGGCTTTCTTCCCTTTTCTTGGATCAGAAAAGAATCAACCAACCAGCCAGTGGCCACAGAGGAAGGCGGAGGCAGACCTGGGAGGCCCCGATCCCGGGGCCCCAGGACCTCCAGCAGAGCCTGCAGGGCCTTGCGCAGATGGGGAGCTCCCGGCATCAGGCCCAGGAAAGGGCGAACGGGTGGCTTCCTCAGGAGTCCGGGAACGCTGCCCCCTTTCAGAGGCAGCACAAACCTCAAGTTCACGGTCAGCAGCTGACACCGCCCAGGGCGGGCGCGATCCGGGGAAGGAGTGGGGCTGTGAACACCGCCCACCCCATTCGGCGGATGAAACGATGCCAGGCTTCAACGTGGCTCTCTTCTGAACATCTAACCCTCCCAGCACTTTTCTCAGGGAAATCCTCCTCCCCGGAGATTCTGGGGACAAAGTCCGTGCCTCCCACAGAAGCTCCCAGGGCTGCTCTGGGCACCGCGTCAGTTCCTCACCGGTCCCACTGGCCAGTCCCCAGCGCAGCGGCGACAGCCCACCAGGAGCACAGATACCGCTGCCGGACTCGAGGGTGCACGGGGCCAGGGAAATTCAGAGCTGCCAGGCACCTGAGGCCGTGGCAGACAGGACAGACCACGTGCGCCCCCGAGTTCACCCTGGTGGGGCGGGGTGGGGGGCAAGGAAAATCCCAAGTTGGTATTTCTCATCTAAAATATAATGAAGCACATTGAAAGACGTTTAAAATGCCATTCCTGTTTTCAAACCAGACTCACAATTTCCATGGGTGTGACTTCGGGCGCGGAGCCCTAGGAATTTTAAGAACCATTGTGAAGAAGCTGCCTGTGGCACGTGCGTCGCGAAGTGTTAGCCAAAAACCTCTTTCCCCAGCCTCTACAGACAGGAACCCAAACCCTTGAGCCTGCTGGGGATTCAATACCCTTCCCCCAAGCCTCACTTCTCGTGTAGTGCAAAGGCCCAGCAGCATGCTTCTCTGCACTTCCGCCTTCTTGGAAGAACCACCACGTATGAAAACAAACCCACCCACAGAACATTATTCGCTACGTCAGTGATTCCTTCTTCACATGTTAAAAAAAATGTTACCCACCGCTAAAGAAATCTTTCTCAGAAGCAAAGGGGAAAGAGTTCAATTTACACACGAGGAACTTGGAGGTTGCCTTGGCACAGATTTTTCATTACAGCATAAATACGAACTTAGTCCTCCAGTGAAATATGCAAGCCTTCCTAACAGTGGTCATTAAAACAGAAAGTCGTGCTCTCTCGTGTCTAGAGGCCGGTGCCCTGGTGCGTAGACTTCAGTTTAGGGAGTTTCTGGGCCACAGACACCTGTAATAATTCAAAGTCTTCACATCTATGATTTCTTCGGATTTAACAGAAATAACCAATAAATGTGGCCATCATTCCTTTACATCCTAAGTCGCTATGATCATGTCACAGACTTACCCTCTCGTAAAACCGGTTACCTTATAAAGAAAAACTACTTAGAAAGGCAGGTCAATTCACACAGCTTGTACTGGGGCAGTGTGTGAAATGTGTGTCCTTCCCAGAAGACCCCGGTGCCCAACGTTTGCTGTCGTAGCCGTTTCTTTTCTAATCAGTCTTAGACTTAAGCTGAAGGCTTCACTTTTCTAGTATTTTTAAGATGTAAAAATCTCTTGATTCTCAAAAACTCTCTAGAGACAACCTAACGGGGACACGGGAAGCCCACGGCCCATCGGGATGTTGCCCCCCGCCGCACGGTGCTCGGTCAAGGAAGCGTCCTTCCCTGGAGGGCTGCCCGCTCTAGCATCTTTGTCAAGTGTGCTCAGACCCCGGAGAAAGCTACTCGAGTCAGTGTTCTTCACCCCGTCTGCATGGCGCCAAAGGCCCCCAGAGCACTTCGTTCACATTCACAGCTCCTTACACATGCTCCAGGTCCTGACAACTTCAAGAGCACCCGAGTATAAACACTAAATGACTTTTCAGTGACAAGTCAGAGGTATTAAGCATCAGCCCTTTGGATGCACTCTGGGGACCCCTTTCGCATCCCTTAGAGTTCTGAGGAGGCGTACGGACACAAATCCATCTTTCTAGTAAAAACAAAAACGGCACAACAACAACAGGTTTGGGGATTTGAAGTAAACGTTTTTAAGAAAGGGGACTACAAGACAGAGACATAAGGGATCAAGAGTCCCTGGAGCATTCTTTTGCACAGTGCGCTTTACGTGGTGCCGTTTTCAGGCTACAGGGTTATAAAGTTGTGACGCAGCATTCCTTGGTAAACTGTGCTCTGGAGGGTAACACTTAGAACCGAGAGGCCAACTCTTCACAATGGCACTGAAGGTACATACAGCTCTCAGGAGACACACAAGCTGTGGCTAGGCACGTTTAAAGGTTGCAATCTGTTACTTAATTCAGTCTTTTTTTTTTTTTTTTTTTAAGAATTTACTTAGCGTGCGCACGTAGGGGCAGGGGCAGAGGGAGAAGCAGACTCCGTGCTGAGCACAGAGCCCGATGCGGGGCATGATCCCACAACCCTGAGATCATGACCTGAGCTAAAACCAAGAGTTGGGCTCAACCAACTGCACCTCCCAGGAGCCCCATGTTGCTGAATTCACTTCTGAATGCGAAGTGACTTCTGGTTTGTAGATGAACATTGTGATTTCTACGTGCAGAGGAGCACGCACCTGAGACGGCTGACATTTTTGGAGGTGTGGACGGGGATATGCTGCAGGCGCCCACGGCCAGTAGAGAGGATGATGGAGAGAACCCCGGGGTGTGGTGAAAGCGGAAAGACAGGGCTTACTGTACCTCTAATGAAGACATCAGAATTTTAACAACGGAATCCAAATCAGTCAGCTTAACAGTGCCCCTGCTCACATGAAGGCTTCATGAAATCGGCGTACAAAACACCACAGATCAGACGTTCCTGTGCTTAAAATTCAGGGCTTGCTAAGGCCCTTTCACCTGCAAACTACATAGAGGGAAACGGTAACTGTGTGAGTTCCCGTGTCTACCTGTAGAACAGAACAGTAAAATATTAAACCTCTGTCGTGCTCTTGACGGGAAGAGTAAACCACCGTGCCGAGGCGGGCCGGGGGACACACAACAGCCATTTGAAACAAACAGAGGAGACGAGACACATGATCACGTCTTCCCTCTGTCTGTGTTACTCAGTATTTTCGACTTAGGAAATCTGGAAGGAACAGTGACGAGTTGTGTAAACTTTGGGGAGTGAAGTCCTGGGCTTTTCACATTCAGAAGAACTTATTTTAGAGCCAACAGATTATTTCATAGTGTCATCTAAGCGTCACAAACAAGCAACATGTATATACTGCAAGTTTATTTCAATCACACAAACGAAGTTAGCGGTAGGAAATGTAAATGAAACAGTACGGTAAAAATAGCAGAGAACCGAAAAATCTAAAAAGGAAGCACACCTAAAGCATGAGAATCCAACATTCATTAGTGTTTCATCTTCAGTTCGGATTGACACGTGATGCTTGCAACTTGTGAACAAACTGTGAAATCACGACGATTACTCTGGAGAGATTTCAGCACCAGCGTTAAGATGTGTACATTCAGTTGGTTTGCAATGGACTGTTGGCCATTTACAGAGCGTATAGGACAGATTTGTCACGGGTCAGATCACAGTGTTGAGGAAAGAAGTGCCTTCCTGTCATCAGAAAGGACCCCCTGAACTGCACTCGGCTTCGGATACCCAGTGAGCACAGAGCACGAACACCATCGGCAGGACGGGCTCCAAGGAACATCACCTGCTAAGGAAAGTCACCTAAGCTTCTGCTTCCCGTTTTAGTTACTGAAATCTCTAACGATGACAAAACTGTCCCATAGGACAGTAAATGTGTACAGTGATTGGGAAGAACACGTTTAGCGATCCGGACGAACGTACACTGATGGAACGCGCTGTGACCCAGCACTGGCTCTGCCCTGTCACGCAGACATCCTGGGAGAATCGGGCCAAGGCACGAGACACTGAGTGCATACAACAGCTCCTCACTCAGATCCAGCGTGTTGCTCTAGTCTTTTCTCTGACTTTGGACCACTTGTACCCAGTATTCTATCCTACTAGAGACTAACTTCACCGACAAAATCAAGTGATTTCTCACCAGATTTATAGGGGACATGAGCATTTATACCATCCAAGTGTTTGCATAATCGAAAGGACAATAATAAAGATCAAAGTGCCTCCGATTTCTTTTAGAAGACAGGACTTTAGAGGCTTGCTGCAGCTTGAATGCCTTTCCTACTACTGCCTGACGATGAATGGTGGATACAAAACTGTACATGTGAATTATGATAGCTCATCCATCACAGATTAATCTAAAACTGAAGTCTCTACAGAAACAGGAACTATTTTAACAAGGAAAACAATTCCCTCACTCAAACCTTTTTTGAATGGTAAACTATGCTACCGACAAGCTCTGTCTGACCAACTGAGGTTACAAAATCTAGAAAGCAGATGAAAATGGATTATTTCTTCAAAATTTTAGTAAAACTTCAGATAATCAAAGATTTCAAAGCAAATATGGCACATAACTGAAGCATAAATCAAGATGGAGCCTGGAGAATTTGTGATTTCCTAAATTAAAAAAAAAAATCTACCATTGCAACATATAGAATTTCTCCCCTATTTCAATCTTCGCGAGTTTCCAGGAGAAGGGCGTGGGCTACATGTGCACACACATACGTGCACAGCACGTGCACACCCATGTGGGGGTGAGTGGACCACCTAGGTCCTTCTTCCCACCACCTGAGTCCTGCTCGGTCATGACAAGAGAACCACGCAGAGCCCCTCACTGGTCCCCTCTGCCACGTGGTGTCTATGACCTCAGTTGCTGTGGACATCGCTACTCCGTGTGTTTCCATGTAACAAAATTCAAAAGCAGCTTCCTGGTCAGGAACATGTACCTGAACACCTGTCCAACTGCAGGGCACCTAGGTAGTAAATAACTGCCAAATTCAGGGATCGAATTTTCGAGTTCCACAGTACGATGTAATCCATGTGAAGCTCAGAATCATGTTTCAGACCACTGAAATTACTCAAGTTAAAATACGAACAGCTGAAGACATGATGTAAAAGATTGAGAACTTGGTTCTGCTAACATATTTACCAATTAAAGTCACAAAATGTCCTCATTAGTATTCATGCAGGTCGTTGAGAAAACAAAGACAGTGCAGAAATGAACTTTAAAAGAAAAAATGATTCCTTCCTTTCCTCCCACCCCCCTACAGACTCTACAAAAGGTTTTCCCTGGGACCAGGCCTTGAAAAGGCCACTACGTATTAGTGGGACATGCATTACTGTCTGCAATTAAAAAAGCTAACTTTGTGGTGGTTGTAATTACATTATAAAAATGTCCACATGCATAAATCTAAAAAAGGTTGAAAACCTACAGTAAGTCTACAATATATTGTTTTACATTTGACCACTGGTGTGTATTATGTAGGAGTCAGAGATTTGGTAAAGCATTTTAACAATTTAGGAAGGCATCTAAATCTTTAAATTCTGGACGATTTTTATGTTTTAATCTACAAAATTGCATGAAGGCTAACTCGAGAGACTTCCTATCATTCTAAAATTCCTCAAGCCAGACAAATCATTTTTAAGACACTTTCTTATAAATATCACCCTTGGAAAGCACATACAATTCCATTTGTTGCACATTTTAGGATCTTAACCTACACAGGGCTGATCTCCATTCCTCACGGAATATCAAATGTGATAGGAAGACAAACCTGAGAGAAACATTTACAATACAATAGTGTAACTTGCTCAATTCTTTGTCAGCACTCTCTGAAAACAAACTTCTTAAGCCTTTCTCCTCTTTATTTTAGCAATGGATTGTGAAAAACGTGCGATTTTGTCTTGACATGAAAATATTTCAATGCACGGCGATCTTGCCTGATGGGTTTAGTATTTTCTGCATAACTATTGAACAGGAATTCGCATCCAGCTCTTCCATCCTATTGAAAAGGTCAGAAAAAAGCAGCAAACTGGGAGGGAAATAGCTTATCGCCAGAGTAACAGCGTCTGAAGGCTTGCGAGGATGTTGGTTTTCCTCCTTCCAATTGTTTGTCTCCACTGTCTTCATCACAGCTCACAAATGTAGGGGTTTGTTGTTGTTAACAGCTGTTGTTCGCAGGGGTCTTTCTCTTTTCTCCAGACTAAAGTCCTATTCCTCCTCGACTCGTCTCTCTACGCAGAATTGGACTTGCTCAGTTCTTGCCTGATCGCTGGGCACGAAAAGGAAACGTTATTTCAAGTCAATACAGCGATGAGGTAAAATCAATGAGTGATTCACTCCTAAGAAATCTCAGTGGCTGTCTTCAAACTCCCAGTAATAAAGAGACAAACGGACCCTGAATCTTACACTGCGCAGACCTGTGCTTTCTTGACACAAAGACGATACTGATTTATGTATGTGCAGGCGCACATTCACACACACACTTTCCCATTCGTGCTCTCCCTTTCGTGTGCAAAATGACAACACGGACTCTGTGGGCTCAGAGTCCACAGAGAAGGCAGCGAGGTGGGACACGAGGCCAGAGACGGGCCCATCCGCCGGGACTTCCATCTGACACTACTCAACCCCTGACGCAAAGGGACGTCGTTCGTTCCTATTTTCACAAATAACTTCCACCGTAAGAAGGAGAGGGCTCCTCCCTGACATCCTAAGCCAAGTGAAGGGCAGGATACTATGTAAAAGTAATTGTTTTATGCCCTCAAGTAATAAACTGGTTCTTTCTTTATGTGCATTTCCTTAAAAAGGGGTATTCTCAAACATTACAGGAATAGCAAATCTGTTCATATACTCACCATCAATGAGCTCTTCTTTTAGCTTTGTTAGTTCTTTTCTCATTTCATCTAAAATGTCCTAAAATATTAGAGAAACACATCAGGAATACAGAAAAAAAAATTACCACTATATACATTCTTGGTCATACAGAATTTTAAGAATATACGAAGTTTGATGAATGGTCTGCGTTGCCGGAGTCCCTCCCAGACAAGGCTGTCTTAGAGCAGACTGGGCAATGATTCTATTTTAACAGTCTTCCCAGCCTTTGCTTATTGTAGACGAGCAAAACATGAAACATTAGAATGCTCTGCCATCCAGTGAAAGGTAGGATTCAGGTAATTTCTAGAACAGGAATAGCTCTGCTTTCAACCTCGTCTTCTTGGAGCAGTCTGAAAGATGGCCCGTAATGAAATTTCAAGGAACAGGAGAAGTAAACTAGACGAGCAGATCCTGGCCAATCTGTGATCTGGTTTGAAGTATGGGATTCCTTAGGAATAACACCACAGCTGCCAAACCGTGCTTCTAGGAGTCCGAGACTCCCCTGGAGCGGCCTCACGGGCTGCCCTAACGGGTAGGACGAGGGTGGCTGGGCCCCTGCTGGACCTACATGGTCCGATCCGATGTGGCAGACACAGCCGCACACAGCCACCAAGCACCCGAGACGCAGCCAGTGTGAAATGAGATGTGTTGCCGGGGCGGGGGGGGGGGGGTAAAACACACACCAGATTTCAAAGACTTAGCGTGAAGAAAATAACGTGTAATAATGAGTAATTTTAAAACAGTGATTACTATTGAAATATTATTTTAGTTATATTAAGTTAAATAAAATATATTAAAATGAATTTCACCTATTTCTCTTCATTTAATATGGCTACTAGAAATGTTACAGTACTTATGTGATCCCTATTTGTATTCTGATTTAATAGTTCTAGATTCTCCTTCCTCCATGAAAACCACTCCACCTTCAAATATTTTGCAAAATCTGTTTTTGTAAGTTCATTTTGAAATAATGACATTTGAAATAAGGACAACCACCCTACCCCGAACCAAACTTAAAAAAAATCACTAAGAACAGGGGCTCCTGGGTGGCTCAGTCAGTTGAGTGTCTGACTCTTGATTTTGGCTTGGGTCATGCTCAGGTCACACTCAGCCTTGTGAGATCGAGCCCTGCGTCCAGCTCCGGGCTGGGAATGGAGCCTGCTTGGGACTCTCTGTCTCCCTCTCCCTGTGCCCCTCCCCACCCCAAATTACCAAGAACAATGTCACATGCCAGCTAAAAGGGCTTTGACAAGGTGATGTAATTTGAAGAATAACACCTCCCCTTTGGATGGATTACTTTCCAATATGTGACCTTCTTTATTACTGCACACCTCAGGTAAAATTAAATCGCTCTATTTAAGATTCATTTTCTTAAAAAGCTTTTCATGTTTAAAATAAGGTTGAAACTATCAATTAGTATAACTCCTCAACTTTACCAATGACGAAACAAGCACAGAAATTATTAGTACAAACTATCAGATATCCTTATTCAAATTATTAAAAGCAGCCCTAACAGGAAACCTTTCCTCTCTTCTCCACTACTTCAGATAGCCAAGAATTTACCACGTTTTCAAGTGTGTGCAAGCGTCCACTTTAAAGTGTTTTTCAAGAAAAGAAAGCCATGTTTAATATACAGGAAAATTAGGGCCTGATTATCAATGACCTCAAGCTTCCTTTCCAAACTATATAACTCAATTTAACTTTTCAAATAGCTTTGCAGTATAAAAATTGGATTTATCTGAAATTATTGTTAGTATTTCTCCCTTTAATTCATATTTGACTTTAATTTTGAACTCCTATGACTGTAACATGCTTGGTCCCTTTTTGAGCCCCCAGACATCTGGTAGCATTTAAACAAAGGAGTGACAGCACAGGGAACACAGGCTTTGAGGAAAGACCTCAGGGCTCTGATCCTGACTCAGCTACTGACCGAGCTGCGGGACTGAGCCATGGAATGAACACCGTAGAACCTGGGTATAAGCACTGCCTGACCGGCCCCCCACGAGGCCGAGAAGGCAGCACCGTGCTAGGAGCCCACCCAGCACCTGGCCCGCATGCCCGCCGGCGGGTCAGTACAAGGCTGCGACGGGAGTGGTGTGGGTCACTGTTCTTAGAGGCCCCCAGGGTGCGGGGCCAGAAGCCCCAGGCCATCCTGCTCGCTGCAACAAACCTGGGTTCAGGTCCGCGAAACTGACCACTGTCTTACTAATGAGGTGTGTACACTGGGCCCTCCCTTTAAGTTTTTTTTAACACTACCAATTTTGTTTTTAATTATTTTACCTCTTCTGGGAATAAAATATTTTAAAGCCCCACACATCTTCTCAGCTATCACTCCTTCCCTTTTCTTGTTTGAGTACCTACGTGTGTAATGCAGAGGTATCCAAAATATGGACAAGATCCTTTCCTTTTTCACCATTCAGGATTCAATACTCTCATTTTTGATTCCTTAATGACTACGGGGCCCTCCCCAACACTACAGATTTATATACTTCTGTAATATTTTCTTAGCATACATTCTTAGAAGTGAAATTGCTGGGTTCAAAGGTAAGATACTTATTTTTAAGGCTTGTGATCTGTTTTCTCAACTGCTTCTAGGAAATGAAAGTATACGAGAGTGCCCACTTCCCTCACGTTCTTGCCAAAACCAGATTCGCTGGGTCCATTTTTGCCAACAGTAAGCGGAAAGTGCAACCCCATTTTCCTTCTACAATTATACACCACGCACTGACATTTAAAGTTTGTATTATACCGTTAAGTCACCTGCCCCCACTCTCCACCACCGCTGGAACTTTACGTGAACACACTGACCCAAAAAATGAAGATTTGAAAAAAACAATACAGTAGTCATATCACTGTTTCATTTGCATAAAGACCTAAACTCTATATTCTTTTCCAGTACATTCACCACCCGTCAAATGCCAGCACACCAGACATTTTCCCAGAGACGCCAGCGCATGTGGAGGGAAAGCGCCTACCTGCTTCAGCCTGTCGTAGTCTAGCCCCTCCGTCTGGACGCCGTTGGCACTGGGCTGTGATGAAGGTGCAGATTTTGGTCTGTACAAATGGAATTTCCAGGACAGGTAAACAACACTTGGGATGTTTAAGAGTTTACAAAAAATTGCAAATTTACCAACCCGACACCAGGTTTCAGTACTTAAAACACAGATGTTAAAAAAAGTTAATTGTCAAAGTTGCAGGACTGATTAGAACAGAAAACAAAGTATTTTTCACTTTGCTCAATGTTTCCAGTTACTTGTAAACAAATCAGACAACGGTTGACGGGATGAAGACGCTTCTTCAGTAAAGGGCAGAGGAGCGCATTCTCTGCGCAGGAGGCGGGAAACGGGATCGTGTGCAGCACGCTGACGGAGACAAGACACGCCAGACCAGCTGCGACACTGAGGCCTGAGGAGTGCAATCTCGTTCTTCTGAAAGTGTGCAGAGCCTACTAAACATCTGGCAGACCAACCACTGAGATGCATCAGTTTACAAATTCAATGCCTTGGTTTATGGGATAAAACCATTTGAGTAATAAGCATGATTCATTCTATGTGTTTCATGCCATTTCAAGCATCCAAATAAATAAGAATGCTGGGGAAATAATTAAAAGTATATTCATATCCACTTGGCTATGTGGCTGTTTCCAGACTAGTTTTTATGGAGATGCCATCTGAATGATGTGTTTACAACTACTTTTGTTTAAAAAAAAAAAAAAATAGGGCTCCTGGGTGGCTCAGTTAGTTAAGCGTCTGACTCTCGGTTTCAGCTTGGGGTTGTGATCTCAGAGTCGCGGGACTGAGCCCCATGTGGGGTTCCACACTCAGTGGGGAGTCTGCTTGGGATTCTCTCTCTCCCTTTCCTTCTGCCCCTCCCCCACATGCACGTGCTCTAATAAATAAATCTTTAAAAAAAAAAAAGGAGGGGCGCCTGGGTGGCTCAGTCATTAAGCATCTGCCTTCAGCTCAGGTCGTGATCCCGGGGTCCTGGGATCGAGCCCCACATTGGGCTCCCTGCTCAGTGGGAGGCCTGTTTCTCCCTCTCCACTCCCTCTGCTTGTGTTCCCTCTCTGTCTCTGTGTCAAATAAATAAAATCTTTAAAAAAAAAAAAAGGAAATGCCACACAGAAGCAGTTTGCCAATTATTACTACACATTCAGAAGTTTAGCTTCTATTAAAAATTCTACACGAAGAATAAGTGTTAGAAATTAGGTGTATTTTAAGCAAAAGTTTCAATATCAAATAAACCAATCATGGCTCCTCTCCAATTCCGGCAAGTAGAGGAAATCCCAGGGGAAAATCTAGAGTCTTAACTGGGCACTCCTCTATGTTCTGGTTCAGTATGGTAAGTGGCTACACTTTGAGGACCACAACTTGGTGCAGATAAAAACTATCAGCTGAGTCACGTGTCTTCAGGTCTGCAGAGGACCAACATCACAAATCTGAACCAAAACTCGGTATGCACAGTAACTTTTCCAAGTTATGATTTCATAACTCTTACAAGGCATATTATACTCCAAACCCACAGGCATTGTTTGTGAAAATGAAATACTGAGCTAATCTGCTTTCATATCAAACATATGGCTGCTTAACAAGTTGTCACGTAAAGCAAGTCAACCAGTTTTATTTTATGAGATCTCTGCTGCCCTGCTTGGATGAACCAGGGAAAACAACTTTCAGAAAACTTCACTCAGTAAGCCCTGAGCTAGGCACGGGAGCGGGGGGGTGGTGGGGGAGACTTACTTACAGGACATATCTCCTTTCCTCTAGAGAGGATACACCTTCTCCCTTTGCTGAGGGACCAGCTGCATCCCCCAGTCACGGAGGAGGTACTGAGAGCCACGGCAGACAAGGCAGGTGTCCTGGGCACAGGCCGATCTGGGGAACACCCCTGACGGTCCACATGCTGCGTTTTATTTACCCACGCTCTCTGTTCCTGCTCGCCAGACTGACACTCCTAATTACTCTGCTTTTCTTTCATTTTTCATATTTAAGTGGTATAACCAGTGAATGCTTTTCTCCCAGGTTATAAAATGAACATCCCCAACATTCACACGAGCAACTGTAGTCCGCTAATTAACTGGCAGTATGTTATGAATATATCCATACTTATTAAACAATACAACACATTATTGTTACATAATAAACGATAGAGGAAACATGCAATTAAGAAATTTTAATTCATGCTAACATGCAATCCACCACCACCACCACCACCACCACCATGATAATTAACTAAAGGGGGGAACTTTTCATACTGAAGGAAAGAAGTAATCACCACTTTTTTAAAAAAGGTTTATCAACATTATTCTATCACGGGGCCCCTACGTGGGAAAGCAGCAAGAGAAGTGAGAAGATTAACAACAGAAAATCTCATTAAATGCTATTTTCCTATGTACTAGCAAACTTTCCAAGTAAGTCTTTTGGTGATGATTAAACCACCTGGAAAAAAGCAGGAAAAATGATTTCATGCGTGTAATATAAACATTTTATGCAGATTTAACTGGCTGACAAACTTATCAAATATTTTAATCATCAATGGCATGAAAGTAATTTGGCCAAATACAGTCTGCGCAACCCCTGACTCACAGACACCCATCCATATACTATTTAAGTCATGTTCCCAGGAGACTTGGTGTGTATATTTAAAAATAGGTGCATATGATAACATGGGCAAACCTCGGTGACTTGTAATCTATGAGTTTTCACCATAATCAATAACAAAGTATGAGGCCTTCCCAGAGATTTCTGTGTTACCTCTCAACAGCTGCCTATCAAATAACTACCACAATATTTAAAGTCCCTGTTCCTCCAAATCAGTTCTAAATATAAGCTTAAACACTTGAGAACTTTTAAAAAATTGTCAATTTCTTTAATTAAGAAGGAAATACATGGTTCTTAATTTTCTTAATTAAAAAATGGTATTAACAGGACTCATCCTGGAAAACCATGTGCCCAGGACAGGAGACGTCAGATTGGTATAAAGGCACACAATCTGCTGCAACGGACGGACGAGACACGGATGTTCGTCCAGGAATCCACTTTTCACAAGTGTGGCTGTAATGTAGTCCTGTGTTCCACTAACACACAGTACAAATCTTCTCTACCTTTTAAAGGCTTTGTCTCAAGCTTCTAAGGAGAAAAGCCTTCAGAAGAAAATGCAAAAGCTGCCAAGTGGCTGAAGACACAAGGGGCCTCAGACCCCACTCTGGCCTTGCTGGTGTGTCCACCACTCACAGGTACCCTGATCCGACTAGAAAATGAAGGCAAGGGAATGAACCCTACTAACTTTTCTACTTAAAATCTTAGTGTTTTTTCAAAATTGCTCTAAATAAAGCTAATATGAAAGATTCGATCTTCCTCAAGTATCTCCCCTTGTGGTGATTACCAATCCAGGTAGAAAAAGCTCAGCCCTATCCTCAACATGTTATTTCGAAGTCTCAAACCACAAAGTCACATCAGGATGATACCTGTGTAATGAATCATAGGACCTGTTGTCAAAAACAATCTGATTTTTCCTTGGAGAATCCCGTCTATGAAGGGGAAAAACCATTTAAAGGGAAATACAATAGAGCTTTTAAAAAATAATTCGCACTATGTTCCTGTTTTATAGATTTGTAGTCACAGCAAAACAATGAAAGGAGTCCATTAACCTTAAAACAATAGTTTTTTTCCCCAATACAAAAGAAGATACTTGGACACTAATTCTGGTTATGTAAGATACTCATTTGACAATTACAGAGAACAGAAAGGAAATCGTGGCACAATGACCACTTTTAGAGATTGCAGACATATAGTAAAAGCTGCTACACAAAGTATCAATAAGTATCAAAAATCACTGTAGTTTGAAGTACGCAAAATTAACTCTTCTCAGAAAGAAAGCATGGAAACTCTTTTTCTACCTTGAATATCAGATCTGTGCGCTCTTACTGAAAACCATACGAGAACTCACAAATTTTCCAATGGGACATTCCAATCATAGTTTCAGGTAATTTTAATGACAACATTTTTGCTTTTACCCTACTATCTGGCATCTTCGCTTAATAAATAGAGCATAATGCAGTACACCTTGTGTGTATGACAGGGTACTGATCCATCCTATCACTAACATAACCTCGACATGGACATTCCTAAGAGAAAGGGGTACTTTCACCACCACAAAAGGATGAGGTGCGCTTCAATAAAAACAAAACATCAAGTGGCCGTATTAGGAACAGGGGAGAAAACTTGGGATGAAAAGCCATCCAGTTTAGTCCTTCCAACATACTTTTAAAATCTTTCATGGCTTAAAACTGCTTGGGGTGAAACTTTAAGACATGTATCACTGGCTGGATCACATCTATCGAAAGGTATATGAGGGGCGCCTGGGTGGTTCAGGCACTAAGCGTCTGCCTTCAGCTCAGGACACGATCCCAGAGTTCTGGGATCGAACCCCCGCATCGGGCTCCCCGCTCAGCGGGAAGCCTGCTTCTCCCTCTCCCGCTCCCCCTGCTTGTGTTCCCTCTCTCGCTGTGTCTCTCTCTGTCAAATAAATAAATAAAATCTTTAAAAAAAAAAAAAAAGGGTATATGAGTGGTCAGGAAACGACGGCGTTTCCAAATTTCCATTTCAGGAAAGGAGAAGAAAACCACCCACCAGAGCAGAACACCATAACGATACGCTACTAGATAATAAGAACCAATATTTGGTTAATCTACAGAAAAGTCTTTTTTAAATGGTGACTTTCAGAACACTTATTAAACTTCCTTTAGAAGTGTGAAAAATCTTTCAAAGAATATTTTTTAAATGAATCCCAAACACACCAAGGAACTTTTATTCCATTTGGAGAACCTATTTCATGTCCCTCCATGGACTTAGGGTTCACTTCAGGCTCACTATGGAACCCGTATCAGTAAGGTACGGATGAAGAGTAGACACAAAGAGAAAAATTCTTCCCGTCCCATTTATGTCTTCAAAAGACACATGGGACATCACTGTTCTGTTCTCTGATATGTCCTTAATAAATCAGGTTTCAAAATGTGCTCGTGGAGAAAATCTATAAAAACTACCAGAGACGCATTGGAAGGCCACATCAATCAGGTATCTGATAAACACAAATGTGCAATTTTTCTACTCTATTGAGAAAACATGTCCACCAAAAGCAATTCCTGCATTTTCTCCTAAAATCAAACACATTTATCTTATAGTCACTGAGAAACTAAAAGCTTCTATACAGTCAAAAAGGCATTGAAGAACTTAAATAACTGTGTCATCACCGAATCTTTCCTACCAGAACAAAGAACCACATAAAAACAAATCTAAATTTAGATTTAGGCTAACACTGAACAGATTTGTGGCAATGTGAGGTCTGTCCTTGTATTTTTCTATTAGAGTCAAGTTTGCTTTTGAAGAGGTAAAAATAGAGCAAACACAACTCAGAAAGAAAAGGCCAAAAGCTTTTTAGTCTCTAAACACACACTTTTTTTCTGGAAAAAAATATAAGTCCTTTAAACTGTCTCATAAATCCAGAAAAAGTTTCATCTATGTACAAGACCTGAGATACAAATTTAGTATGACAATAAAATATGCCTAAGAAACGCTGAATTTGCTAAGACCATGCCTCATGGCCACTGGTAGAAATTCACTAGTCTTGTTTCTGGGCACTCTCTTTTCTAAGTTGATTATAACTACAAGTTTCAACTGAGACAGAAGTCAATCTTTCTACTTCACAAATTCAAAACTTCAGGTTTTATTTTGCTCTCTCTTAAACACTGCAGGCATTTCTCTCCAGCTGCTTTTCAATTTAAAATATAAAAGTTTCTTTTAAAAACGACATTTACAAAATGAAGGATGTCATTGACACTACTGGGGAAATGTGAATATGTTACATAATACCATTGTTCAATGTTAAATTTCTTGAGAGCGACAATGGTACTGGGGTTACACAGGAGGATATCCCAGTTCTTAAGGAAAATGCTGAAGGATTTGCAAACTGCTCTCCAACTCTCCAGAGGAACCTGTGTGGAAGGGAGGCGGGCAGAACTGGTATCTGGGGAATCTGGGTTCCTCCACTACGCTCTCAACTTTTCTGTAGTTTTGAATTTTTCAAAATAAAGAAATTGGGAGGAATAAAAGCTATCTTAAAATTTCAGACAACCTGACTCACAGTAAGCATCCAATCACTAGGAAAAATACGATGGTGCTCAGTGGTCTCCAGCAGAAGGATATTTCATCTGCTCCTTTGTACTATTTCAAATCTACCACTGGAGTTTGGAGAGATTAATTTCTTTTTAGATACATATGTAGCATAAAAGTCAGAAAACAAACATACCTGGAGATAACAGGTGACTTGCTGCCATTCATTGTATTTGTTCTTTCCCAAGGTTTCCTGGTTGGTTCTTTAAAAATAAGGAACATAAGTTACAAAGTATCCTATGTGCTCCCAGAGTTACTTATTGTAAAACAAATAACGAAATACTAACTAACATTATACATGTTTATGTAAGTAATACAAATGAAAAATTTTTAATTACAATTCTGAACTTTAAAATCTGTAAGGATTCTAATTTGTACAACTTCAGACTTTAAAATGAGAAGACATTAGTAAGCAAGTGTGACAAGCCCCCTGGGAAAGCCACAGGCCGCGAAGTCTCTGACACCGGAAGCCCACACACCAGGAGATGCACGGCCTCTCTAGCAAAGCAGGGCTCCCTATTAGAGATGGAGTTCTCAGCTTGGGGTCTGCATAAGCTTCAGGGAGCACATGAAATTATGAGCAAATCTGTATAAAAATACGGTCATCCCCGGGGTGAGGGGGCGGATTCATAGTTCTTTTCAACTTGTAAACGGTTCTGTGACCCTAACTTACAGTGGAGTTCTACAGTATCAGCATATATATTAATTTTGGCTTCTGGAAGAAAATAAAGCTGTTACAGTAAGTAGTTCATAAACCAGAGAATTTTTAATGAAAGTAACATCAACAAACTGATCTGAGTCCTATTTAGAGGAAAAACAATTCACAAAGTCACAATATTAACCACAATACAGCCATCAAAATATTGAATAATCACCATTCAATAATGAGAATGTGAGACTTTTTTTTCTCTTTTGGCAAATGGGTTACAATCACCAAAACAGAAGTTTTTTTTAGAATTTCTAAACAGTGGAATTCTAGAGGTTGCTGGTAGTCTCCAACTCAAAATGGGTAGGAATTAACATGGACATTTCTCTATAAACACTTCTCATGGGCCATTCTAGGTATTAATTCATCGAAATTACCAAATTTATTATTCACGTCACGTCATTTCAAATTAGATAAAAAGCTGAACAGGTAGACCAACTCTTCACTTTAGTCAACACACAAAATGGCACCTCACATCCTCGTCACAGACGCCATGGTCAGGTGCCTCCAGGGAGACGCACTTTGTCCATATTCTACGGAATATACTCGCAACCTAGAGTCCTCAGTATCAGAAACCTCGCTGAGTTCAACACCACTTCCCCAAAGCTGTAACGAGGCTTCTTTGCTCCTTACAAATGAGAAGCTTTATTTCCCTGATTATCAGTATTACCCCAGGGCATGGCTAAAAGGATAGCGCTCTCCATTTGAGAATGCTTTGACATGGACATCGGTGCTAACTACCTGCTCACCTAAACCTCACCTTTAAGAATCCCGGACTAAAAGGACTTCCCTTTCATCTGATGATGTATGTCTCCGTGCTCTAGTGAAGAATCTCAAATCATCAACAGCAGTACACATGGAATGTGTAAAAATTATGATTTTCAAAGAAAGAATCATCAGGAAAAAACCTTTGGGTTTTAATGGATCGCTCCATCTCACAAAGGCAGAGGAAAAGCAAGTCACTGCTTTCAAGTGTGAACGAAAACTTTAACGCTTTCATCACCAGGCAGGCACCTGGTCCCAACATGGGTAAATGGGGCATTTTTTAATTGAGGAGTATTAATATTTCGAGAAGGTTCATAAAGGTTAAAATAGACCTCCTGAACTTACCGGGTGTACTTGTCAATGAGGCCTTAGAAATTACGGGCTCCGAATCTTCCTAAATAGACAGAAACACTTATTAATCACATGGCACCCGCCAGAAACCTGGAGCACAGACTCAGGGGCTCACATGCTTCCATGTCCAACACGCCTGCTGCGTTTCCCACTGTGTCCTTCAACAGCCTCCTCTCCCTTCCACTGCAGCCCAGACCTGCATCCTCTGTCCCCCATAGACTCCCATCCTCCTGACCGCACCAGCCACCGCTACTGAGCCAGACGTTAGCGACAGGCGGGAGGAAGGGTGCCGAAGCCCAAATGCAGTGGGGAAGCAACAGTGGGCACACAGCTAATAACCATGGGGCTCCTAGGGGATTAGTCTAATTCGTTCCTTCTCAATGCAAGGAAACGGAGACCCTAAGAGATTCAGGATATCGAGTGAAGGTACAGCATTTGCTCCACAACTGAGCTCAGTGCCTTCGCCGCGGGTCCCCATGCCCCGCCAGTCGCACACAGAAGGCTATGAAAATGTGATACATCACGCTCGAAACAAGCCATTTCTAATACGTGAAGAGGTGAAATAAGGAATTCTAAGTTCCACCTAATCTCGGATATCGCTTCCTGAATGAGCTACGCCTGGCTTTCCTGTTTCCAGTTGCAGCAGACTCTCTTTATGAACTTACGTTTTTGTCCTCTTTTTGTTCTGTTTCTATTGTTGATCCCTTTTCAGCAATTCTTCTCCTAGAAAGAAGGTAAATCAGATTTTTAAAAAATTCATCTCTTAGTATAAAAACTACTCTGAAAGGGAAGAACTGCATCTAGTTAAATTGCACTTGAATAAAATGAACCCAATCCTCTCAATTCCGAACGTGTTCAACATAGTTTCTCACTCACCTCCTGGCCAGCAGGGCACTCATTTCTTCCATTAGCCCACTGCCTCCTAAAGGAAGGGGTCCATTCCCACGACCCGTGTCTGACTTCGATGAGGCCGGGTTCACACCAATGGTAGTCCCTCCACTTGGTAAAGGGGCATCCTCCGTCTTAATGAGAATATAGACAGATAGTAAACTCCTGTGTTTAGGACATTAATTTCAACAAAAACATCCAAATATTATTTTTTAAATCTTTTTAAGAACCAATGGCGTGACTGGCACTAACTTTATATTAATCATTGGAAATTCCATCCAAGTTTACATCAACAATAATGGAATACAACATTACCACATGCCTCCGCCCTGTTCCATACACTGAGAAGGACATGTCACTCTGGTGGCAAAAAAATGCGTAATCTGCAAAAACATGCATAATCCAAAACTAATCTTGAGAAAACTATCGGGGAAACCATACTGAAGGGCGAGCTCGCCAAAGTCAACCTCACATATGAAACAGTGAGGAACTGTCCCAGTTTTATGGCAAACTCGGGATGTCACAGCTAAACGTACTGAGTGATCTTGGGCTAGAAAGCTGCCGTAAAGGACAGTGTTGGACAATACGTGACATCTGAATACATTTGCAGATTAGAAGAGTCCATCAATTAAACTTGCCAGTCCTGATCATTCTCCAGTGGGCATGTAGGTGAGCGTCCCTGTTCCTACAGACCACACGCCCCAGTGTTCAGGGAGACGGGAGACGCGGTATGTCTGACTCACTCTCAATTCAGACAAAAAGGGAGAGTGTGTGTGTCCCGCAGAAGGAAATACATGCACACAGAGAAGAATTGAGCAAATACGGTAAAATGTGAAGTGGTGAGTCTGCGTGCTGGGTTCAGAGAAGCTATATTCTCTCTTGAGTATAAATTGTCTCGAATTTTTTAATCAGTGAAGTAACACAGGGTTCATGAAATGAGAAGACAGTAAATCCGCTATCCCAGCTACTGAGGGAGAATAGGCACAAGCAGAAAAGCACAGAGACGTGGAGGTGCATTTACCCGGGACACTTTCCTCAGTTTCGCTCCAGCGATGGCAGCCGCAAGTCCAGTCAAAGGGCGATTGTCTTCAGACGCAGATCCGGCAAAAAATCCAGATGCAGGGAGCGGCGGAGCAGGAGGCGGAGGGGGAGGGGGGGGCGCTTGATTAGGAAGAGGGGGCGGAGGGGGCGGGGGCGGAGGCCCCGAGGCGGGGAGCGGAGGGGGGGGCGGAGGCCCCGGGTGGGGGGGCAGCGCTGCTGGAGCCGGGGTGGGGAGCGGCGGGGGGGGTGGAGGGGCAGGTGGTCCCAAGACAACGCCTGAGAGAAAGAGATGTTAAATAAGACCGTCAACAACACAGCCGCGGGCGCGATCTTGTGGAAAGGGATGCAGGATGCCATGCTAAATTAAGTGGCCTCAGACATTTACTACCTATTAATGAGTTCCATTTAGCATAACGTTTAAAGTCTAGATTGGTGTTCAAAAGATACTAAAATGCAAAGCAAAGTATCTAACATCTTACTTCAGTGTTAGAGCTTTATTAACAGAACTGTGAGACAGTCACCTAGCTACATCTTTGGGGGTTCATGGGGCCGTTTAAGTGCTTATAAAGTCTGTGATGGAGGCGGCGCCCCTGAAGAAGCAAGCCTGTGTGTATGACCGCAGTTAGAGCTGTTGGAAGTAACAGACCCCCAAGAGTCTGTGTGAACCTGTAAAGGTTGAGACCCTTAAGCCTACCATAGTGAAGACCGGTATTTAGGCGCTGACAGATGGCCACAGTGGCTGGACTGAGAACAGGAGGGAGGGGCGGGTCCCCAGGTCAGCATCTTCAAAAATGTTCTACCTTTAACCACAATGTGTACAGAATCACTGAAGTAAAGGAATCTACTAGAACAAAGTACAACCTGAAAGTAACTACCAGAAATAATTAAACGATACAGAACTTGAAGTTCCTTTTAGTCTAGAAGACAGGGGTAAGAGAGAAATGTCTCCAGATCCTGTAAAATCACAAAGAGAGTGAACGAGAACTTACTCAGTATCAGAAGACCGAGCTAGTAGGCACTCTCCCTCCTTGAAGTCTTTTAAAGGGGTATTTTAGGACAAATAAGATGTTATTTGCACACTGAGGGGCAATTTTTTGAAACTGAAACACCAGCAGCTCTTAGAGGAACACAGAGCAACGGACTGCCTCCCTCCCTCTGGCTGTGGGCTTGTAAGGGTACAGCAGGTGGGTCACGGAACGTTGTCAGGCTCACTGTGCCCCCTTGTCCGGCATTACCATCACGTGACACGAGTCTGCACATACTAGAATTCTGACTCTGTTTAAGCAAAATCGATGCATCAACGGGAAAAACATAGACACAGCAATAACAGGTCTTATCACTTATCCTAAGAACAAAGATTTTTTTTTTAAAGAAGGGTACTTAATTAAATCCAGGCTATGACACCGTTTCTTTCCACATTCAAATTAGTTGTCATATTCCTTCCTGTGATTCTTGCTAAACCCTATCTTTGAAAAAAAGTGTTGCCAAGTGTCTTCTTAGTCACTTATGGAACCAGGTCCTTCTCTACTTAGAAATAATTCAAGCTTAGACGATTACATCCTCCCTCCCATTTCCATGACGGCCGGTTGGGGCGAGGGGAGGCAGTGGGGGGGGTAACTGTGGAGGGGGCTTGTTCTCTTCCAACTGTCCCTTCAGGCCACTACTTCTTGTACTCCTGGAGCACGGAATCCCCTGGGGCGTACATCAGGCCTGCAACGCTCCCCACCCCTCGTGCAAAGTAGGGCTGCTCCTCAGGATTTGGGGTGTACCTAGTCCAATGTGGGAAGCCCAATACAGGAGAGGCCAATATGTAATAGGGCCCAAGAATCAGAACGGTTCAGGAGGAGACTCGAGGATGACACATCTCATGACTTCAGTTGGGCACCAAATAGCATCTCTCAATTTCCCACAAAGTAAAGGAAGACAAGTTAGGCAGGCCATGTATTTATCGTGTAGAGAAATGTGTCAAGTAACGTCTTCCTAGTGGAGATTTACAGGGAATGTGCTGCGGAGGCCCTCAAATGCCGAACACCCCTCTGGCTACAATACTGCGGAAGACACGAAAATCCAAAGCAGTGCGGACGCTCCCCACCTTGATCCTCCGACCATACTTAATCCAGCAGAAAGAGCCTCACTCATCTTGGACTTGTTTAAGTTACACAGGGTTGGGCACAGTGACACAGGGCTGTTCACCTACCAGAACCACCCTCCCCGTGCCTCTAGGCAGTGACCACCGCGGATACACCACGTTTCCAGGGTGCGCTGTCAGTAGCAACAACGGAATCCTTACCCTGTTGGGCTGGAGTCTCGGCCGGCTGAGAGGCTGCCTGCAAGCCTGGCTCAGAAGCAGAGGAGTCCCCCAGCACAGAGTTTAGAGGAGTCTCCGCAGAGGCAGGGGCAGCTGCAGAGGGAGAAGGGAGAACACTAGGCTTGGATGAGGGAGTTGAGGCAAGAGGGGTGCTTGGAGGAGGAGAGGCTTGCGATCCACAGTGTGAGCGCGGTGCGAGGGAAGGCAGCGGAGGTGGAGGCGGCGGCGCTGCTGGCCCTGAGGTAGGCGGTGGGGACACCGGACACGGGACAGAGTCAAGCGGCCCATTGGGTGCTGCTGGTGACGGAGGCATTGGGGGCACAGGAGAAGAGACACAAACAGGAAGGACAGGCCTCGGACCGGTCGCTTTGCCTGGGGGGCTGCTAATCATTACTGGAGGAGACGGAGGGAGGGGCGCGACAGTGGAAGTAGACCAGGCACAGGGCTTCGTAGCCGGAGGCTGAGAAGAGGGTGTGTTCGCAGGAGAAGGAGGCCGAGAGGTTTTGTTCAGAGGACGAGGAACTGTAGCGTAATGGGGAAGAACGGGGTGGAAGGCTGAACCTACAGATGCAGCAAAACGTGTCGCTGAGTGTCGAAGTGGTGGTGTAGGGGGTGTGGAAGGAGGTGGCAAAGCGGTCACTACAGCAGAGTCAGGAGTGGCCTCCGACACTGGAGCTGAGATGACTTTAGCATAGGATGGAGGAGGTGCCGAAGGAGGCTGGCAACTGGCATACTCAGGAAGTGGCGCGCTATACGGGGAGCTGTCGGAGGATGGAGCTGCACAGAAGGTGGGGAGCAGCAAGGACAGGGTAAAAAAGGAGAGAGAAAAAGGGAGCTAGTAAAGCGACAAAACCAGCATTCAGACAAAATGTACACATGCAGACCACAGCTCGTACCCACGAACTAAGCACGTGTGCAAGAACTGACCTCACCCGACAACGTGGGAACTTGTTCGTGCATTTTGAGACCCAGAGGAGGAAGAACTCAGTTTTCTTTTTAGCTGATAAGCACACGGATAAATTAAATGGCTTAGCTTATCCTTTGCACGAACAAGACTGTATCTTGAGTCTCATTACTTAGCCCACTAAAAGGACATTAAAATTACATGAATAGGACCACAAACAGAAGCCTACGTCTGCTGGTCTTTTAAGAACAACAAATAGCGAAACTGGTAAAAAGTTTTATAAAGGGCTAGGAACCCCCTATTCGATACTTATTTGTGGATAAGTGTTGTTCTGCTGGCCATCACCCCAGAAAATAATTAGGCAGTTAAAAACAAATTATTGCAAACAACGAACCAATCGACCACACCGAGAACCATACTGAGACCTTTGATACAGGCCATATGGAATAGAAAAATTTCTTAAATCCTATTCCAATCAATGTCAATTTTAACGTATGTCTCAAACTTTCAGTTTTCTCTTAACCCTTATGTCTTTCAATAAATTCCACCAGACTTGGGAGATTTTCACTAAAAGTTTGCAATACTGGGACATCCATAAAATACTAGTCAGCTGTAGAGAGGGTATTTTCCTCCTCGAACAACTCTAGAGTGCCGTCAAGCACACTTCTTGAATCCTATAGGACTCAGGACAGTTTAAGCAGCCTCCGAAGGATCATATATTCCTAGTTCACCCGATATAAAACATTTCCCATAAAAAGACACTTGCACTTTACAGCCAATTTAGAGCGAGTCAGAAGAATTAGAAAGCCGGACCACACAGAGCTTTCCTAAGTCTCCAAGCAGTAAGTGCCACACAGAGAGGACTAAGAACTGGCAAAGTAGCAAGTGCTGCCCGTTTGCCCTGTCCGCCCGTCCTGCCTGCCTGCACCCCCCCCGCCGCCCCGCCCCCCGCCCCCCGCCCCCGCGGCAGAACGAGGCGCGCACTTCTTACCAGCCGACAGCCTGCGCTCCCGCTCGCGCTCCCACTCCAGCTGCTCCTGCCGCTCCCGCTGCTCCCGCTGCTCCCGCTGCTCCCGCTGCTCCTGCCGCTCGCGGTCAAGCCGCTCCAGCCGCTCGCGGTCAAGCCGCTCCCGGTCAAGCCGCTCCCGGTCAAGCCGCTCCAGCCGCTCGCGCTCCAGCCGGTCCTGCCGCTCGCGCTCCCGCTGCTCCCGCTCGCGCTCCAGCTGCTCCTGCTCCAGGCGCTCCCGCTCCACGCGCTCCCGCTCCACGCGCTCCACGCGCTCCCGCTCCACGCGCTCCACACGCTCCCGCTCCACACGCTCCAGGCGCTCCCGCTCCACGCGCTCCCCGCGCTCCCCGCGCTCCAGCTCCTTCTGTCGCTGCTGCTCTTGCAGCTGCCTGAAATTTAAATACTGAAAAAATCAGAACTGTGCAACAAGGGCCACTCACCCAGTCCCTGAGATGAACCTATGCGCGCCTCGGTCGTGAAGCAGACACAAAGCGGCTGGATCCCGCAACCCACATCTGCCAGTGAAGAAACGGGACACACATGACGGCGACGTAGCCAGACCATCTGCACAGGACACTGGCGTCTCGCTCCACTCTGCACTGTTCATGGGGGAAGTGCTACAATAAATGAAGGCCACGTCCTTGTGTCAGATGCTCCTCTGAGGAAACACCATGGCTGGCCACAGCCGAAGCTCGACAGCAGTGGGCATCGTTTCCTTTCGAGTCCTGTCCCTACTGCAGCTGAAGGATCACTACCGACAGGCCGGCTAGGGGAAAAGCTACCGTATCTTGAGATTCTGGATACATGGCTCCAAACTGTGCTCAGGCACGGGGGCTGGGCTCCCCAGCAGCCCAACAGATGGGAATTCCCTTTCTCCTCTCCAACACCGAATGCGATCACCATTTCCAATGGCGGCAGCGGAGAGCCTGCTCCCAGACAGACGACCTGCGTCCTGCCCTCTCAGAGCGCACCGAGAGACACGGCCGCGCGTGCTCTCCCACTGGCTTGCTCGGGACAGAATCATATTCCCTACTCACTTGAAGAGCTCCTTTCTCTATCAAAGGTAATAACCCTTTGTCACAAACGCTGGTCATAATGTACTTTTAACTTTTAGTATGGCTTTTTAGGTGCCTTTGATTTTTAAAGTTTCATTTAAAAACCGTAATGTGTTAACTTTGTTAAAGTTGTGATCTGGCTTGTAACTTTTACATAGAAAGTCTAGTGCTGGTATTCCTCTACGTGACCTGCCTTTGCGATCTTTCTTGGCCCCTTCTCACAACAAGGTTATATGATTACATGTTTTTTACAACAAAATCCTTAGTTTATATGAAATTCATCTTGGGTTTGGGATGTGTGGTACTGAGTGAGCTACGTCACAGCACCATTTAGAGTCGCTCATGGCCCTGATTTAGGATGTCACCTTTATGTCGGTTAACAGTTACTGAAATTCCAGAATGTTTCGGTTGCTGGATCTGTTTGTTTAGTACAGCACCAGTACCTTGATACTTTGACATCTGAAATAAATATCTAGTAGGGTGCAACTATCCTCATCACTCTTCTTTTTGACTTTTTCTAGATGGTTCTCAGATACTTAGCTTCTTCTGGGTAATTTTCAGGATCACTTTGTTAAATTTACCCCTTCTGCCAAGACCTATCCTTCTCAATCCTATTTAACACTTTATTAAATTTGAAGATCAATGAGAAAAACACTGTCTTTTAATCTCCTTGTCTAAGAATGTATGGAATGTCTCAGTATTTATGCAATTAAATTAAAAATCTTTCACTCTAGGACTTCAAACGCCGTGATTATATTCAAACCTAAAGAGGCCCAATGTATATGGCTCTGAAACATACAGTCTGCTTTTAACTTCCATACATGTACGTAACAGAGCAAGCAAATGTCTCCAAGTACCCACTTGGACCTAAACGACAGTCTTGCTATAAAAGTTAACTCTCCCCAAAATAAAAAACCGCCCCCTGTTACACATATTTCATAGCATTGTGGGTAAGATTAAATGAAGCAATGCCTTAAAAATCTCTTTAAAAAGTCCCTGGGGCATAAGAACACTCAATTAATGTGAGCTACAGTCAGGAATTTCACATAAGGACTTTTCTTGGACTGGCTAATAAACCGCTGGGTCCCTGGAGAGGCAGACCTAAGTGACAGAGCATGGATGGCCAGGCTTTGTCCCTCCCAGCACCACCAAGAAGCCACTAAGATTTCTCCAGAAATCTCTCCCTTTCATATTTCCTAAACAGACTATAAGAAGGAAAAAGCCCACTTGACAAGTGAGCCAATCCCCCTTGTCTCAGAAAAGCAGGAAGGCTCTCTCCAGGCCTATCCCCGTCCTTAACGGTACCTGCATGGGGGGGCGGGGGGCAGCGTGCCTAGAGCAGTACTCAGTGCGAGCAGTTGCTGGGTCACATACCGGCTACAGAGTTTTAGGGCAATGCTGCCAGACAAAGCACCAGCTACCACAGCTTCTGAGGGGTAACAATATTGCTTCAGGAGTGAAGGTAAAAATTTGGGGTATTCACAAGGATGTTCTCAATAATAAATCAGAGAAGAGTTGGTTCTTTTTGTAATGACCTCTAATAAATGAACTCGGCTGGGACTTACATTTAAAACACACCGTATGTGTCAAAAAATGCGAGCCTACTCTATAATGTGATACTCGAAACAATCTACGTGGTCCAAAAGGGAAAGATACACCAGAACTATTCTAATTAGAATATACCTCTGTCCAGAAGCTAAGGGAAACTGTTTAGCTTCGGAGTACGACAGCTCACCAAGAAACCTAGGATGAAAAGATACAAGTTCCTAGGCCCTTTTCCGTTTCCATGCCACCTCTTTCGTTTTATTCTTATCAACGTAATACAGGTACATAAAGCTTATTAACAAAAACCAACAGTTAAATTGCTCTAACCTTCCCACCCCTGTTTCCAATTACTGTCAACTCTTCGGACATTTCTTTTAACTTCAGATACTGCCTACAAGTAACTCCTATGGCTCCCTCACCACACCCAAGCCTCTCCCAGCACAACCACAGGAGAATACACATTCCTGGTGTAATCAATATTCAGAGTCTACATCATTAATACAGCTACACCATATAGTATCCTAAGACTACACTGCATTTCTCTTCTTTTCTTTATTTAAGTAATCTCCACACCCAACGTGGGGCTTGAGCTCATGACCCCAAGGATCAAGAGTCACGCTCTTCCAATTGAACCAGCCAGGTGTCCCACACTGCATTTCATATTGACATTCTTTGGTTTGATTTGTTTTGTTGTTGTTTTTTAAATATTTTATTTATTTATTTGACAGAGAGAGACACAGTGAGAGAGGGAGAAGCAGGCCTCCCGCGGAGCAGGGAGCCCGATGCGGAGCTCAATCCCAGGACCCTGGGATCATGACCTGGGCCGAAGGCAGATGCCCAATGACTGAGCCACCCAGGGGCCCCTTTGTTGTTGTTTTTACCTCCCAGCTCACGGCCACTCCTTCAAGTAACACAATGCTTTTATCACAAAAAGTAAGCTTAAGCCATAGGCAGAAAGCCAGGTCTCTAAGAATTATTGCATAACGACATTTACAGCCAGGGAGTCCTGACTTAGGAATATTATTCCACATGTCAGAGCATAATTTATTCGAGGGTTTTCAGTCTTTAAAGATCAAGAACATCTCCTGATGTAGGAGAGGAGTATGAGGCCAGCGAGATTCTCCAAGTTCACGGACAGTGAGTGGAGCAGGCAGTTCATACAGCTTCATGAGATTCTGCTATTTTCTTAATTTGAAGGGGAAAAAAGGAGGTGATAAGAGTCCCTGGCTAATCTTTAGCCTGCTCACTGAAAAGATGCACATCTAAATATATTTCCCAAAGTAGTGTGTCAAAAAGAAAATCACAGGCTTACAGATCTTTAGTAGCATGAATAATTGCCACCTAAATTGGACAATATATAAACCTGACATTTATGTTTTGACCTCTAAAGCAAGACATCTGTATTATCTTTTTAGGGGACAGTTTCCAAGTTTATAAACCCTACTTTTCTTAGAAACATCACTGCCGACTCACAGACAGGAAACGCACATGACTCTTCTTCCCAGAGCTTTGTCTACAACTGTTCTTACTCACCGTTAGAACCATCTGAAGACTTTTTCAAAATACAAGGGCTTGAATTCTGAACTACGCAAAAATTCTGCCAGACTAACTTTTAAGCTAGGATATGTGTTTTACATTAACCTGAAAGTCTGAGAAAATATACATGTTTTCAAAGACAATTATAGTGCAAATGACCAATATTATAGCCACCAAGAGCATTTAAAGAACATTAGAAATAGTTCCTCCCACCACCAAAATACCTATTTCCTCGAAAGAGCTATCCCCAAATGCAGAGATGCCCAAAGCACTAGCCAAAGATAATAGCTTTTTCTTAAATACATTCGGACATAGATTTAGTTTATGTAGATGCAAAGACTTCTTGTTTTTAAAGCAAGCAAAATATAATTAAAGTTTAAAAATACATTTCATTCAGTTTTACCTATGCGGGAGAGTGTTAGGTAGGTCAAGAATGATTTAAATTTTGACTCAATGAAGTAGGGGAGAGCAGACTTGGAAAACGATCTGAGTTGATAACATTTAGTAACACTACAATGTTCCTGACATTTGTCAGGAAAAAAAAAATTACATGAATACATTCTGATCACATCATGTGGGTATCTCACTTCTCTATTAGCAAACAAACAAAAGGAAACAAAACGAAACAAGACAATCAAGATGTAACCTTACAGGGCCTGTACTTACAGGAGGAGGCGGTGGACTCTTGGTCCATCCTGCCTGTGAAGACCAAGTGGGGGGCTATAAACCCTCATTGCTGCCCTGCTGCTTGGGTGCTGGGATGACCAGTCCCCTTTTATAACTTTCAGGTAGTGGTGCTGATCTGCTAACTATTTATAGACATTAAGTAAATTGAGCTCTATGCTGAGACTAAACACAGGACTGACTCATGTTTCTTAAATATGTTTTTCATCACTGTCAGAGAAGCCAAATATTAATAATATGAGTGGACACCAAAAACTGATATTAACAAATGAAACAAAAATGAGTAGAAAACCAAGCTATACCACCATCATGTGACGAAAGGAAAGGTACAGGACAGATTAACATCCAAAGGAAACATTCATTTCTTCAACTCGAACTCACCCTCATTAAAGTAAAATAATGAAAGGTATAAAATACACACACAGTAGGACAACAAAGCTTGTAACAGAACAGGAATCCCTTCCCCGGGAAGGGACCCTCCCCGCTCCTGATTTCGCTCTCCAGAAGCAACTACTTTCAATCTGGTACTGACACAGTGATTTGTTCCAAGCGGCTTCTTCTTAGTCCCCCAGACTGACACGTTATCTACTGACGTCCTACTGCACAAAGGAGACAGTTCCTAACCCTCTGACCCACAGAACCTCTTCCTCACTCTTCCAACCAAACCACACCGCCACTTTGGATACCTCAACATTCACTTAGGTTATTCATGGCTGATCACATTTACTTTTCAGAGCAATTCTTCTTGCTCAGGTGTTAAAAATTGCTATTTTTTTTCCATTTGATTCTTTTTCTTTACACTAGCCCTGCTTCACCCCCTAACTCTCCATCAGAACTGTAAAGCCTCTCCAGGTAGAGCCTGCTCCATTCCACTCCCCAGCTTCTGATGATGGCTGATAATTCTTGGTATTGCTTGGCTTGCAGATACATCACTAGAGTCTCTGCCTCCAACCTATGATTTTCTCCCCATGTCAGTCTCTGTCTTCACAGGGCCATCTTGCTTCTGCACCCTACTCCTCTTCGAAGGACATCAGTCATACTGGATTAAGAGGGCCCACCCCACTTCAGTATGACCTCATCTTAATAAACAAATCTAATTTCCATACAGGGTCACACTTTGAGATACGGGGCATTAGGACGTATCTTTCTTGGGGGACACAATTCAATCCATAACATCCCTCATCAATACAATTTTGGAAATTAGAAAGTGGATGGCCATTTTTTAATCTGTCACATTATATAACCGATGTTCTTCAAAGTGCAGCTGACCTTCCTAAACAAACCAGATTCTAAATATGTTGTTTAAACGTTTCTTTAGTAATTAATTTCCCTTTTGGAACTATTTCAGAAGCCACAAAAAACAACTTAAAGAATAAGAATTCTTAGCTATTAATTAAAATAACCCATTAATAATTTATGGTTCTGAGCAAAATTCCTATCAAGTTTGTTATACATACCCAACATATATATGCCTGAGGAGCACATTATTCCTAACATTCTCTCCCTACCCATCACCTTCTATTTGATCACCAAGTACAAACCACGTGCCCGCCTTCAAAAATCAATTCATAATACTCCTAATGGCTTACCTAAAAGCAGTAACAGAAATACATCATTTATTATAACATGAACCTTATACTAAAAATAGAGCTGCCCAAGTCTTACAGGTGAATATTATGATGCAAATGAATCTTCCTTTTCATTGCCCTTTTCAATAATGGTGTAGAAAAGAGCCAATTTAGGGAGCCAAAGTTAATAAGGTCACAAAATCAAAGTTGGCCGAGGGTACTGTACTGTGCCTCTGAAAATAAAACCAAACACAAGAAAATTTATTTCTGTATAAATAACCACATGAAATAAATTTTGGAAATAGAATCTAGTGAAAACCCAACTTGTGAGCAGACCGTGCTGCATACCCGGCCGTCACCGTGTGTCCCTGGCTGCAGACCACGGCCCAGCCATGCCCTGCCGCAGAGACAAAGGCCAGTGCCAAGCACCTGGGGGGCTCAGTGGGTGAAGCGTCTGCCTTCAGCTCAGGCCATGATCCCAGGGTCTTGGGATCGAGCCCTGCATCGGGCTCCCTGCTCTGCGGGGAGCCTGCTTCTCCCTCTCCCTCTGCCTGCCGCTCTGCCTACTTGTGCTCGCTCTCTCTCTGTCAAATAAATAAATAAAATCTTTAAAAAAAAAAATTAATTAAAAAAAAATAAAAACATACTCCAAAGTGTCTTCTTCCATGTAGGGTTTCACGAGGGGCAAAAACAGATCCTAAGGGAGGTAGGCCAAAGGAGAATGGCATTTACCTTTCTCATACTTTGAGAATACTAACGTGTTAAAAAGTAAGGTGTCTTTTTATTATATGACAAATTCAGGGAAAAAGCACTTTACAAGCTGGATCCAACCTACTCGTCTGACCGTCAGTCCCATGTCACAGGGCTGTCTGCACCCTGTGCCCTTACACATCTGCTCTTTCTGCCTGGAATGTTTCTCCCTCCCAGGACCAAAGTTCCTACTGCACTTCCTCTTCAAGGCATGGCTTCGAGGACATCTCAGGGAAGCCTCCTAGCGTCTCCCAAACAGCACAGACAGAAAAGCCGGAGCAGCATGAAAATGGCGTGTATTATCTTCTTTAACTGTCCCCCAAGCCATACAAACTCATATATTTTCTGCCTCTCATACCTAACATGTACAGATACATGAATTCAGTACCAGAAACTTCCTGGCTTTTTCTCAGAAACCTTATTCAGGTCTCTACTCTCAAGGAGCCTGTAATGTTCACTGTGGAGGCGAGACTCAGCTGTAAACTGAATAAATGGTAAAATGTAAAATAAGAGAATGTGTGACGAAGTTGTAGGAGTTCAGAAAAGCAGCCCTCGGTACACCTGGAGAGGAGTCTACAGACCACGACAAGGCAGTCAGAAGAGGAAAAGCCAAGGGTGGTGCATTGAGAGGCAGCCCGGAGAGAGGAGACAGACGCGCAGTGGGTCCTCAGATGTGAGCAGGGCCGGCCCTTGGGAGCACTGAGGGCGAAGTGACGCGGCAGGACTGTCTGAACTTGTATTCAAGTCTCCCCCTACTCCCAAGATTCTACTGGAATTCCAGAAAGTCCTAACTGTGCATAAACAAACTCATGACAAAGTAGAAAACTGAGGGGTCGGCAAGCAGACCAACTCTATCATCAAGATCAGGAAAGCAGGAACGGCAGAGAGGAGTTAAGTCTAGACCTCTTTCCTCAGTTTCCGTAGACAAGTATATCCAAGTGCCCATTCAACATCTTTACATGGATGTCCAATGAACATCTCCCTCTCACATTCTCAAAGTTCACCTCTGGTACGTCCCAAGGGAACCTGTTCCACTCACAGTCTTCCGCATCTTGGTTAAGCACAACTCCATCCTTCCCATTCACTTAGGTGAAAAGCCACAACTCCCCCTTCTCCCATACCGCACACACACCCCCCCAGAAAGTGCCAGAATCTGCCTTCTCACCACCTCTGTGACTTGGCGGAAGCCACCATTACATCCCGCCTAGTTTCTGTTAACAGCCTTCTTGGTTTTCCTGCTGGGCTGGGCTGCGCTCACCGCCCCGCGCCTGCCTCCATCTGTTCTTCTCCACGGGCTAGTCTCAACAGAGCAGCCAGACTGATGATTAATATGGTAAGCCAAATCATTTCTATCAAGGCCATTCAGGGGCGCCTGGGTGGCTCAGTCGGTTGAGTGTCCGACTCTTGATTTCGACTCAGGTGAAATATGATCTCAGGATCCTGGGACTGAGCTCCATGTCCACACTCTGCAGAGAGTCTGCTTGAGATTCTCCCTCTCCCTCTGCCCCCTCATTCTCTCTTCCCCTCTCTAAAATAAATAAATTTTTAAAAATATTTTATTTATTTATCTGACAGAGAGAGAGACACAGCAAGAGAGGGAACACAAGCAGGGGCAGCGGGAGAGGGAGAAGCAGGCTTCCCACAGAGCAGGGAGCCCAACGCGGGGCTTGATCTCAGGACCTCCAGGATCATGACCTGAGCCGAAGGCAGATGCTTAACAACTGAGCCACCCAGGCGCCCCTAAAATAAATAAATTCTTGAAAAGAAAAATTCAATGGTCCCTCTTTCTCTCAGAACAAAAACTGCCTTCTCTGCAATCACTGGCCAGGTGCTACACAATAGGACTCTCCATTAGCTTCAAACTCACTGAGCACTCTCCTTTCTGTTCTTGCTCTCTCTGCCCAGGCCGCCGTGGCCTCATTTGTCCTCATACACACGTGCGCATGTGCGCACGCGCACACACACACACACACACACACACTCCTGCCCCAAGGTCTTTGCACTGGCTGCTCCCTCTGCATGCAAAGCACTTCACCCAGACACCTGCTTGGCTAGCTCCTTCCTTGTGTCTTGGTAAGACCCACCCTGACCAGCCTATTATAACCAGCCTCCCCCAGCCCTCCGCCACACACACTCCCCTCTACTCAGCTGGGCCTCCTCCCAGAGCACCAGTCATCTGCCATGTCTACCATTTACCATCGGATGGGGTAAGGCTGTTTCGGTCCCCCCCACCCCGTCCCGGTGTGTCCTAAGCATGGGGAACAGTGCCTGGAACCTCCTCGCCGCACTGCAGAGCGAAGGCAACCACAACCAGAACACATACTGAGAGTAGCTGAAGCGCATGTGACAAGAGGAACCTGGGAGACCTCCCGTGAGGCCTGCAGACACAGAGGACAAGAGAGGGTGGCATGGCCATCATCAGACTGATTAATAAACTCACACCTTGTCTGAAGAACAGTGGCATCTGCCAGCCCTCTCCTCCCCAGCCTTAGCTCAATGGATGGGATGGTACTTCCCAGTGAAGACTGTTTTCGAAACAAACTCAACACGCTGCCTCGGGTGAGTCAGGGCTTCCGGTGGAACTAGGGGTAGCTCAGCATTTGTGGGTTCCCCACCCTTGTACCCTAAAGGAGAGCCCGCCAGTCTACATGCTCCACCCACTTCCACAGACCTCCGGGCGGCCCTCCTGCTCAGGGAGGAACGTGCCCAGCAGAGACCTTGCCTCCACGATGCAAGAGGAAAGCCAAGCCAAGGACTGACACCAATCAATCTCATCTGTTTAGAAATAAATGGACCACTAAAGATGACCAGATATTTGAATAAAACCAGTAAAACAAACAATTCAACTCTATAGGAAGGAGATGATTCAGGCAAAGAAAGAGAAATAGGAGAGGCTTAAGATAGAATCATGAATTTGGAACAGGGTGTTAAAAGGGAATAATTACAAAATAGAAAAAACTCTTGGAGATTAAGATTCATCTTCCAATAGACGATCTACTACTGCGTTGTCCCCGCTGGGTGGCCGTGAGCCGTGCATGTGGCTCCTGAGCATTTGCAATGTGGCCTGTCTGGACAGAAATGTGCAGTAAGTGTAAAACACATACCAAACTGTGAAGACTTGGTATGAAAAATAGAATGAAAAACACCTTAGCAATTTTTATACATATTTCATGTTGACATGATAATACTTTAGATAGACTGAGTTAAATAGAATATATCATTAAAATTAATTTCACCTGTTTCTTTTTTACTTTTGCTAATATGGTCACTAGAAAAATTTTAATTACATATATGGCCCATATTGTATTTCTACTAGAAAGTGCTGGTCTAGAATATATCGTTAAAAATATCGCCAAGAATACAGAACAAAAGAAGCAGCAAAAAATGAGAAAAGAGAAGTATCATGAGGAAATAATCCAGAAGGGCCAGCATTTGACTAGTAGGAGTTCCCAAAAAAGAGAACAGAGAAAAGAGAGAGAAGAAATGTTTAAATGGCTGTTAAGTCTTCAAATGGAAAAGGTCCATTAAGTACTGAGCTAAAGAAAAAAAATGCGGGAAAAAGAAACCACAAAAACCAAAAACTTTAGCTAGTGACCTATTCCTGAAAACCCAGATTACTGTGGTTGACAGGTTTAAAGGATTCCAGAAGGGGTGGGGGAACGATCACCTGCAACATAAGGACAGAGCTAAC